>NC_080597.1:29239001-29542031 GCF_027887145.1 Ammospiza caudacuta
TTAGATGTTATTTTGAGGTTTTCTTTTCTTTGCCTCTTGGGTGACAGCGGCAATCTATTCTATATGTTCTTGTTACCTGTAGAAAGAAATACACTAATAACACCATAAACAGCATAAATGGGGACTCACTCTGTGCTGCTCTACTGAGATCAGGATTCGGATCCTCCACTGCCACTTCTACCAGTGTATTACTGGATGGTTTTGGGCTTTAGACCAGGTACTGTCAGTTCTGTTACATCCCAATTTTTCTGTGTTAGGATCTCTAGAGATGATGAATCAGGTGGACAAACCTTTGCAGGACTAATCTTCCTCCTCTGCCTTCCCAAAAGCTTGATTTTGTTAGTGAGAAATCTTTGTGCGTATCCTTAATGAAACAGATTGCAAGAGTCGCAGTGAGCTCAGTGTACTGGAAAGTCAATCAGCTCTCTGCATACTTCTCACCATTGTCTTAAGCTATGCCTTTGCCTCTTGTGTGAGTATGTATGATCTTGGTATCACATGATTTGTGAGCTGCCTGGCCCAGCCTTGACAGCTTTTGGCTTGGTCATAGGTAGAACTTTCTACAGTGGCCTCTAGGGCACCAGTCCTATGGAGAAGACTGAAATGGATTGCAACTGTTATATATCCACAAGGTCCTATTTGTCTTTATGGTCATTTGAAGTTTTGTTTCAGTCCAGTATCACAAAATGTAATTTTCATAGCTGACCAGACAATTGAAAGGTTTTTTTCCTATATTTACTGACTAAAGAAGACTTTGAAGGTTTATTGTTGGGAAAGACTTCTAAAAAGAGCAAACTCACACCAGAATACTGTATTCTTGGTAGCTACTACTTGCAATTCTTGTTGTCAGTATTCTTTTACAATGAATTGTCTCTAGTATATACTCTAGGATTAAAAATCCTAGCAAGTTAGTTTTATGTGAAAGTTTCACGTTGAATGTCTTAGATGTTTTGATGTAAAGAACTAATCCAATTAGGACTAGTTCACAACCATTCAGGTTGGGGGTGGGTTTTGTTAATGTAGCTGGTGCTGTGTTGTGTTTTAAGGTATTAATTAAAAGAATTAATGCCACTTACAGTTTTTATGACATTTTTCTTCCTCTTCACTGATGTCTCAGAATGACCAGGCAAAGGAGCTCAGATGGCTTGTACCTGGATGCTCCAGTTAGCAATGGGTAGTAAACTTTAAAACTGGAGTTGTCTCCTCATTTATGAGGAGGGGGAATTTAAGGAAGTGAGGTCTTCAGAGAAGCAGATTAGTATTTTCTTGTGAGTCAAGATGACCAAATCTTTGTCTGTCAAAACAAGAATTGCACTGCCCCTTTGTGGTGTTATGTCTGAAATAATCTATATGCATCTTCCTGAGAAAATACTGTGTGATAGTTTGAAAAACAAATAAGTTTTTCATATTCACTTTACAGTTGGCTTTTTGAAGGGCTTTATATGCAATGGTCTGAACACAAGAAAGATGAAGCAAGGATTTTTTTGTGTGAGACTTGCCCTGTACTGGGAGTAGTGTTTGTTCAAGAGCAGAAATTCTTTGCCCAGCTAGAAGCAGTCAAAGACATGGTCTTTGGGCTGTGTGGCTGCTGGTGGGAGGTGTCTGGGCTGCCATGATGGTTTTGTTGTCGGTACAGCCTTTGTGCTGGGTCATGTTTTTTCCTGTCACTTAATTTTGTTTTCAGTTTTGTTTCCTCATCTTTGAGGACAGCAGACTAAGTTGTGAGTTCCTGATTGTATCTTTTACTCCTTCCTCACCCATGGGCTCTTTGTCAGGTTATTAGCATTCAGGATGTAATGTTTCAACAGTTGCTTGTTGTCTTAACAGGCTTCTTAAGGTGCCAATGGAAGCTGATTTAAGCTGCCATCGATTTCTTGTATTGCCTTTTCCATTTCCTTGATCTCTAATTTTAGGGTCTCTTCCACTAACTCTTCCCATGTTCATTGTAATGTAATTGTTAAGTTAAACACTGAGCATTGTAAGTTGGTTTTGGTTTCAGTTTTTTGTTTCGGGTTTTTTGTGGGGATAGGGGTGTGTGTGGTGTGTTTTTAGATGAATCTACTGACACACAACATTAAATTCATAATTTTAGATGAAAGACAACTTGGACAAAGACTTATTCTTCTGATTGTTCCTTCGCTTTTGAATCTTCAGAAATCCCAGTCATGCCAATGAATGATCAGTCCTTAGTGTGTCTTGCAAAGCATAAGTTCTAGCACAAGATATATGATAATGAAGAATGTGCTACCTCATTGTAATAGTTTAGAAGTTCTTTAATGGAAATTTTCTCTCTGGTGGTTTGTAGTAATGTATAGTGTGTAAAAGGAGTGTTAAAATCCCTGTTGTGGTGTACCTGCATTCTTGCCAATCTCATACCATATTTTGAGAATCCTGAAGTCACAATCTTATCTGTGATAACACTTGTGAAGTTGTAGAAACTCTGTTAGTCGAGGTGCTTGGCAGTTTGGTTATAGTATCATGTGAAACATTTTAAACAGATCCATGATGCTGATTAACTTTGCTGACTTATATGCTGTTCAACTGTAGTCTTTTCCCACTAATATTTGGACTATTTGTATCTTGAGCTCCACCTTTTTTGGTCACTGCAGCCAAGGCTGCATTTGAGCTTTGCATTCCTCACCAGACACTCGTTGTTGGTGAGAACAGCACACCAGCTCCTCTCACTTGGAGAGGGAAGTTGCCATTAATGCATGTCAGAAACTATAAACTTTCCAGGTTATTTTTGGTTTAACTACCGTAGATAATATAGACCAAGGTACATACACTGCTGCAGACGTAAGAACTTTTTCTCTTGAGCAAGTCAGTGTTGGGTACTATGTAATATTCTTGTATCTATATATTCCAAGTAGCAATCTTTGGCCACTTAGTTACCTTGGGGATTGCTTTGCATGGGCTTTTGAGAAGGGAATTTGTTTTTTCATCCTACTGTTCTTCACAGCTTTGTGGCAAGGACTCTCCAGGGTTACTTTGTTTTCTGACAGTATTTGTTGTGGGAAGGTACTGGCTGTCCAGTGGAGTTCAATGAAATTTGGCAATTCAATGCTGGTAATGACTGCATATGGAAGAATAAAAAACCCAAAGAACTACCCAAAAAAGAAACCAAAACAACCAGCCAAATGAATTGCCAGAAAACCTAACTCAACATAAAACCCTATAGCCAAACCTCTATTTATTATTTAATAAGTAGTAAACATTTTAAAAGTTATATTGTTGTATTAATTATTGCTATCCCAGAAGTGACAAGTTTAGAAAAAAATTTAAAGACATTGTTTTCCCAAGAATCTGTTACTTCTTTTTAGTAATTGCTCTTTAATTCCATTGGCTAACTCTGGGAGATTCCAGTATGTATTTTTCACTCCTCCCTTGTCAAAATTCTCAAGTTGAGTGATCATGGGCTGAGATATCCAGTGACCTTTCAGCACAAATTGTAGGAAGCTGAAGTGGAGTGGTTTTCTCTAGTTTAGACCTTGTAAAGTTGAGAATCGCTTTTATCCTGATGCATTAAATAGCTTTCAGTAACAACTGCTAAGGGAATTATGCTCAAATACAAAAAATCAAGTTTTGCTGGAAATTAAAAAGTAGAAATTTCAAGATGCTCTTAGTTGCTCTGACCTCATACACAATCTGTTTTGTTTTTCAGATTTTGGATCACTCTTTGATCTGGAACATGACTTGCCAGATGAACTGATCAGCTCCACAGAACTTGGACTCACCAATGGTGGTGACATTAACCAGCTGCAGACCAGCCTTGGCCTGGCACAAGATGCTGCCTCTAAACACAAGCAGCTGTCTGAACTTCTACGGGCTGGTAGCTCCCCAAATCTCAATATGGGGGTTGGTGGCCCTGGCCAAGGCATGGCCAGTCAAACCCAACAGAACAGTCCTGGAATGGGAATGTTGAATAGCATGGTGAAGAGCCCCATGGCACAGGCTGGGTTGACTTCTCCCAATATGGCGATGGGTGCAAGTGGGCCAAACCAGGGTCCTTCTGCTCAATCCACAGCAGCAATGATGCCAACAGTGAACAGCCCAGTTAACCAGCCTGGCATGGGAATGAACACAGGGATGAATGCTGGCATGAATCCTGGCATGTTGGCAGCAGGCAACGGACAGGGGATGATGCAGGGGCAAGTCATGAATGGTTCCATTGGAGCAGGCAGAGGAAGACCCAATATGCCCTACCCAAACCCAGGAATGGGCACTGGCAACTTGTTGGCTGAGACACTGCAGCAAGGCACTCCACAGATGGGAGGGCAGGCTGGACTAAGAGGGCCACAGCCTGGAGCCATGAACAAGGTAAGACAAGCTAAACTTCATTACTTTTCTTCATTGTTGACTTTGTTTTGGAAAATTAATCGTCTGCACTCTGGATTCTATAGGATTTTTACTTTAAGAATCCTGTATGATGGATTAAATAGTTTATATGCTGCTAAAGTGGAATTTGTGATGGTCATAGGAAGCAAAAATTGAATCTTGCACAACAAGCAAGACTATGATTAGATTAAAAAGCCTATTTTGGAAATCTTGTGACAGTACAGATTATCCATTTCACTGAAAAGTAGCTTGATTGTATTTTATTCTGTTTTATGCTTTCTTTGCAACTGTATTTTTCCATCTAATGTGATGCTGGTATTGCAAGTGTGATGGGAATCCATCAGGACCTTTTAGGTGCTGTGGTGCTTTTTTCTGCATGTCAGTTAATGCAAATATTTGTTGTCTGAGATCAGCTGAGTGTTTGTGCTGTGGCAGATGCTGAGAGCTGCTCACAGGTTTGAGCTGACTGCTCTCTCACTGTGTGTGCTGGGTATTCGAGTTAATGGTAGAGAATGAGCGCTTGTGTAGATGTCTGAAGACAATGTTGGGTTATTCAGACTGTTAATCTGACTCAGTTCTAGTTTCAGAATTTGCAGTGGCTTTGTCTACTGGAGACTAAACCAGAAAGTTAAAAAAAAAATATTTTTAATACTGAGTGGGAAATAAATGTGCTTTTGTAATCCAGGAGGCTGGAAGAAAGTTGTCGTAAGTCACCAAAAAGATGAGAGGAGGCCTACTGGTTTAACTAAGGATAAAAGGATGTCTTTAATTTTTGTCATGCATAATTAGCCAGCTTAGAGTAGGAGCCACTTGAGTATTCACCATTTTTTTAAATGTTTTGATCATAAGCCTAGAAAATACTTTGGTATTTTAGTTTGCTTTAAGTGAGTATTTTGTGTTTCTTGACTACTGAGAGGAGAAGTTTTTTTAAGGTGCTTTGCAATACCTAAATCTACCTCTGAATGCCTAAAGTCAGTCCACTTGGAGGACTTGGAATGATAAGTAACAGTTGATTAATATATTTGAAACCTACATAAAAATTATGCTGTGTATTAGTGGTTTCGTCATGCTTTAATATATTAAGTGAAACTACTTTTGTGTCTTGTGAACATTAATTATGAAATTATTTGGTCTTAGTTGCTTGCTTAAGCTCAGTGTGCTAACTTTTGAGGGGGGATGTGGGTGTATATATATGGCTTTTTTTAAAGTAATGAGTTGATTATATGGTCGGGTCATTTCAGATATTTTTGCCTGATAGGAAAATTGATACAAAGCTTGATTACTACAGTAGACAATTTATATGCAGCTTACAGTGGTAAGAAATATATAGCTGCTTGAAGTATTCTTGCATTGGAATTATATAATACCTAATTCATTATTCCTTGGCTGTAAAAAAAATAAAAATAAATGATCTTCAGAAAACTGTCTTCAGAGGTCAAAAATTGATGTATTGAGTGTTTGGGTGGAATGCAACTTCATCCTTGCTTATCAGAGCTAAAGTAGAGTTATGCACTATAATAAACTCCTTTATCTAAAAGTAAAGAAAGGACATAAAATGAAGCTTTTGAGTGATTTAGTCTAAAATTAAATTGTCTCCTTTCCTACTTAAATTCCAAAAGTTTACATGTAAATTAAGAACCCTTTGTGCTTTTGAGAATATTCAGACCAAACACACAATAACTTCTGGGTTTTATTTCATAGTCCCAGACTCATTAAAAATACTTAGGGTTTTCTAATTGCTGATAAAACAATCTTGAGGCTTTTTGTGTTAAGTTTAGTGGGTGTAGTCCTCATAAAGGAGTTGAAGCTGTCGGATGAGAGAGAACAGTCTGAAATGGAGGCTGAAATTCCAGAATGTCTTCAGTTGGTTTGGTTGTTGGCAGAGAGCCTGTGTTTCACTTCATGCAGTAGGCTTAGCTGAGTCTGACAGCAGTAATGTCTGACCGTTTTATCTCCCCACCCATCTGCTTTTGGGTTTTCCCACCTACAAATCTTCAATAAGTAGATGAAAACAGAAGACCTTAAGCAGTTGTTTTTAAAAGCCAGTTTTTCTAATTGGTAAATTTAGTAGCATGTTGCTGTTAAAGTGGGAGTTGGTGTAATAACTTCTGTAGGTTTCCTTCATTGCTGCAAAAAATGCACATTATCCAGAAGCTTTCCTTCAGTAGGAAGAAAAAAAAATAAGAAAAGATGCTTTGGTTATGATTGTTCAACTTCATCATGTTAGCTTGCCAAAGGCAGCCCCTTTAGGTGATGGGAGGGTTGCTTCAGAGAGTTCTTCCTCAGTGAAATGGAAGTCTTTTGTGCAATGGTTTGTAGGGAATAACTTAGGGTTCCTGTGACGTTGAGTAATTGGGAGGAAGAATGTTATACTCTTCTAACAGCAAAGGTGAACTCCATGGGGCTAGTCAATTTGGAGAGTGAAATTGGTTATGTTTCTGCTTTGTTCTGTTAGCCTGTGGAGTTACCGAAGTTTTCTTCCTCTCTTCCCAAAAACATTGACTAGCAATAGAGTGAGGCACTTGCTTTGCTCTTTATCTGTGTACTTCTGACCTTCTCTAGTCATGCCATGTTACTTTTAGGACTTGAAATCCCAAATGTCTGTGTAAATTATTTCTGTTCATAAACTTGTTCTGTCACAATCTGACGCTTCCATCCTGTAGTTTTCTGTCCTGATGGTAGCAGTCACCAACTTAAGAAGAAGCAGTTCTGCCTGGATGCTGTCTCTGTGCCAGTTACATGACAGGCTGTGTGGGGAAACTAATCCTGACTGAAATTGAAACTCAGGTGGTCATTTAAAAAAGAATTAATTGGAATTGTTGTTCAGGTCCAGGTTATACTCATCGTTTGGAAAGTTAGTATCCCTATAATAGGGAGGGAATTTTTTTAAAAGAGTTGATCTTGCCTTTCAGAGGAGGGTGTGAATCCTACTTTGGTGACAGTACAGACGTAAAAATGCCTGTGGAACTCTGCCCTGAAAGGAAGTGTTAGAAGTTTGGAGGGAAAGGAATTGTAACAGGTTTTGTGTTCTTGAATAGTTTTTTGTTTTCTATGTGCTTGGTTTTGTGCAAGTTAAGAGGATAACAGACATGCCTTTTATTCTTGAAATAGTGTTTTGGAAATTGTTTGTAATGCTTGGGGTCCTGTCATGATTGAAGTATTTTTCATGTGTTGTATTTCACTAGATAGTTTTACAGCTTTGATTTAAATGTAAACAGGTAACTTAGTGCAAAACTTGAATTGCTAAAAGCTGATTCATGTTTCTGGTTTTGAATTATTCTTCATTTGGAATTTTATCTGGTTAAAACCATTGTTTTGTTCTTCCATGGGGTTCTGTTGGGAGTGCCTAGTCAGGGTCTTACCTGTCCAGCCTCGTATGAAGGAAAGAGGTGTCCAGCCTTGTATGAGGGAAGGAGGGTATTTTGTGTGTAAGTTGCTCTATGCATTTCTGCCATAGCAGTGCTCTACCACAGAGTGAGAGACCTGACCTTCAGGTCACTTATATTTCCTGTCTGATTCAAGAAATGTTCACTTACTCCACTGATGCAGTGGATGTGTAGGCAGTTCAGATTAGTAAGGGCATTACTACTACCTCTGCTATGTGAGCATTTCACTTGAAACATTTAGTTCCAGTAGTAATTCTTTGTCACTTGGCTTACTCTTTCAGTAAGTGCAAAGCTCTCTGCTATTATTTGCTTTATCAGTTTAACTTCTGTGAAGAAGATTCAATGGCAATATTTTACAAAGACAAACATAATTTGTCAGAATCTCCTGAACTACTTCTAAGTAGAACAATAAGAAGTTTCATAACAATAAATTTCTGTTCAAAGTTGAAGAGATTGAAGAAGTCGTTGTCAAATTGTGAAATTGGATTAAGAAAATAAAAGCATCATATATTTCTTAGTGCTAGCATATTCAGTCTCTAATTTTAGGTAGGTGGTCAGTGTTCTTGGTTGCCTTTCTGGTTTTCAGTAGCTATTTGAGTCACCAGGTAATTGTATCCATACTGTTCAGTCTGTGACTGAGCATACCATATGATCAAGTACATTAATCCATTCAAAAGGTAGTGTGAGTTCCAGTCCTTGCCTTTCTCTTCTTTGGTAGGCTAAGGTGGAAAAAAAAAATATTTGCTCTCTTTATACCAGAGTAAGAGAGGAACGTTTGTTTATGAGGGAAAAATGAAGCAGTGAGTCTAAGTGTCTAGAGTGACATTGGGAGTTTCTTGCAGAAATACAGCAACATAATGCTGGTGTCTTGAAATAGGCATCTGAAAATACTACTCAGTTAATTGCAAAGAAAAATAATCAATAACAGTCCTTGGAAAGAATGCAGCTGACACCACTGGCAAAATGTAGTTTGGGTATGCTTGATTTCAGTAGTGTTCTACCAGTCAGTAGAATGGCACTAGGAAGTGTTGTACAGTAAATTCTTGTTTTTAAAGACCCAGCTGGAATTTACTTAAACTATATCTCCTGTTTGGGGAAAGTTAATTAACTTTCACTTTTGAAGTTGTGGATATGGAAAGATACTAGATATCATCAGTGTAGCCTTAAAGTAGACCATGCACTGCAGTTTCCCTGGTAGAGATATACATAGTTGATACGGTGAATTCTAGATTCTTTGAAAGAATGTCATTAAAACTTAGTTCTGTTTGTTTACTTCCCCATGCTTATAGTTATCTTTGCAAATCTAAAAGCTGGTCACAGTTCAATACTAATGCAGACATCTATCTGTCTTTCAAATATTAGAATGTTAATGATGCAGTTGTTCTTGCAGAGAAACAGTAGAATATTTGCAATGTCTGTGTCCATACTTATATAGCTACTTATTTAGCAGGTATTCCTTTTCAATTTGCGTTCTGTGCTATTAACAGTAAAACTAGAAGCAGAGTTAGTCACTTGACCTTCTTCTGAGCTGAAGATGCGTGTTTCATGGCATTAGAATAAAACCTCGGGGAATTTCCTCTGCTTTTGTAGTTACTCCTCTTAGATGAGGGGAGTACCTGAACAGCCCTGTCTGATGCTACTCGTAAACTAGAATGTTTCCTGAACTCACATCATCCATGGTGAGAAATACACACCTTTCACCATTCTGGTATTGACAGCCCCTGCTTCCCCTGGATGTGGAAAAGTCAAGTTGTTTTCTATTGTGGATGTAAAAGGTAGAATCATTTGAGATTACTTTTGCTTTCTATTGTCATCATTTTATGATCTTCCTTGTTTTCTTCTTCTTTACTGTGAATTGGAACTTCTCTCTGTTCTTCCTTGTGTGCAAGTTCTTGCATATGTGATGAAAGTGGAATCTGTGAGGTGAGGAAAGACAGAAAAATCTTGGATGAATATGAAGAGAAGTAGGAAAGGTGAAAGCAAGTGGTGGCCAGAAAGCATAAGTAGAGGTTGTACTTGCTGACTTGTAGCTATGACTAAGCCATGTATGTTTTTACATTGTATTGCAGATGAAGCCTTGTACTTCTATGCAGTGGTACTAACACTACCTTTCTTCCTTTCTTTGGCTGGTTCTTCTGCATTTGTTTATCTGTCCCCTCCCAAAGAACATTAATGTGCTGATGAACTGCGTGTCAGTTTTTCTGGTTGTTGGTTACTGATACAATTATAATTATACAGGATTTTGATCTTCGTTCTGTAGCTATGAGGCCATACTTTTCTTTCTTTTATGTTTTCTTTTATTCGTGTTTCTCAACGTGTCACAGCAAATAACATGAGCATGCTCCTTCTTCTTGTGCAGGATCACAAGGCCACCTTGTGCCAGGTGGAGAATCTCCCACATGATGTTTCTCTTGACTCAGTCTAGGGTTGCATGCAGGTGGTTGGTGTCAGGTTAATCTGTGGTGGCAGAACTGGGGGGCTTTGCTGTGAGGTTCACCTGAGGATCTGGCAGGTGTCAGTCTCACCTGGATCAAGTCATGGCTGCTGATTTGTGCAGGAAGACCTTGAGGAATTTGGTTTTTAGTATCTTAGGTGTCACTTGAGTGTCTGGCTTTGAGTGAGTTTGGTGTGCTTGCCAGTCAACCTGGCCTGAGCTCCTCAGGTCTTTGCCTCCCCTGTAACCTGAAATGGGAAAGTATTACCCCGTTAGGAGCAGCTAGGTTGAGATGGGCATGTGGTGTTCTGCTGCCAGGTCCCTTGGCAGAGCAGGGTGGAGGGGAGCCCTGTGTTTCTGCCATGGAGAGAGCCTTGTTGGAGGGGACTGGTCTTGCACCCCAAACAGTGCCAGTGGCTGATGCTTGAGAAAGCATCAGAGGTCCTTGTGCTGGGCCAACTTGATGAGTAAATTGAAAAAGTCAGAAGCTTCACATAAAGTTTGTATTCAGCTTTGTTGCAAATATAAATGTTGATTGGGTTGGTGAAACCTCACCTGTGAGTTTCATTAGAAAGTTGTTTTGGGTGACATAGCAAAAGTGTTCTTTTTAGATCTAGGTTTGAGTCTCTTACCCTGTAGTCAGGACAGAGCTGGCTCACCAGGCCACAGTTATTCTGAACCCTTTGAAATTAGTGTGTGAAGTCTCCAATTGTCTGAGTTGGGTGTCTTGATTTCTCCCTGTGACACCAAGTTGTGAAAACATGCCTTCAGCCTTTAATTCTGAATGTTTGGTTTGTTTTTTAAGGCTGATAGCAGCGTAAGTTACAGAAGTCAAATGGAGCTGGTGATAGTAATAGCCAGCTTGTCTGTGCTTTGGTGTATTCTCAGATGTCAGCTGACTTTGGGAGCTGTGATTGTTAATGAACTTGAAAGCTTTGCTCTGAAATTTATGGTTTTGTGGATGTCCTTGCTTTCAAAACTCTCTCTGCAGTTCTGAGATTCCCTCAGAGGGATAAGGCTGTCTTACAGGCAAACATAGCTTGTTTTCTTAAGGGACTGATTCTCACTGTCAGGCCTTCACTGAGCCTTGAAAACCTGCTCGTCAATTTGAGGCAGCAATGACGAGGGGGATATTCTGAAAGTGTGCTTGCTGACTCCTTATGCTTTTCTTCTCCCTGTGCCTTCAGCTTAACTTGCACATAAGATCCTGCTAGCCTGAAGGAGAGGAAGGAAGGCTTTGGGTCTTACCTGTCCTGGTTTTGGCAACAACTGATCTTTGGTCACCATAGGTGCATTCATTGTGGTCGAGACATGGCAGTGGGAAGGAAGGCTTTTAGTTCTGCTTGATCATTACATAGTTTGTTTTTCTGCCATGTGTAGAGATTCTTTTCATTGCTCTCTAATGAATTACTGCTGTGTGATTATGGTTATTGCTTATGTGTGGAGGAGGAGGGCTGTCCTCAAGTGAATTCACTTGTGCATATCAGATGTCTGAAGTGGCAGGTTCTTTAGTGAATTTTGTATTCCTTTTCCTGCAGCTTGAGTTTGATCCTGCTTTATTTTGTAAATGCAAACTGAAGGCTATTATATTGGATTGAAGGTTGTTACAGGCTGAAAAAGAGAAGTGTGGCTAAGTGCAGGTAGTCTCAGAGCATGTTGGTTACTTCTAGTGCAGGGTGAAGAAGCTTGGTGAGAGAAACAAGGTGTTTCTGCTAGGGGAAGATGCTTTGAGAATAAATGTAGAAGTGATTAGAAACAGGCCTACCATGGAGTTATGTTCTTCTTAGAATGCAGGAAAATGCTTTGAATCAATGAGCATCAAGGAGACTGGGTGTTGTCTAGTCAAATGCTAATGTGAGTTGAAGCAACACAGCCCTCTAAAATATTTTTGTGCCATTGTTTTTGAGTTATGGCTCCTTGAAGATCCTGCCTGAGTAATAGTGAGAACTTGGTAATCTTTAGAAAAATCTCCAGTTTTTCTGGTCCTCTGTGTCTAATTCTTTTGGTCCTAGAAGGCCAAATTTCACATGGAAAATAAATGGGAATGCAAGGAATGGAAAAAAATATTAGAGGATAAAGAACTTTATTGGCAAGATTGCTTCTTGTTCTTTAGGTTCTAGGTGTTCCAAGACAACAAATTATATATTCTGGTGTGCTAGAACTGTTGAATATGCATATGGCTTGTATGAAACATGAATCTATTTCCCTTGTGGGTGAAGGGTTCAATAGATTAGTTTTGTTTTCAGAATTTCTATCTGTCCTCTCTTTTGACCTCTAGTACTGCAAATGAGTTGGTGTGACTGTGAGATGTTACCTATGACTGTGGTGTATTCTTAAATTGAAAATGTTTGTGTACTGATAATGCAGACATGCACTGTTATGCCTGTCTGGAGATGAGCTGTGGGAGAGCTAGCAGTTGGATAGGATGTTTTGGGGATAAACTGTGCTGATATGAATGAAGATGGTATCTGTCTCCAATTTGGAGTCTGCACAAGTGCAGGGAGGAGAACTCAAGTCTGGAAGTCCATGGTACAAATTTGCAGAATTTATAGAATTCACAAAAGTGAAATGAGAAATCTGTTGAAAGTAATTTTGTAAAGAAATAATCAGGCCACTTCCATCCAGTCAGATCTCAAAGGTTGTGCAGTTGGCCTTGTTGTGTTTACAGGAACTGTCGAGTTGAGAAGGTGAAGTTGTGTGATGGGTAAATCTGTGAACATGAAGGAGCAGTGTTGCATTGCAGCCAGCTCATGGCTGTGATTGCTCTTGCTTCTCTGAAGTATAAATTTGCCTTATACATTGAGAACTTAAACTGTCTTACTTGAACACCTTACCATTTTAATTTCTAGATGGGAATGATGAGCAATCCCAGCCCTTATGGTCAGCCCTATAGTCAAAATACTGGGCAGCAGATTGGCGCCAGTGGACTTGGCCCTCAGATGCAGAATAAAGCTGGACTGCAGAATAGCTTACCACAGTTTCCAATGGACAAGAAACCAGTTCCTGGGGCAGGAATGCCTAACATGGTAAGTAGAATGAAAGGTATATCAGAAAATGTTGTGATTGAGAGGAGCAATATGCTCTGGTCTTGACACATTGTAAGATTTTGCAGCTGTATTACCCAGGGTCAATATGTACTTGGAATCCACACAGAACACACTTGTTTCAACCCCTAGGACTGATATGAGGGAGAGGGCTGAGTTGTGCTTTCTATGTTGATAAACTCATCTCCACTTTTTTTGGTCTTCAAACTCTGTTAACAGGGAAAATGGAATGGAGCTCCTTAATTGAAATGAGCTTTGCAGCCTGTTCGGACACCTCTGCTCTCCTGTCCCATCCTTTCTTTGCTGTTGCTGTATTGGGCCCCTTCTCCTCAGAGTATCTCTGTCTGGAGAGCTGTTTTCCTGCTTGTGCTCATTGATGCTTTTGGTAAAGAGGGGTGTCCCTTTCTGAACAGGTGTTACCTGTGATAGGGCTGAGAAACCCCAGCTGTGAGTTCTTTCTTGCGAGTTACAGGAACGTGCACAACACCTGATGCTGGAGGTGTTTCCCTGGCAACTGTAGTAGCCTTGGTAGCTTTCCCTTTTGCCTCCACTCTTACTGCAGCAGGACTTAAGGAAAGGGGAACTAAGAATGATGGGAAAAGTGGATGACCCAAGCTTGTAAAGCCAGTGCCTCACCACGTTCCTCAACGTTAGATTCCCTGGCTTGAGTTTAAAGCTGATGCCTCATTTTCAAAGTGTAAATTGGTTAGGGGTATGACATGCAACATGTCTTACTGTTTTGGGTTTTTTCCTCTTTTTTTTTTTTTAATTTAGGAAACAAATTCATTTTTCTGTACATAACTTGTGTTTCTCCCTGCTTCAAGTTTCACTCCCACATGCCCCCTGGGAGGGTCCAACTATTGATCTTCCTAACTGTTGCTGAAAAGCCATTTCCAGTTAACTTTAGTACCTTTAAATTAAGAGCTCCATCCCATGAGTTTTATTTAATGTTTTTTTTTAAGTTGAGCATGAAACATTGGAAGACAAGCAAACCAGTTGGTTGTATGAATCAATAAAAAAGCAGCCAAAACTTGTTCAGAACCCCAGCTGTCAAGTTTGTATTCAGTGCAGAGCATAAAACTTCTGAAGCTGGTACCCAGCTGAACTAGGAACTTAAAGTTGTTGCTGTCTCAGCTGTTGTTCAGAATGCCAGGCTGCAAACAAGGGAGTTATGGTGATATTGGGACATGCACAGACCTAGGGAGCCTGACTAATTGGTGAAGTGACCTTGTCAAATGAAAGGTTAATGCTAGTAGTCAAGAGCTATAGGGGAACTGGGGTTTAGAAATACAGGTAGCTGGGGTCTGAAGATCTGGAGATCTCCAGAAACATCCTGTAGTACCTGAAGAGTCAATTAGAAACTAAGGTCTATTAAACTGTAATGATACAAGCAATACAGAGTACCTGAACCTCTCTTGTTTGAGTATTTCTCAAATGTCACCTGAAAGGAATACAAAGAGTTCTGAACAAATAAACAGAAGCAGAGAAGACAAACTAGATGTTGCCATACCTGACATTAGTTCTGTAGTGTTTATTATCCTGAAGCTGTGCTTCATCTCTAGCAGAGACTAGGAGATGCTTGTTTTGAATGCTTCTGTGCAAATTTGCTGATGGAAAAAGGTTAAAAGCTTCCCAGAACTTGCCTTTCATTCTCCTTTTCTAGGAGCAGTCAACTTGAGATATCTTCTACTGTGAGGGAAAACCTTATTCATTCTAAAATGTGCTTTCTTCCATTAATGCAGGAGTTGTGGATGCAAGTTTTAGCATCCAAAATGAGATTTGAGATCTAAATGCTATTAATATTTTCTGGTTGGTCTAGCACTGCAAATTAACCTGTGAGCATGTGCAAAGGTCTGCTGGCTATTGATAAGGCAAGAGCTAGGTCTAATAGAGTGATATGAGGAAGAAATTGTGGCTGGCAAGAGAATTGCTAGGGCTGTTGCTAAGGGGCATTTTTAATGAGTCCTCCAGAACTACACATAAGTGGGCTGTTTCCTTAATCAGAGAATCTAGTAGTAGTTGTTCCTCTTATTGGACTTTCTCTTATATTGCTGTTTACTCACTAACTGAATTCTTTTCAAAAATAGATTTATTTCCAGGAATTTCTTTTTCACCTTCTTCAGGGCCAGCAGCAGGCTCCCCAGGTGCAGCAGGCTGGGATGGGGCCAGCAGCTTCTCAAGGAATGGGGTCTGGAGCACCGACAGCAGACCCAGAAAAGCGCAAACTCATCCAGCAGCAGCTGGTGCTCCTCTTGCACGCTCACAAGTGTCAGCGGCGAGAGCAGGCCAACGGCGAGGTGCGGCAGTGCAACCTCCCGCACTGCCGCACCATGAAGAATGTCTTGAACCACATGACACACTGTCAGGCTGGCAAATCTTGCCAAGGTAAGTGGGAGAGTGGTTATGCAAATGTAGTACACGTTTTGGGGAGGAGAAGGGCTCCTAGAAAGGGGTGGACTAGTGGTGACTTGGGAAAAATAAGTTAAAGAAATTCTGTCTTATTTGCTTAAGACACGGAATTATAAGCAACTTCTGAGCCTCTAAAGTTTAGGCAAGTTAGAGGGGACAAAAACCATCAAAGAGATGAGTAGAAAATCTTTTGCCTAACTTTGTAACTCATGGTAAAATCTTTTGAATTCTGCCTTATTTTAAAGGTAGACATAAACTCAGAATCTGCAAATAGGAGTCTACCTGTCTTCCTTAAACTGAAGAGATGAATCTCGAGCAATACCAAGCCATGAATTTGACTGCTACTGGCACTTGCAACCTCTCTCTGTCCTACTAAAATATAATCTCCCTTTTTGATAGCCTTCGCTCATTTGGATTGTGCCAGTTGTTGACGTCTCAGTTGCTTGGCACAGTCTGCCTGATACCTGGGCTAGATGGAGTTATCCTTCAAGCCATGGACGTAGGCTTGGGTGTATCACGTGGGGTTTTTGAGTAGGCTTTGGTTGAGCCAATAGTACTAGAAGAAATCTGGCTACCTTTTCAGGGCTAGTTAGTGCTGAGCTATTTCAAATAATACTTGGACTTGTGTTGATATAGGTGTGTGCCCTGAGAGAAAATGCTGCTCTCTATCCAGTTTGTGATGACCATGTGGAGATACTGGGAGCAGTTTGTAAATGCTTTTCATTTCTTCTCTTTGTCAGTGGCACATTGTGCATCTTCCCGACAAATCATCTCACACTGGAAGAATTGCACCAGACATGATTGTCCTGTATGTTTGCCTCTCAAAAATGCTGGGGACAAAAGAAATCAGCAATGTAAGTCTACTGGGGAATTCTGTGTGTTGAATAAACTATAAAATGCATGTTGGGAGTAAAACTTTCTTGCACCCAGATGGTAGTGGTGATGCTCTCAAAGCTGAAAACATGGTAATGGGGTTTTTCTCTTATTTTTATCTCAGAGTTTTTCTGGCTCTGATTGCCAGTGTTTATGAAAACTTTCTAACTTTATTGTATTTTTCTATCAAGAAGAAGGGTAAGGGTGAACAGATCATAACTCTCTCAACCAAATGGTTGGCTTTTCATTGCTGCTTCTTCCAGCTGGGCCATTTCTGGAGACAGATGTGCACATGCACGTTGTGTCATTTTAGCCCTGACACTTGGTTCTGTCTTCATTCTTTGTTTGCATCAGATGTCATTTCCCCTTTCTCTCTGTGTTCCCTTAGTCTCCCTGACAAAATGTTTGGCAAGATTTTTGTCATTGTGTTATCTGTATGGGGGTTTTTTCCTCTCTGCTTTAATGTTACTGTAGCCTCTTCTCATGACTAATGTGAGCTATTTCTTGGTTTAAGAAAACTAAAAAAAATAAACCAAAAAGGGCAGAAAAGTTGTTGCAATGGCTGGTGGAAAACTGTGTGTACAGTTCTGCCTTTAACCTCTGTGACATGCTGTGCCTCTGTTTTCACTTTGAAGCAAGCAGATGTGTCCTAAATACTTAAGAGTGGGATTTCCTCTGAGCAGCCCAAAGGGAAAAGAGCATGTTGGATTGGCTGGTTGGGTCAGAACTTGTCTCTCTGTTTCGTGACCGGTTTTTCAGATCTGTCCCTGCATGCTTCCAGAAGGAGATGTTTTAGTTGTGAGCAGCTAGTGCACTCTGTCTGTCCCTGTGTCGCTGGGCCCTCTGGCTGCCCTGGGCTCTCCTCTCTAACTCGGTGTCTCTCTCGCAGCGCTGCTGGGCGGAGCTGCGGTGGGACTCGCCAATACCGGCTCTGTGGGCGTGGGGCAGCAGACAACGCCCAGCATTAACACTACCAGTCAGATCGACCCCAGCTCCATCGAGAGAGCCTACGCGGCCCTCGGACTGACCTATCAGGGGAACCAGATGCAGACGCAGCCCCAGGCTCAAGTGAAGAATCAGCAACAAGGACAGTCACCCCAGAGCCTGCGCCCTATGAATCCTATGAGTAAGTTTATCTGGTAGTGTTAAAATGCAAACTACAGGCAACTTCCCCGTGCTGCATCTAATGCAAATTTTCTCAACTTACTAGCTTAGTACTGCTGAAAATTTGCAAAAGGTAGGGCTTTGTGATATTTTACACTTGAAAAAGCAACTTAGTAGAACAGGAACATTAGAGGGCCCAGGTGCCCTTCTCTGGAAAAACTAGTTTCTTTATAAAAATGATAACTTTTCAAGGCTTTTTTTTTTCTTTACAATTGTACTGTAATGCAAGTTTCAGGCTATTGGGGAGTTTATAATTGGATATGAATGCTGGCATTCAGGGGTACTTCCTGTCACTCAGAGTGCAGCATTTTACATTTGTATCTCAGATATGTAAAATTTGTTTAAAAAATGAAAAAAAGTGAATAACTGACATCCTCCCTGAATCCTGTCATGTGATCTCATGTAGCTCTAAATTGTCTAAGTGGCTTATAGGAACTTTGTAGGACTGGATAACAATTTAAATTCAAAGTGCAGTTAATCAGAACCTGGCTATCAGTGGTGTCAAATGAAGTCATCTTTAACCACCAAATCTAAGTTTGATAGTTTGAGATTACATCACAGGAGTTTTTCTCACTCTTAGCTGTTTGCTTGAGTTGCATAAGCAGATGTGGCTTTTTTAGTGGAAAAGAGGAAAGAAGAGCTGGCAGTGATTTATCACAAGCTTGTATGGGATTGTAGTGATTGTGCCTGTGTGTCCCATGAGAAGCTTGTGTGCAGAATGAGAGATTGGTGCAGAAACACACAAACTACAGCCTGCAACCAACTGCTGCTCTGCTCTGCAAAGGGAATGCTGCTCCTGAGTCACTCGAAAAAGGCTGCTGGGTAGAGTAGGCTTGTTAATAAGACTGGCCCTCACATATTGCATGTGACTTGCTAAAACTTTACCTTCTAGTGTGTGAAGATAGAGAAAAGGGCAAGGGTCCTGAGAGCTTAGTCTTAAAACAATTAGATTAAAATAATTTTATTTTCTGTTGTGCCTTACAGTCTTTTCTGAAGCAAAATTATTCTTATTTTTTTAATGTATGTAATTATTTACAGACAGTATTTTGCCTATGCATTCCTTGCAGAATAGTGGGCATTCTTTGTGCAGTTGCTAAGAAAATCCAATGAAATGGGATTGAAAAAGCTCTTGGAGTGTGAAGAACTGCAGCTTAAGGTAGAAAGGAGAAGCATGGAGAGTGTAGACGTTTGACTGTTGCTTCCTTATTAGGAGTGAATAGCTAAGGGAATTTGAATAGGTGAGATAGGAATTATCAGGTCATGGCCTACAGGACAACAGGGCTAGTTTAGGAGAAATAGCAGGATTTGATGAGAACTGGTATGTGAAAAGATGCAGTCTTAAGTGGCTCAAAGAAATGGTGGGTTTTGACAGTTGAAAAAGGGAGAGTTTAGGTAAAGGTTGACTGTTGTCTTGCGCAGCAGTGTGCTTTCAGATGGCAAAGTGAATTTGGGAAGAAGAAAATGACTAAAAAGGAGATTTGGAACAGATTTATGAGAAATTGGTTAAGTACTTGGTTGTGATATTAGGGGTATGTATTAGGCTTGATATACCTAATTTCAGTGGGCTTCTCCTGTATGCAATGCTATTTTGCTTGAAATACAGATTCTGTAGGATTCAAATGTCCTAAATACACGTGAAGCTTGGTAATGGTTTTCATGCTACTTGTGGTGTCACAAAATGGTCTGTTTGGAAGCTCCAGACAGAAATAGACTGCATTTTTCTCTACTAATTTAGAGGTAACTATAGTGTGTGAAGAAAACAGGCAATTTTTATGGTGATTAAGGTATGATTCAGAAAACCAGATTTTGTTACGCAACAAATTAGAGGTGTTTCCTGCAAAGGATTGTCATATTTTCCTTCTTTCAAGCATTTGAGTTAGTTGTAGGATCATTAAGTTATGGAGTGGGTGAGAAGGGACCTTGTCTGATGTAGGTGGTAGCTGATGTTTTAAGTTTTTGAAGCCTTTGTGAATATCCTAAGATTCTGAATGAAAAAATACCTGACTGCTTCTAAACAAAAAAGCAGAAGTGGTTGGACTCTTTCATTAGAGAGTCACAGGAAAGGACTCTGGAACATAATATTTGTGGCAAATTGAAATCACTTGTTAGTTGATAAGTTCAGGAAGATCTGCAGAGGAGTAATGGGGTTGATGCTTCACTTGGAGGTCACCAGTGTTGTGCCTTGGGCTTTTTCTAAGTTTATAAAAGAAAGAGGGGTGAAGAGAGCAATGGGTAATTAAATTCCCTGTACAAAAGTCCAAGTACTTGAAAGTCTAAACCCTTGTTATTGCTGAACAGTTACTTATTTTGTGTGGTAAATGGGCTCTTCATTTTTTCTGTATTCTTCTGTTTTTAGGTGCAAATCCAATGGGAGTGAATGGAGGAGTAGGGGTTCAACCTCCTAATCTGCTGCCTGACTCAATGTTACATTCAACCATGAATTCTCAAAAGTAAGTTTGAGTCCTTTGCACCCCAATGATTTTGTTTTGATCTCATGGCACTTCTTGCATAAACAGTGGAGTAAATGCCATTGATGGCTATCTCCCTTTGGATTTTGTAGCTTTTGTTGCAGTTTTCCAAGTCCTTGGGTAGAACAGCGTGTACTCTTTCACTGTGTTGTTTGGTGTGTGTGTGCAACTATTTCTGCAGTTTGTCCATTGATTAGGGAATGGCTGAACTAGCACTTTGTCCTGACATTATTCTAAAAGAGGCTATGACTGTAAGATGATTAAGCTGGGGCTAGACTTTTGCACTCAATTCTTGCTCTGTTTTTGAAGCCCCATGATGAGTGAAAGCGCCAATGTTGCCAGTTTGGGAGCCATGCCAACAGCTCAACCATCCAATACCGGGATTCGAAAGCAGTGGCATGAAGACATTACTCAGGATCTCCGAAACCACCTTGTTCATAAATTGTGAGTAGCTAATACCAAAACCATCTCCTGTTAGGTGAGCTGCTGCCCCAGAGGTGTATTGGAGGCTGAGGGGTTGGAGAAGGAAGCCTGACTTGCTGAACTAGAGAGCCAAGGAGTGAATTTTGTCAGGATGCATGGAGAAGGGAAAGCAGAAGCCAAAAGATGGAACTGCATCTGCTGCTTTGGGGCTGTTGTCTTGGAAGTTTCCCACTCCATGCTCAAGCCATCTACAAACATCTGCTGCCCCTGGAAGAAGTAGCAGTAGCTGCGGTCTGTCAGCAGATTTGCTTGCTGCTTTGTGTTCAAACCACTGGGGTTAATGCTGGTCTGGGAACAGATAATATTTATATTATTTGTCTCCTTAATATTTTTTTCTTTAATATTTTTTTCTTCCTGCTCAGAGTCCAAGCCATATTTCCTACTCCTGACCCTGCAGCACTGAAGGATCGACGTATGGAGAATCTGGTGGCATATGCTCGGAAAGTGGAAGGAGATATGTATGAATCAGCAAACAGCAGGGTGAGATGCCATCCCCTGTTGTCTAGTTCTGTGTATTTCTACCTTGATCCTGTGCTGACTGGGGAGGGAGAGGAATGAAAGCACAGATGTGACTTCCATGCTGAGGAAACAAGTGCTTAGGGACTGCTGGATGGGATCTAGGAACCAACCAGTTGAAGGCTGCTGCCTGGGTGTGCCAGGAGTTGAGATGTGCTGTGCCTGAGACTTGTCACAGTCCCCTAAAGGCCGTGTTGAAGCTCTTCACTCTGATGGTCCCAGAGAAATTTTGGACAAAAGAACATAAATACCTGGTGTTGGTCTAATAATTGAGAGCAGTGCCCTTAGCATTGCCCCTTTTCCCCCTCCTATCTGACAGTCCCTGCAAAGGGGAAAACCACCTCCCACCCCAAACCAAAATGTGTGTCTGTAAAGCTGATTTGCAAGTTTAAATCACTGGCACCAGTTGCCTTTTCTTAATGTGTCTCATCTCCTTTCTTGGCTTTTATTCCTCCCCAACAGGCAGAGTACTATCACTTGCTAGCAGAGAAGATCTACAAGATTCAGAAGGAGTTGGAGGAGAAACGAAGAACCAGGCTGCAGAAACAAAATATGATCCCAAATGCTCCAGGCATGCCACAAGCTCCCATGAATCAAGGGCCCAATATGGGACAGCCACAGCCAGGAATGTCTGCAAGTAAGAACCTTTGGGTTACTGATCACCTGGTGCAGGAAATCCTGTACTTGTCATTTCAGCAATCTGGTGACCATTTAGCTGTTCGTGGGTACCTGACTTGTTTGTGAGCTACTGTTCATTGTTGTACCTTGATAATATGCTTCAGATTTTGTCCCCAGTTTCTGAAAGCTGACTCTAAGTCAGAGGATATTTCTGTCACTAGAATGTACTTGTATTTTCAAGGAAGTTCTTGAGTTTGCCTCACACTTTGAGGACTCTTTAATAATGTTTAGTTACTGGATACACTTTCTTTATACATGAGTTTCAATGTGTAATTCTCACTAAAATGTTTGGTGGATAAATTCTGGTGGTCTTCTGAATAACACTATCTTATTTCAATGTCTTTTTTTGCAGATGGTCCTCTTCCTGACCCAACCCTGATACGTGCCAATGTGCCAAACCAGATGATGAATCGCATGCAGGCACAGCCAGGTAAATATTTTGAAGAAAATTTGCTACTCTTAAAAAAGTTTTTAAATGAATTTTTAAAGGAATCTTGGATTTGGACAGCTCTGAAGCATCAGAGACCTTGTATCATGTGCAGTTTTTACATTTGGTTAAGAAAATAGCTATCTATATTGCATAATTCTTGCATAACTATATAATAAATATAAAACATTATCTCTAGTAGCATTTTGTCTTGTGATTTTGAGCTGCACATTAGCTGCTTGCTTTGTTAAATAAGGAGTTTGATGCTTTTGTAATTTCTGATCATGTGTGCATCCGATGGTGGGATCAGACAAATATGGTGAGCCCAGCTAGCTCAGGTGAGGACATGTTGGTGGCAGAGGGAATGTGATGAGAATTATTGCTCAGAAAAAAAGGGAAGAAGCTTTGTTACAAATTCAAGATGTGTTATAGCCAACATGCCAAGTACTTGAAGATACAGTTTGAGATTCAATAAGTGAATTTCTAATATGTAATTAAATAATGCAACTTTCTGTGGAAAGTTGATCTTCAGCAGCAGGTGTGACAATCAGGATTTGTCATATGTTACAGTAGTCCTCAAACTAAATGAGTTTTAATAACAGTGAAAACAGATGTATTGAGGGGGGAAAAGCTGGTCTATATTCTGAAAGAGTAGGTAGTTCGATCACTATATTTAAAATTATTCCACGTAACTAGTTAATAGAAGGCAATATTTGATTGAAAGCTGGTTGCTAAAAAGCAAAATTAAAGAAACAGCATTTCTTCTCCAAGTGTTGAATGGTGCCTAAAGACTTCAGGTCTTTGTTTACATGTGGTTTTTTGGCATAAATTCACAGGAATGAATCAGTTTGGGCAGATGAACATGCAGCTGTCACCGATGGGACCCCGACAAACCCCTCCCCTTCAGCACCCTGGACAGCTAAGTCAGGCCGGGGCCATGAACCAGGTCAGTGCTCCTTCCCTCCAGGCTTGGGTTCACACGTTTGTTTCTCTTGTCTGTGGTTTCCATAAAATCAATCAATAAAAGAATTTTGAAAATAAATCAAGCATCACTTCTTCATTCTCTTGGCCCTTTGATTTCTGTCTTTTTGCTTCTCCTCTAAAACCTGCCTTAGAGGAGAGTATATAGTAAATCTTTAGATGTTTGTGGTAAGAATTGCCTAAAACTTTAAGCTGAAGTGTCTTTTTGTTGCATTTATTAAAGAAGGAGCCAAAATAAATCTTAAGTCACAGTCCCAATTTGAAATCAATATCCTTTTACTTAGCTTTTAAGAGAAATCGTCATAAATTCTGTCTTTTGAGAGGAGCTATAAACAGGCTTTTCACATTGTATCCTACAGATAAGTGGCAAGAATCAACTTCTGCAACAAGAGAAATGTTTTTAGTTTTTTGTTTTGTTGTTTTCTTTTTTTTTTTGGAAAATATTATGAGGGTGTATGCACATTGTGTGAAATGAATTGCTTTCTTTTCCACCAGATGGGATTTCCTTCACGTATGCAGCAGCCAGGAGTTGGCCAGCCTTCTGGTCAGAATCAATTTCTACAGCAGACTCAGTTCCCTGCTTCTTCCCCAGGAATGAACACAGCGAGCATGCCTATGACTCAGCCTGGCAATCAGACACCAGTATCTCAAGTAAGTTTCTGATTTCTTGACGTGCTGTCAGTGACCTTTGTCATAAACTGGTTATGATTGTTCAGTTTTTAGTAATGGAGAACAACTTGTTTCCTTGAGAGACTTTAGGAATTATAATCAACCAAATTCATTTATCGAGACCTTTCATTTTCCTGGTGTAGCACTGGGAATGGCAAGGGTAAAATACTGTTGGCTTGTTCTCAGGCTTAAATTTAGGTGTTAGAGAGGAATTGTTTTAGGTTTGTTTTTATGGAGCAAAGAAGAAATTGTGACTCAGCATGAAGTAGCTAAGATTCTCTTGCTGAACAGTGAAACAGCAGAGCCTGATAAATTGAGAGGTGGCAGAATAAGTTATGAAAAGGCATGTCTATCCAGGCCTGTGTGTTGCTGGCTTTGGGGGATTAAGAGGGTTATCACTACTGAAGATCTGAACTTACAGTCTAGCAGTTTCCTTTCTGTCCTCTCCCTCTCCCTTTTCAGCAAGAACCTTTCAGGCCAGGAAGAAGTAGGGAACGTCAGTTTGCTTCTCATTGATGCTTCTTCCTAGTTTGCAGGCAAGATTATTGTGGAGTTACAGTTTTTTATCTTGACCAATACAATTTTTTTTTGTAATTTTATAATGGTAGAGTTACAGCTGTACTTATTTGTGATGATAAATCCAGTTTCTAATCTTGGGGGTGGAGGCATGGGCACACTAAGTGTATTTGAATGCAGTTTTTCACTGTGGTGCATTGTCCCATATTCAGGGTGTACAAATCTGCAGTTTTAGAAAGAAATGTTTTGCAAACTGGAGTGTAGGTGTGCCATTCTTTAAGTGTATCAACAAGTATAAGTTATTCTATTGAAACTTCTCTAAGAGAGATGAAAAGCTTCTAAAACAGCCTTATGTTTGTGTAGAATAAAATAAATCAAGTACACCATTTCTGCTCTTGAAAGAGTTGTTAAAAGTGAAGCAGATGGTTTGTCACTTTTTAAAGTAGGCTGTGGGAAAGCAAACATTTGACAGTAATTTCTCTTGCTATTCTATTCCAAGTCACTGCAAATGTGTACCTGTTTTCCCACAGGCACAAATGACCAGCGCTTCCTGTCCTGTGAACTCTCCTGCAATGGCTCCAGGTTCTCAAGGGAGCCATATTCACTGCCCACCTCTTCCACAGCCTCCCATGCACCAAAATTCTCCTTCTCCGGTACCCAGCCGAACCCCAACACCTCACCACACGCCCCCAGGCTTGGGGTCACAGCAGCAGCAGGCAGCATCAGCCACTGCCACCGCTGCCCCCACTCCTGCTCCTCAGGCAATGCCGCCCGGACCGCAGTCCCAAACTATGCACCCCCCTCAGAGGCAGACTCCAACGCCTCCACAGGCACAGCTGCCTCCACAAGTGCAGCCTCCAGTTCCAGTTACCCCTTCTGCAGAGCAGCAGCAGCAGCCCTTGTCACAGCAGAGCACCACTGCATCTGTTCCCACACCAACAGCACCGCTGCAACCTCAGCACCCCACAACACCTGTAAGGAAAAACTTTAATTGTGCTTTCCCTGCCAATGTTTGAGTGCAAGGTTTCATTTTCAGTTGTGTGCTCCTGGCATGTTTAATATTGAAACAGGGGTTTTTTTGTATTTGGGGAGTAAACTTTTTCCATTGAGACAAGTAGATGATTTGCTGTTTCCAGAGGAAATATTTTACAGAATTCTTGTATATGTTTTGAAATTGACTTTGAAACGTGGGTGAGGTTTTTGGTTACTTAAACATATGCATAGGACTTATACAATAAGGGACACAATGCCATTTTCTGTAGGCAAGTCCTTCTAGTGCATGCCTCTGATACATGTTTTCCAATAGCTGAGGTTGTGGGACCACTGTATTCTTCAGGGAAAACAAATAGAAGGACTAGAGTGCTTTTAAACTCGGTGGAAATGTAGCATCTGTAAGACATAGATTAGAAAAGAAAAACAGTTGTGTTAGAAGCCTATTGGTAATGTGTTTTGTTCCGTCAGCTTTCACAGCCAGCTGTGAGCATTGATGGGCAGGTATCCAACCCCCCATCCACCAGCAGCACAGAGGTGAACTCTCAGCAGACTGTTCCAGAACAGCAGCAGCCACCCTTGCAGGAAGTGAAAATGGAGATTAAAACAGATGAAGGGGAACCAGAACAAACAGAGATGCAAATGGAGGAGAAACCTGAGGTGAGATTGTTGACCAGATGTTGGGTCAACATCTAGTACTGCTGCATGCTTTCTATCTTCTGTCATTCCTTTCAGAATTTGGTGAGAGCTGTAGGTGCTACCTGCTGCTGCTGCTGCAGTTTTGATTGTTGTCTTTTGTCTTATTCCTAAAGAAAGGTCTGTTTTCTGGTGAAATTGTAGTAGTAGAAGTCAGTGGCCACAGAAAGGACCAGTATAATATGGTTGCTATGAAGCTTTACTTTGGTAAATGCCAGTGTGAGGATGCACTTGGGGCCAGTCCACAGCTGTTAAAGTAGCAGATACCAGGATGAGGGGAAATAGCCTTAGGTTATGCCTGGGGAGGTTTAGATTGGATATTAGAAAAAGTTTTTTCACTGAAAGGGTTATCAAGCATTGAAGCAGGCTGCCCAGGGAAGTGAGTCACCATTCATGGAGGTATTTAGATGATGTGTAGAGGTGGCACTTTAGGATGTGGCATAGCAGTGGACTGGGGAGTGCCACATTAATATTAGACTTAAAGGTCTTTTCCAACCTAAATGATTCTATGTGTACATGATGGGCTGCTTTACTGGGCTTTGACAGCTTGTCACTGAGGACAGCCAGGAGTGTGGCTGCCAGTCACATCATCCTGGCAGCTCTGCTGTGTGAGAGGCTGTTAGAGCTGCCTGAAGAGGTACCTGTGTGTCCACTTGCAGCTCAGAACTCATTAGCAGCTCGTCAGTGCTGCTATGCAGTATTTAAAGATGCATTCCAACACATTTGCTCAAGTTTTAAGCAAGTTTTGACTACAAAGGAGCTAGAAGAGTGGATGGACATCGTGACAGGTTTAAAGGACAGAAATGTGGATGAATGGCCAGGAGATTTAAGTGACAGGCTCCAAACTGCTTTCCAGGCTAAAGCAGAACCAGTCGTGGAGGAATGTAAACCAGACCCAATGGAGCAAGAAGAGAAGAAACCTGAAATTAAGTCTGAAGTACCAGAGGGGGAAGAAAGACCTACTACTCCAGCAACTCAGTCTTCTCCAGCAGCTGGGCAGTCTAAGAAAAAAAGTAAGCAGAAAGACTGTTTTTACTTAAATTCACTGCATCTCCCTAGAGAAATCTCTGCAGAGGAAAAAAACCTGGGCTTTCCTTTTTGGTACGTAGTGGATTATGTGGTACTTATATGGACTGTTCCTTGTGGCTTTTGGACAAAAATATCTAATAATACATGTGCTTATAATTGGCTTTGGGCAACTTCTTTAAGCCTTTAGAATTAGACACTAAGCCCTAGTAAAATTGTCAATACAATGGAGATTTGAAATACTCAGTTACAGATTCTGTAGACAATTTTTTTTCTTGGGGCCTTCAAGAGGGAATGTATCTGGAATGTGAACCATCTCTACTCATCAATGTCATCTTATGATCGCCTTTTCTTCAGGTGATCATTTCAATATCCTCCTCGGGACTCAGTGTTGCAGAGGATAAATAAGCCCTGCTTAAGTATAGACAGACAATGAATGGGTTTTTTTCCACAGACATCACATTTTCTAGCAGGTTTCTTCCTTCCAACAGTTTCTGCTATATTTCTAATGTTGATTGTTTTCCTCAGTTTTCAAGCCAGAAGAGTTGCGGCAGGCACTTATGCCAACACTGGAGGCACTTTACCGTCAGGATCCGGAGTCTCTTCCGTTTCGGCAGCCTGTGGATCCCCAGCTACTAGGAATTCCTGTGAGTGTCTTAGCAAGATCATTTCCTGGGTTACATTCAAAACTACTGTATTCTGACATACCTGTTCAAGAACAGCTTACATCTGTCTTCTCAACATCTTCATATGTGTTTGGGGAGGTTTAGCTTAGGCGGTGGAATAGACAAGGTCTGACTTAGGGAAGTTTGTTTGGTTCTGTGTTCCTTTCACTAAATAAGCAGATACAGCATGCACTGGAATGATTTACCAACAGAACCCCAGTGCTGTATGGCCTTTTTATGGTTGTTGCTTCATCTTGTGATGCTCTTATTGCTGAATTTCGTAGCTGTTTCTCATCATGTATAAATCTTTTCTAAAGATGTGGGAAATTAGGCAGGTAAAACCCACTTAAAAATGTCCTTTAATGATTATTATTTGTTATAGGAAAGGAAGAAACAATTTAAATTAGAGGTTTGTTTCCATTAAATTTTCTGCTTGTTCTAAAATTGTCTTGAGAAGGCAACTATCATTCAAGGATCTGTGTTTTTAAACTCTCTGAATTGACCACACAAGCTTACTAAATATAAACAAAAACATAGATGTAGAAGTCCTTTTTAGGTGCTTCAGGCAATATTTTTTGCCTGAAAGAGTTTTTATTTGCTATTGGTGTGGTTTTTTTTTAAGGCAGATGCTGTAAAATTTCAAGGCCTGCTGACCTTTTTATTACAAGCATTTATACACTTGCTAATATTTTTAACAAACTTTCAATTGACTGTCATTCTGTAGACTTTGTAGATGTTGCACCATAGTCAATGGTGGATTGGAAAAGGGCATTCTTTAGAGGACACATAAGTTTTATCATAGAATAAAGTTATTTATTTTTGTTAGGTTTTCTGGTCTAATGAAAACAGTTGCTCTATATTAATGTTCTTGTGTAAGTCTTTGGATCACTATGGCTGCAAAAACATTGGCATTTTCTATGATTTGTAATACTTGTTTTGCTGATTAAAATGAGAGTGACTTGATTTCATTAGTTGTGAATGAGCAACAGCACCTGAGAAATAAAGGAATAATTAAAAGAAAGCACTGGGGAATTATATGCTATTACTTAGGGATTGCATTCTGTGTGTCACAAGCAGTTTGACAATCAAGTCAGGGAGGAACCTGTTTTTCTTGATGAGAATTTACAGGCTGAGAATGCACATGCTGTCATGTTAAAACATAGTTCTCTAGGAGAGTTTTGATGTGCTGTGT
The DNA here is from genome assembly GCF_027887145.1 of Ammospiza caudacuta. Classification (NCBI taxonomy): domain Eukaryota; kingdom Metazoa; phylum Chordata; class Aves; order Passeriformes; family Passerellidae; genus Ammospiza; species Ammospiza caudacuta. Next base: position 29,267,954 of record NC_080597.1, read on the forward strand.
TTTCTTGCAGGATTATTTTGACATAGTGAAGAACCCCATGGATCTTTCTACTATCAAGAGAAAGCTGGACACAGGACAGTATCAGGAGCCATGGCAGTATGTAGATGACATCTGGCTCATGTTCAATAATGCCTGGTTGTATAACCGCAAAACATCCCGGGTGTACAAGTACTGCTCCAAACTGGCAGAGGTGTTTGAGCAAGAAATTGACCCAGTTATGCAGAGCCTTGGTTATTGCTGTGGAAGAAAGGTAAGAAAGTAAATATCTTTAGTCTGTTTCTTGCTTCCTTGAATTGAAGGGATAAAATATAGCAGTTGCAGTTGTTATCAGTTATGGTGTGTCAAAAATTTCTGAAGTTTACAAGGATTTAGCAATCCTGAATAATCTGAATTTGAGCATTTTGTGGATCTTCTAATTCTATCTAGTCCTTAACTAACCTATTTGTATGTAAGCCTTTGGGGGGGGAAAAAGTCAACAACAGAAGGTTTATTTTGTTTAAGACAAACTTTTGCTATTGCAAATGAAACAGATGTGTTTTTATTACTTCAGAAGTTCTGTATTTCACTGTATATTGAAATTCTGTTTCCCTTGTTTTGATGTGCTTTCTGTCTTTGGAGAAGAGTTAATTTGAGAATAACAGCCCACTCAATGTCTTTTGTGACCAGCCCTTTGTACGCTTTGCTGTACAGAGATTTGTGCACAGAGTGATGTGGAAGTGTTCACTGTCTGGGTCACACTTGTTCCCATGGAGAGCAAGTGAAACTGTGTGAGTACTAAGGTGACCCATTCCTCTTTGCAGTTGGAGTTCTCGCCACAGACTTTGTGTTGCTATGGCAAACAGCTATGCACGATCCCTCGAGATGCCACTTACTACAGTTACCAGAACAGGTAAGGAAAACTCAGCTGGTGCAGTTTTGTGCATGCTGCAATCAATCTGTTATAGGCATGCATGTATTTACATAGACACCCTCTTTATATGTGTACACGTTTATGTTTTAAGATAAAATTTTTTTGCTGGAAGTGCTCTTGAATAGTTTGCCTTGTGTGCTAATAATGATTTCTTTGAGCAAAAGTTCACTGCAGCCTTTGCTCTTCCCTCCTTTGTTTGCAGAAATGTGATCTTACTACATTTTGATCCTGCATTTAGTTAAATCTTCAATTACCTACAAATCATATATACAAGTCTGTTCCTTTTACTTCCTACTGTGCAGCAGTATTTTTAATGCAGAACACTGAGTAGACTATGCAGAAAGTGTATTAATGCTCATAATACATAGTGGGTTTTGGCAAGTCTTTGGTTTTTCTTGTGATTTTAATGCCAAAGAGCAAACTTACTTCTGTATTGCACATCTTAACTGGAAGATCTGTGTATTCTGCTCTTCAGCAGATTGATGCTTGCTTTTTCTTACAAAGTTTCTTAAAGGGAATTGTCTTGGCAGTAGCTGCCAGTAGCTCTGTAAAATGCTGTCCCTTCTGCAGCTCTTTTGAGTATCCTTTTTTACTTGGGGTTTATTTAAGGATTTGAACTTCCTTGACTTCTGAAAGGAGGTTTCTTGCTAGTCATCTCTGAAGGTCATCTCTGGAGAAGTGAGGCAGGAAGAAGAAGGCAAACACATGCTTTAACATTCCCATATTCCCTTGCCTGTCATCAGAATGAACCTATTAGAGCTGAGAATTGCTTAACTCTAGGATCCATCAATTTATTTAGTTCCTGCTCTCCTTTCATTGCAAAACCTCAAACAAACAAACAACAACAACAACAAAAAACGGCCCCAAAACAAACCAGAATGACAAAAACACAAAGGATTTCACCTGAAAGCCAAAATTTCCCAAGAATTGTAGTTTCCTTGAGCACCTGGTTAGATGAAAGCAATCAAAGATTGTACAAGTTACATCTTAACCTCTTAAAACTTCATAAAGGTTTATAGCAGCAAATGGTGGTTTTTAAGCTTCTCCTATTTCTTTAGTCCTATAATACCCCACAATAGCTGTTGTAGTTTTAGATGTGCATGTAGTGTAGAGCTTGTCATGTCATGTCAGTATCTTCTGCTTATGTTTGTCCATAGGCAAGTACTAGATGAACCAAAATACTATTGCTCAGAAATCTGACATTTGACATGTTTGCAAATGTTAGAAGGGAATGTTTACATTGTAACAACAGGTGCCTACATGTGACTTGTAGATTGCATCGTATATACAGATGCATATATCTATAGATTGCAATGTTTAATTCCAGAAGTACTGTTCTCTGCATTACCTGCATTAAATAAATTTATCATTATTTGATGAAAACTGGGAAGGAGGTTGAGACTTGTCTTTTTTAGCCTAACAGTTGCTAATAACATAGATTAGTGTGGCTTTATAATGAACTTGTTTGAATTTTTTTATTTATATTTGTAGCTGTCTTGTGCCCTCAGTTAGCATGCCTTATAATGGAGAAGCCACAGCTTTAGAACATATTTGAAGGCTAGGGTAGAATCTTGAATTAATCTCTAGTTTATTGAAGTACAAATGAAATCTTTCTAATCTTGCTGTAGTGATTGTTCTATGTGCAGACTGGGCTATGGCAGAGTCATATCCATGTAGAGTATTTTGTGTCTAGTTAATGTTAGTTAACATGGAGTTTGACAGTTCTATTAGTCTGTAAGAATTTTAAGGACAGATTTTATTGTTCCTAAAGTTTCTGGTATTTAGCTTTTCCCTTCAACTGGGAGAGAATTCTGTGACCTTTTAGCATTTATACATTTAAGGTGGAAGACTACCTCTCTTCCATTGATCTCCTGCAGATCCTCCTCCCAACAGAACTGCTGTGCTGATGTACAAGTCAGAGTAGCAGTTCCTCCTTCCTTCTGCTCTTTCCCCTGTCTCATTTTAATTCTTTGCTGTACGTGGCATGGATTATTAAAATGAAGAGGGTATGGGTATGCTAAAATGGAATACTCTTGTTTAATTTGTTTTTATTGTTTGCTGCTTGTGACCCCATTTGAGAGATTTAATGCTAATCTGTGCTTTGCCTTGGCTTTCTGCTTTGTGTTGTCTTGTCTTGCTTCTATGTTTTTGTTTTTGTCCTGCAAACCCCCATTTCTTTGTTCGTGTGTGTGTTGTTTTTTTAATTTCTCCTTCATGCTTGTCATTGTCTGCACTTGGCTTTGATTGCGCAAAAAAAAAAAATGCAAACCAAAAAACCAAACCAACCAAACCCAATGTGGGGCCCATAAATCCGCATCATTGAATATCCTTGTCGCCGTTGATGACCTGCTCTCTGCTCCTGTCCCTTCCTTGGCCTGCTGTGATTGGTGGCTCCGTTGCTTGACTTGGGCTGTGTTGTGTGGACGGAGCAGTTCACCCAAATATGGCCTTCTTGCTGACAGGTATCATTTCTGTGAGAAGTGCTTCAACGAAATCCAAGGGGAGAGCGTTTCTCTGGGAGATGACCCATCACAACCTCAAACGTGAGTTCTTGGTGTTTGCTTGGACCGTGCTTTCCTGAGCTCTGTCAGGGCCTGCAGTGCCTTCTCTAGGGAAGGGGCGTTCAGCTCTAGGTTTTTAGCCTAGTAGAAGGTGGATGATGCATCCTTGATGTGCTTGTCTTTCAAACCTGCACTGACCTAACTAGTGAAAAAGAACCACTTAGTGCTTAAAATTGCAACTGTACCAATAGAAGGGAAAGAAGAAAATGGCTTTTTCCCTGAAAAAAAAGTGGAAGTATTCTACTGCAGAAAAATAACCATGCCTGCAGGCAAGTGTGTGACAGACATAGCTTGAAATATCAGACATACCATTTTCTTTATACCCTAGCTATGCCATTTAACTTGTATTCAACATCAGGTTGTTTTTCATCCAAACCAGAAGCAGACAACCTCCTTTTGCCATACCAATATTTCACTACAGAAATGCCATCTGCCTGTGAGAAAGGCTGTGCAGTAGTTAAGGACATAATAAAAGGCTGTGCATGGATTTTATCATGTTGGTAGCAAACTATTGTCGCAGTCTCTCACTTTGCTGTACCCTTCTCATACCTCAAGATCTTGAAACAAATTTTTTTGAGGCTAAGTAAATGCTTGAGGGACAAATGAGTGCCAAACAGTTACTCTTTGAGCTATTCAAGAAATCCCTTTGGAGGAAGGCAGTGCAACAACCCTGCAGGTAGAACAACATGAGGAATTCAGGAAAGGTCTGAAGCCAGATGGAGAGTTGTTGAAGTTGGTAATTGGACAAAAGGAGTTAACTTTCATTTGGAACCAATCCTGGAATCAATGGATGCATAGAGAACAGTACTGGAAATATCTGTTGGGGCTTGGGATGATGTACTGAAGTGTATTGAAAGGGGCTAGATGGAGCTTAGATATAAGGAGGAAGCTCTTCACTGTGAGGGTGGTGAGGCACTGGAACGGATGGCGTAAAGAAGTTCAGGATGCCCCATCACTGGAAGTGTTAAAGGACAGATTGGGTGGAGCTCTGAGCTCCTTGGTCTAGTGGAAGGGGGCAGGAAGTGATGATCTTTTAAGGTCCCTGCCAGCCCAAACCATCTTAGAATTCTGTGACCTACCTGTCTGGGAGGAAAAAGGAAGAAAAATTGTGTGCTGGTCATTTCATGTCCCTATGGATAGATGGATTGCTGTTCTAGTAGAAGCAAAGATCCAAAATTTATTCAATATAGGGTCATAGAGTACATCATCGGAAAATGCATGGTGGGTCCTGTTTAAGTTCCATCACCATATTATAAGAATAATTTGAGGTAATTGAGATATTTAACTTCATAATTTATTTTAGAAGGAGCTTCAAGTATTTATTCTGCAGGTGGCACAATTTAGAATAAATACTGAAATAAGAGGAGATAGGAAGGTTAATTAATCTCATGCAAGTTGGAGTGAGTCTGTGTCAGTGCTTCTCAGGGAGGGACATACTGATCATCTCATGTTATGCAGAACACTCTTTGGGGTAAATTCTCACAGATTTGAGTATTGTATGTTCTGAACCAGGTAATTTAAAACTTCTGTCAAAAAGTTGAAATTTTAGGCCTTGAAACTGATGCAGAGGGGTAGAAATAATGTATTGCAGTGGCTGGGCTGGGGTTGCAGGATTTGGAAGCTAAAATTTATCCTTTGAAGCTGATGTAAGAGTAGGGCTAGGGGAATCTGAAAAAAGATAACCTACCTTTCTTAGTAATCAAAGATAATTGGAATTCTGCCTACAGAATATGAGAGGCATATCAAGTAGTTTTTTCACCATTAAACACTGATCAGACCTATCCAGAAGTTGAATTGTCAGCAAGCTTTAATATTTATCCTGTAGTAAAACTGAATAAGGGAACAACGTTGCTCTCTACAAGAGAACAATAATGTTTTCCACAGGCAGAGTGGAGTGGCATACACTTCAGTTGTCTGTCAATGTGTAAAATGTAATTACTTTCCTTGTAGTGCCAGTGAGTGTATAAAAACTCTGCTTGTAAGTTTTGTCTTGGTTTGTGGATAGGTGTGGGTATTGCATGAATGTTTGTTGTCTTGTGTTAAAACTGAGTTTTATTGCCTGTTTCTCCATAGCACAATAAACAAAGAACAGTTTTCAAAAAGAAAAAATGATACACTGGATCCTGAGCTGTAAGTATTGCTGTCACTCTTTGAATGATCTTCATTTTATTATAATTACTTTGTAAGATAGATCTTATTCATCCACCATCACCTTTGTCTTTGAATGTTTTCAATTTCATGTAGCACTATTAGTTGGTAGGGGCTGCTCAGTAATCAGCAGATCTGGCATTCAGTGCTGAGAACACAAATCACTGTGGCTGTGCTTGAGAAACACTAACACTGGATATATGGGCTGAAATGACTCCATTTTGTTGTCTTGCACGTAGATTCAACAGAAGGATGAATGCAGATAGCTCTGCTTTGAAACTAGGTTGTGGTGGATGGTCAAGTCTCAGAACTGATTTGAGTCATTTGGCAGCAGCTCTTAGTGCTGTTGGTGTTTGTAGTTGCTGCATTTTATAGGCAGCTGTAGTAGAAGGAAAAGTTGCTATATTTTGAATCAGCCAGTTATTCTGTACTGCTCTGAAAGCAGAACTGTAGTCATTCAGTAACATGAAGATGATGGTGACTCAGCTGCTTTTCTTGATATTCCTGAGCAGTTTTTTGAAGTTGCTTTACATGGTTCTGCATCATACACCTATGCTGCTGTTTTGCAAACATTATCTCAGTTCTCAAATAAATGAGGAAAAAGGATATTTATTGTTCCCACACCATCCTTCTAAAGGCACAAGGGTCAGCCAGTTCTTCTGTTTTATGAGGGCTGTGGGAAGGAGAGAATAGTAGCTTGATTCATAACTTTTCTTTCCCTTTGTTAAAGTGAAGATAGAATATAAGCCTAATTTACAGTGTGATACCACATGCTCTACATAGATTACAGCCATTCATTCATTCCAAGTCTCAAACTTTTAGATAGGCATGTTCAAAGGAGTCAGATTGTCCCAATACCTGAAGGAACCTTAGATATTTTGGATAATTATGTTCACCAACATCTGGGAACTAAACAATGTGACCTATCTCAGTTGTCCTTAAATCTCTGCTAATTTTCTGAAAGTGACTTTGGTCTTTGTCTCTGGTTCTTCCTTCTCACCTTTCTGCAGTGTATTTGCAATATACCCCAGGGTTTAAGCATAGTGGGGCAACTAACAGCCAAGTATTTCACCTGGCTCTTCCTTTCTGACATGGCTGAATCCGTTTTCCTCTACTCTCTATAGCAACAAGCAGTTTACAGATCTTATCCTTAAAAGGGCTTCACTTGAAAAAAAAATGAGTGGATGGTGGTAAGACAAGGAAATGATAATAAAGTGTCCCTGCATAGTCTGCCTGACTTGAGCTGGCAGGTTCTTAATTTGTTCAGAAGGCTGTTCTCAGCACAGATGTTCCCTCTGTGTTAAATAGACTCAAAAGCCTAAATGCTAGAAGTGCTCTAATAAAGTACTACAAATACCCAAGCAAGCAATGATACTACTAACCTTTGCTTCCCTTTGCCTTTTTTGCCTTGTACAGATTTGTTGAATGTATAGAGTGTGGACGAAAAATGCACCAGATCTGTGTTCTTCATAATGAGATAATCTGGCCTTCTGGGTGAGGAATTTCTCCTTATTAAGTCCATAGCATATTTACTATTTGGTAGAGCTCATGAGTAAACTTCCTTATATTGGTTATATTTAAAAGACTGTTTAATGGAAGAAATTACATTCCCTGAAAATTTTATACAATCTATAGGGTAATATCAAATTTAAACAGTATATATCTTACAGTGTTGTGTGTCAAGTTTTCTATTCTTTGTGTGGAAAGAGCATTTCAGCCTTTTATGTTTACAAATGCTAGCCCTTCATGAAAAGATGGTTTTTAGTTCTGGTAACAGTTTCAGATTGATCTGTTTTCTTTACAAATCATAGTGCTTCATCATCTTCAAAAAATTTTGTAACAAGGATTTAACAGGTGAATCAACTTTTTTGACCTCATTGATCAGATTAAATCTAAATTTAAAAAATATAGTTTTCTTTAAATGCTCCACAGTTCTTGATCAACATGTGTTTTTTTTTCTGATTGATTTAAAAACAATGATGAATTGTATTTTATAACAGCTTAAAAGTGCCATTTCTTGTCCAAAGAGTGTCAGTTTAGCATTCTGTTATCCCATCCACATTGCTGCAGAAGAGGGTGATGTCCTGTAAGTGAAGAAGAGTCATTTCAGTCTATACTGTATTTGGGCATTTAGAAAAAAATTCAGCCTTATGCTTTGTGCTGCAGTGTGTTATCATCAGAGACAGCAGTTTGAGCCTATTTGCACCAAGAATACTTAGAGCTGGTATTTTCAGACCTGCCAGTGGAGACTTCCCTGGGCTTTCCAGTGGTGATGTGAGCAACTGATAGAGCGTGCAGCACCTGGAGCTTAGATCCTCCTCTGCAGCTCTGAAACTGTAGGGCTGTTCTTTGTGCTTTTATTTCAAATTTCAGTTAAGGTATTTTCCAGATCAGATAAGATCTGGTCAAAGGTTTTGCTTCTAATGGTAGAATGCTAGAGAACTTGGTCTGACTTGGGGTGACTTCACTTTCTCTTTTTTTTTTGCTTCAGCTTCGTCTGTGATGGCTGCCTAAAGAAAACAGGACGAACCAGGAAAGAGAACAAATTCTCTGCTAAAAGTAAGATTCTGACAGTTGCACCAAAAAATTTAAATAATACGTTAAGAATGGGGAAGAAGTGGCTTTTATGCTTGTGTTTTATTTAAGTTTTTTAAGATCTCAAGGAGGATACTTTTGGTCAGTTTTGACCATCAGTTCTGTAGTGTTCAGAGTGTTCACAGGTGGTAGTGTTAGTTAACATTCTATTTTAGAGAGCTGACAAACTCTTTTAGAGCACTTCCATTATTGAAATATGTTCTTTTGGTAAGCGGAGATACTGACTTGGCTAGTGTGGCTTTATACACAGAATATACTTCCAAATGCGAGTTCTGCTTGTGAAGATGTCTCTGAAAGCAGTGTTTTGTAATCCAATTGAAGTAATTAATAACATCTGTTCAGGAGAAATCTTAATTGTGATTGACTTTTAAGACAAGATAGAAAAATTGGGTTGAAATAGAGATTCTTTATTCATTTAAATAATGTATAAGCTATAAATATGCCTGCATGGAAAAAGCAGCTCACCCCATCTAGAAGTGGTATGGTTTAAATATAAAGCTTTAATTTACGTTAGCATACTGCATGTGTTAAAAGTAATTTTTCATCTAACTTCTGAGTAGAGAAATCATATGATCAGTTCAGTTTTGTATATGTTTAGAGCTGTATTTTCCTCCTGCAGGATTACCAGCTACAAGACTCGGTACCTTCCTGGAGAACAGAGTCAATGATTTCCTGAAACGACAGAATCACCCTGAGGCAGGAGAGGTCACAGTTAGGGTGGTACATGCATCTGACAAAACTGTCGAAGTAAAACCAGGAATGAAAGCAAGGTATGTTCATTTCTAATTTTGCTTGCTTTTTGTGAAGGTGGGAGCTGTTTGTCCTTGCATGATACACTTGATTAAATAAAATCATTTAGGTTGCAAAATAGTTCTAAGCTTGAGTCCAGCTGTTACCCTAGCACTGCCAAGGCCACTGCTAAACCATGTCTCCAAGTGCTACATTTACACATCTTCTAAATATTTCCAGGGATGGTGACTCAAACACTGCCCTGGGCAGCCTGTTTCAATACTTGATATTGAAGAATTTCATGAAGAAATTTTTTAATGAAGATTTTTTTTCTAATATCCAGTCAAAAAAGACTGTTGTATTCAAAACCTCATCACCAGCCAAGTAGTGACAAACAGGTGTTCCAGCAGCATAATCATTTTTGTGACGTCTTTTTCACAGTAAAAAGTGGGTGCCTCATATTTGAGTAGTCTGTAAACATTAAACTTTCAAATTGCACTAAAATTACACTTAGAGTAGCCCTGATCTTTGTTGCCTTCACCTAGTAACATGCAGTCTCTGATGTGTGAATATAGTTGGTGTTCCACTGTACCCTCTGCTCTGCAGGTTCGTAGACAGTGGCGAGATGGCAGAGTCCTTCCCGTACCGAACAAAAGCGCTTTTTGCCTTTGAGGAGATTGATGGTGTAGACTTGTGCTTCTTTGGGATGCACGTGCAGGAGTATGGCTCAGACTGCCCTCCACCCAATCAAAGGTGAGGAACCCCACAAAAGTCTGTTTTGCCTTGGTGCTCTCTCCTTTGGATGAGCCTCCTGTAGTTCTGCATAGAGCTTCTCTGTTGCTTGTGTGAGACCCTTATGTGACTGCTGTTAGGTTCTAGAAACAAAGTTTGTAATGTTAGAGTTATTTCTTACTGGGGATGCTGGCTGGAAGACAGAGTTGCCTTAAGGATCACTGATCTGTGTTTTCAAGGAAGGGATTGAATAGTTTTAGGGAGATGAGGCTAAGATATCAAAAGAAGGCCAAGTTTCTGGAGGTAAATTAGGATCAGAGGCTTTACAGATTGCTGTTGTAATGGATGCTTCAGATGTATAAAATAGCATTAATAAACTTGTAGAATTACTTCAAAATCTCTCCTCTTTCTCATGCTTTTTTTTTGGTGGTTTTTTTTTAGGCGAGTGTATATATCCTACCTTGACAGTGTTCATTTCTTCCGCCCTAAATGCTTGAGGACTGCTGTCTATCATGAAATACTGATTGGCTATCTAGAATATGTTAAGAAACTAGGGTAAGTATCTTACAAAATTTTCTTCTGTACAGCATTTGTGCTGAATAGTTCTTGCTGCAAATTAAATTACTACATCCTATAGTAAAGAATATGGTGCCCTAATATCAACCTGTAATAGAATAACTTGACAACAACTGTGTACAGTTGAAAAGGAGAAGAGAAGAAGGGATTGCAGGCTTTTCAGGGGAGGCCTCTGCTTCAGCTATTTGGATGTTTCCAAATTTATGTAAGACTTTTTTAAGTCTGAGTAGAAACAGTGAGCCCCTTTTCCAGTCCATAAGATGTTGTTGTCATTGTGCAATGCCTTTAATTACGTCATTCCTTTGGGCTAGCAAGTAAGTCCTTGCCCTTGTGTATAAGGAGACAGTTGTGGGTTTAGTCTGTACTGGATAACTCTGTAACAGTTGTAGATGGCCACTAAAAAATCTTGAGTAGCTGGAAATGTGAGAAACGGAAGAGTTAGGAAAGAGGAAAATATACTTGGACAGCACAAAAGAACACAGAACAACTGCAGTAATAAGAAAAGTGGAAATTAAATTACCATGATAACTGAAGTAGAAAGGCCAGTGAAGTAATCATCACTATCGTCATGGTACCTAGTGTAGGCTGGTGAAGTTATTTGTGGAGAAATTGTTAAGGGACTACATTTAAAGCAGTTAATGAGAAGTTGGGAGAGTTGAAGTGGAGGTAAGCAGTACTATCTTCAGTACCTCAGTGAGGTGGTGTGTTTTTTCTTACTTCAAAAGCATACATTAGGCTTCTTTTTGGTTTTTTAATTGTCCATTTTCTAATCTATGAGTCTGTACATTTGCTACATAGAGCTCAAGCCTCAGCTTTACTTAATGCTATTTTCTGTGCTAATGGGTAACATCAGGCTCTCATTTTGGTAGAACAGTCTTGGTCTAGCAGTATCATCTCTCCCTTCTCAGGCAGAAGGAATGACAACTGGCTGCAGCTCCCAGGGCTTGGGGAGGGTTCTGCAGAGCTGTTTCTCAACAGGGCAATGATGGTTATTTTTCTCTAACTGATTATTCCTCCTACTAGAGTTCTCTTCAAAAACTTATGGAGAACTGAAGATGAAGAAGTGATCTTAGGTGTTATATTTGCTGCACCTGCTACTGATTTGCTGTCATCTATCTTAATAGTACTCTAGATTGTGCACCCAATACCACAGGTTGGCAGTGCCTGTTTATTCCCAGATATAATTCTAAAACTTTTTAAAACTCATTCTCAAAAACCAGAGTATTTACAGTAGAAAAGTGAATTCTGTCTTTAAGTAAATCTGCTTTTAAATTGTTGCTAGATAAAATATTGCTGCTCTGTCTCGAGATTTCACTAGTGAAATACCTAGACTCAATCTTTCTCCCATTAGTTAATTGGGAGATAGTAGTTGTGGGTTTGTGTCAGGCTTTGTTTTTTATGTAGGCTGTATAATGTGCACCCCTTACATGTAAGTGCTCCATATATAGCGCTGGATTTAGGAAATGAGTGAAAACATGGAAATGTTAGGTCCAGAACCGCTGCCAGCCTCGTTGGCGGCGCCACCTGGTGTCGGAGAGGAGAGCGCGCGGGATCGTTGTCAGCGCCCTCATGTCCCGGTTTGTGTCGCCACGGCAGGTATACTACTGGACACATCTGGGCGTGCCCGCCCAGCGAAGGAGATGATTACATCTTCCACTGCCATCCTCCTGACCAAAAGATACCCAAACCCAAGCGACTGCAAGAGTGGTACAAAAAGATGCTGGACAAGTCTGTGTCGGAGCGCATCGTCCATGATTACAAGGTGTGTGAAGTGTGTGCTTGGGGGAGATTCCTCAATCTTGTCTTCATCTCTTCCTTGCTTTGTGCATTGTGCCTGATTCTTGGTGTTTACTGCATTCGTTTTAAGTGAATTGAGCACCAGAAGTTTAGAGTTAAAACATACTCTCTTCAAAACATGTAGCTTCTGAAATCATTCTAGCAAAAGATTTGAAATGGTTCCTTAGAACAAGCTTAATTCTTGAGTAATACTGTAAAAGAGCAAAAAAATATATATGGAGTCTTAAATCTTCTTGTCTTAGATCAAATTGCAGGGTTAGGTTGCTGATGCAGTTAGAAGTATATAAAATCTTTGGAATTATAAGGATTTAAGTGAATGTTGAGATTATGGTGATAACATTGTCCCAGTTGGTAAGAATGCATATTGAAGTCTAGCACACAGCAATTTCTTTCTTCTGAGTGGGAATATTTGAAATGTATTTGACAAACTGTAACAGATACAATGTTAAATTTGCACTTAGAATGTGTTCTCATAAAATGAGTTCTAATATTAAGCTTTCATTTGTTTAGTCTGCTGATTCCTTTTCTTGTCACTCATTGAGAACGTTGCCTTTCCTTACATGACTTGTAATAGTGATAACCAAAAGTGGGCTTGCTCTCTTTTAGGATATATTTAAGCAGGCAACAGAGGACCGTCTAACTAGTGCAAAGGAGCTCCCTTACTTTGAAGGGGACTTTTGGCCCAATGTTCTGGAGGAGAGCATTAAGGAACTAGAGCAAGAGGAAGAAGAACGGAAGAGAGAAGAAAACACTAGTAATGAAAGCACAGATGTAAGGATGCTTCTGCTTTTCATGATCTAATATAACAAGTTTTGATTAGATAAGGCTAATTATAAGAAAAAGAGGGGCACAAGGCACTTCACTTATCTGGGGTTTTCACTTTTCACTCTAAAATAAATTTCAGTTTTATAGTTTATAAACTAGAACTGGTAAAATTACCACTAAGGTACATCTGGATGAACAGTGGGTGTTCATAGGGCTATAAACTGTCTAATTACCAAAGGCAATTCTGTTGAAACAGCTGCTAGTTGAAAATTTTGTTGCTGAAATCCAGTTGTTACCAATGATCACGTTGCCACCTCGGTCTGATTTGGAAGTTTTTTCCTTAAGCATTAGCTTTTAAATAGTGGCTCACTATTTTCTTTCTAACTTAGATGATATAAGACCAATCTTAGCAGAATGTTCTGACAAAGTAATGGAATGCTGTGAGTTAGTACTTGACTCTCAATAGTTTTGTTTAGTAGCTTTAAGGCATTGAGGATCTGAAGCACAAATTACTGCTGAACTGTTGTTGGGCTACTTTGAACTAGAGGAATTTCTTGCTGGGGTCTTGTGCAGTTTTTTTGATAATGTACAACTGTGTTATCAAGTTTAACAAAAAAAATCTCAAAAATAAGAGATGCCTCTTAATTCAACAGTAAGTTTGAAAGTGAACAGATGTAGAATTTATGCATCTGCCTATCATTGGATGCTCTGAACTTCTTGTTAGTTAACTCTTGAAACACTGCTGCTTCATCACCTTATCTGAGACTAGATTTGGGGGGATTAGAATTTTTTTTTCTAGAAGATCTTTGGATCAAAAAAATACAGGTTTAATGTTACAGTTAAAAATTGTGATTCTGCTGTGCTATGCTCTTTGCAATACCTTCTTTCAAGGACTTTGATTAATCAAAGTGCAGGAAGTTAGGCAACATATCAAATTTGCATTAAGTAACATCTTTCTTAGGAAGGTATTGTTTGCTTTGCACAAGGTATAGCTTCGAGTTCTCATCTCTCTAATATACCCAGAAACCACTTGTGAAGGATCATTTAGCTCTCTGTGTGAGGTTGGTCAATATTTAGTTGAGACTTCGCAGCAGTTTGGCCCCAAAATCCTGACATAGGGCCAACTTGCAGTACATTACTATTTAACATTATTATTATTATTATTATTATTATTATTATTATTATTATTATTATTATTATTATTATTACAAATATTTGTAACTCTCTATTGATCCTGTGTTTCATACTTGAAGAAGGGGCAATAATAAACTGTACTGTCAAGTGATGTGATAGTAATCCATGTTCACTGGGAATTTCCATTCTGACAAAGTTATTTTAAGCCTAGGAAAAATGCTTGTTTGGCTAACAATTATTTTGATGCTTGATCATCTTATGCTGTGGGGTTTTGAGGGGCTCTCTAAGCACCCCAGTGAGCAATAATCTGTTAATTGCTAACAGAATATAGTTGAAATGAAGCTGACCTGTTTTGTTTGAGTGTTGCAGGGTATGACAGATGCATGCCAGAAGTTGCACTATTAATGCATTTTGGACTCAGAACAACAGCTTCATACAAAATCAGTTTAATGCAGTCTGTTAAAAGTAAATCTGTCAGAGCTGTAGCAAACGAAATCTAAGTGTTTTAAGTCTTCCTTAGCTTTGTTTAGTGCGATATCAGCTGTACTTTGCAGTTACTTTTACTTATGAATTGCATTGAGAATTCATCTGCTGAACCCCTTGGTGATTGTCCAAGAGTGTGTAGCTGTAATGGACAAACAAGCTTCATTATATATTGTTTTGCTTGTACATCCTGAGCATCTATGCTTTTAATATTTTTCGAGTATGTATTGCTGATCCTGATATCTTTTGGAGTAATTCTAATGGAGTTAATTTAATGTTTCTGGGAACACTAGTATGTCTCTTCAGAGTAAATGATTGTGAAGTGTGGTTTGTCCTGCAGTTATAGAATAAAAATAATAAAATTGTGACATGGTGTTGCTTAGATACCTGACATAAAATGTCTTTAAAATTGCTAGGTGAGCAAGGGAGACAGCAAAAATGCCAAAAAGAAGAACAATAAGAAGACAAGTAAAAACAAGAGCAGCTTGAGTCGTGGCAATAAGAAGAAGCCTGGCATGCCCAATGTGTCCAATGACCTCTCCCAAAAGCTGTATGCCACTATGGAGAAGCACAAGGAGGTAAGAGTCGATTGAATGAGGAATACTTTTTACTTCAGTAAAGAGGTGTACAAAGCTTTGATACTTCAAACAGAGTCATGCCCTGTAAATTATACAGGTTTGGCTGGAGAATTGAGTGGCTCACCCAGACAGACCAGTACCAGTAAGTCTCGGTGCTCTTTGCTGCAAGGGCAGTGGGAATAAATGCAGCTGTGCTCGTGCGGAACTTCCTAACAGTCTAGATTGCCACAGCAGTTCTACTCTTACTGTTCAGTGCAGTGCTCCTTTCCTGTTTCTTCAGAGAAAAGTGAATCTGCAGGGCACCCAGAGGTCTGAGATTTCCTAGGCCTCACAAGCACTCCTCCTGGCAGCAGGTCATTCAAATGTTGGCTGATCCTGGAACTGTACACTCTGTAATGAGGTTTGGTGACCAAAACATCTTTAAAAGGGTTAGCATATTAAACCTTCTTATTTTTCAGGTCTTTTTTGTCATCCGCCTCATTGCTGGCCCTGCAGCCAACTCCCTGCCCCCCATCATTGAGCCCGACCCGCTCATTCCGTGTGACCTGATGGATGGGCGCGATGCGTTCCTGACCCTTGCTAGAGACAAGCACCTGGAGTTCTCCTCACTACGGAGGGCTCAGTGGTCAACCATGTGCATGCTGGTGGAACTGCACACCCAAAGCCAAGACCGCTTTGTTTACACCTGCAACGAGTGCAAGCATCATGTGGAGACCAGATGGCATTGCACTGTCTGTGAGGTATGTTTGCTGAAGTTTCCCCCCCACCACCCTTTGTGCCCAGAGTGCTCTTTACCTGAACTGATTTCTCATTATTAACTGATGGAAAAATATGTGTGCAGCTCATCTGCTGGCAGTTCAGAAAGGAGGGAAAGCATTTTCCTTAACAAGTGGTTCTGCTAATGTGCTGCTTGGTGTGATTTCTGCCTTGTGAGAGCTGAAATAGAGTTGTGTTTTCTGTAGCTTATTTAAGGTGCTGCTGCCTAAGAAATTGGGAGCTGTAGCCGTGGCTTGAGCTGGAATGGTAGGATCAGCTGGTTTTTCTGAAGAGCAATGCATACATTTTCCTTCCAGAGTAGAAGTGTGGGGCAGCAGTATTTCTGTAGAAGGCTCTCCGTTGATTTGCTGGCACAGAGGTTTTGCTGTGCTGCAAGTCGGATCCCAATACCCCTGTGATTCCTTCACTACTCTGTTATGTCTCTGTAGAATGCTGCAAACAGCATTTGTGTCTTCAGAAGTGTTTGCAAAACCAGTGTGTTTGAAGATTGAGTCCAGGGGTTTGGTTCAATGACCACAGGAAGCTAGATTATCATTGCATCTGGCTTCTAACTTAGTTTTCTAGCTGCTGGAAATGAATGACTGACTGAGATATGATCCTAATTATAATTTGATACTTCAATTTTCTCTGGTTTTATATATATGTATATATATATACATATACACAGAGGCACACACATGTGCTTTTACCTTCTTGGTATATACCAGAAAGTAAATTCTAAATTTCCTATGGTCTAGTTAATCCTAAGAATTTAGGTCTTTTTCTTAAAGAACAATTATTGAACCCAAACTCATGTGCTGTTGCTGTCACAATGTGTTTTGTTCTTTCAGTGCTCTGTTGTTTAACTCGCATCTGCAAACTGAAAATGCAGCTTTTGTTCTTTTTTGAAAAGTGGTACCTCTTCTGCCACTCTTGCTCTCTCCTTTTGAAGTAGGAGCAGATGAGTAGCTATTTGTCCCTGCCTATTTCTTCTCCTTTCCTGTTGGGATTTTTCTGAATAATGTGTGACTTACTAGCTCAGAGCCAACTTGTTTTTCAAGGTTTATATATTTGTGTAGCTTTCAGACACCCTTACCCTTACACCCACACACTTTCCCTGGCTATAATTTGGATTTATTCCTTCTCTAGTACCTCAACATGACATGAAAGATTGAATTTTTCCCCAGAGCAACAATTTGCCTGGAACAGACTGGGAGTAATTGTTGAGGTGGCAGGACATCATTTACTCGTTTATCGTATGGAGTTTCAGGAACACTAATAACTTGTCCTTTGTTGTCTTTTCAGGATTATGACCTGTGCATCACCTGCTATAACACTAAAAACCATGACCACAAGATGGAAAAATTAGGCCTCGGTCTGGACGATGAGAGCAACAACCAGCAGACAGCCACGACGCAGAGCCCCGGCGACTCGCGCCGCCTGAGCATCCAGCGCTGCATCCAGTCTCTGGTGCACGCCTGCCAGTGCCGCAATGCCAACTGCTCGCTGCCGTCCTGTCAGAAGATGAAACGGGTCGTCCAACACACCAAAGGCTGTAAGCGCAAGACCAACGGAGGGTGCCCCATCTGCAAGCAACTCATTGCTCTCTGCTGCTACCACGCGAAGCACTGCCAGGAGAACAAGTGCCCCGTGCCCTTCTGCCTCAACATCAAACACAAACTCCGTCAGCAGCAGCTCCAGCACCGCCTGCAGCAGGCGCAGATGCTCCGCAGGAGGATGGCCAGCATGCAGCGCACGGGCGTGGCGGGCCAGCAGCAAGGACTGCCCTCGCCCACGCCGGCCACGCCGACGACTCCGACGGGCCAGCAGCCCCCGACGCCGCAAACCCCGCAGCCCCAGCCTCCGCCCCAGCCCGTGTCACAGCCTCAGCCCGCGCCTCCCAACAGCATGCCGCCCTACACCATGCCAAGAACTCAGCCCCCCGGCGCCGTGTCCCAGGGCAAGGCAGGCGGCCAGGTGACGCCTCCGACTCCACCTCAGCCGCCTCAGCCGCCAGTTCAGGGTCCTCCTCCGGCAGCGGTGGAAATGGCCATGCAGATCCAGCGGGCAGCGGAGACCCAGCGCCAGATGGCACAGGTTCAGATCTTCCAAAGGCCGATTCAGCACCAGATGCCCCAGATGCCACCGATGGGAATGAACCCTCCACAGATAGGCAGAGGTCCCGGCGGCCATATAGATCAAGGAATGGGGCCGGCAGGAATTCAGCAGCAGCCGCCGTGGGTGCAGGGGGCCTTACCCCAAGCTCAGCTGCAGCCAGGAATGCAGAGGCCATCCATGATGTCAGTAGCTCAGCCGGGTCAGCCGATGAATATGGCCCCTCAGCCAGGGATGGGTCAGGTACCTGGCGCCGCTCAGCCCAAACAGCCTCTGCCCCAGGCGGCCTTACAAAACCTACTGCGGACTCTCAGGTCTCCCAGCTCACCCATGCAGCAGCAGCAGGTGCTTAACATCCTCCACTCCAACCCTCAGCTGCTGGCCGCTTTCATCAAGCAGCGGGCGGCCAAGTACGCGGGCTCGCAGAACCCGCAGGCCATGGCGGGGCAGCCTGGCCTCCCGCAGGGGCAGCCGGGGCTGCAGCCGCAGCAGGCCATGCAAGGGCAGCAGGGAGGGGTGCACCCCAACCCGGCCATGCAGAACATGAACCCCATGCAAGCAGGAGTGCAGAGACCCAGCATGCCCCAGCAGCAGCCACAGCAGCAGCCGCAGCAGGCCATGGCTGGGATGAATCCTCAGGCACAGCAGATGAATATGAATCACTCGGGGATGGCTCCCCAGTTCCGAGATCTCCTGATGAGACGGCACCAGATGATGGAGCAGCAGCGCCACCAGCAGCAGCAGCAGCAGGGAGCAGGACCGGCGCTGGGGCCGGGGATGGCCAACCACAACCAGTTTCAGCAGCCCCAGGGCGTCGGGTATCCCCAGCAGCAGCAGCAGCGAATGCAGCATCACATGCAGCAGATGCAGCAAGGAAACATGGGACAAATAAGCCAGCTTCCACAGGCCATGAGTGCAGAGACAGGAGCCAGTTTGCAACAGGCTTTCCAGCAGAGGCTGCTTCAGCAGCAGATGGGATCCCCAGCTCAGCCCAATCCAATGAGCCCCCAACAGCACATGCTCCCCAATCAGGCCCAGTCCCCGCACCTCCAGGGCCAGCAGCTCCCTTCATCACTCACCAATCAAGTGCGTTCTCCACAGCCTGTACCCTCACCGCGGCCCCAGTCCCAGCCCCCTCATTCCAGCCCATCCCCTCGGATGCAGCCTCAGCCTTCTCCACACCACGTGTCCCCGCAGACCAGCTCCCCACATCCAGGACTGGTAGCTGCCCAGGCTAACCCCATGGATCAAGGGCATTTTGCCAGCCCGGACCAGAGTGCAATGCTTTCCCAGCTTGCTAGCAATGCCGGCATGGCAGGCCTCCATGGTACAAGCGCCACGGAACTGGGGCTCAGCTCCGAGAACTCAGACTTGAATTCAAACCTTTCACAGAGTACACTAGACATACACTAGACACGTTGTAGCATTTTGGGAGCAAAAAAAAAATAATTAAAAAACAAAGAAAATAAAAAAAACTTATTTTCGCAAGACTTTTTGTACTGAAGACAAATTTTTTTGAATCTTTCTTAGCTAAAACGACATTTTTCCCTGGAACACATCTGAACTCTGCAGCAGTAGTTTGTGGTTTTAAAAACAAACCGACAACGAACCTGAGGGACAGTAGAGTACAAAGAATATATTTTTGTTATGGCTGGAATCATAACCAGTCCTTTTTCTTGGCTTTTTTTTTCCTCGTGTGCGTCGGGGAGGTTTGGGGAGTAAGGCGGTCTTTTGGTTGCTCACCAAAGGATGGCCTGCTCATGCCTCTCAATAGGTTTTATTTTTTTTTTTAAATTAATGAAAATATGTAATATTGATAGTTATTATTTACTGAGGCAGATGGTAAACATTTTCCCTATTCTGGTTTTTCTTGATGTCACTGCGAAAAAAAACACCACAAAAACAGAACAACAGAAAAACACAGGAGAACCTTTCCTAAAACCGGAGGACAAAAGGGGTTAATGTTGCTTTAAAACTACATTACATATATAAATATATATATATAAAAATAAATACCAATCTTTTCCTTTTTGGTTGGAAATACGTCAATTCTTTGAAAAATGTAAAAATATTAAATAACTCAGTCCCCTCCTGAAGTCTACTTTTGTCCTCCAAGAATTTTCTATACAAGAGTCTGAGCTTAAAAAAACTTCAAGTATTAAAGTAATTTGTACATGTAGAGAGAAGACAACATTTTTGGAAATACACAGGGGCAGCTGCCAAATGGATGTAGTATATATATTGTGGTTTCTGTTTTCTTGAAAGAATTTTTTTGTTATTTTTACATCTAACAAAGGAAAAAAAAAACATAAAAAAGAGGGTAAGAAACAATTCCAACGGGATTATTTCAACCTGAGAAAAAGTCCCTGGGGTTTCTTCTTTATGCTTGCTTTCTCTCTCCCATGCCCCTTTCCCACCCTCTTCCATTTTCTGTAAAACTTGAAAATAGAAAGCAAAAAACCCTCAAATGTTGTATATCATGCAATTAAAGTTGGTTACTTATAAATAAGAACTTTCGATCACTGTATAGACTGTTAAAATTGATTTCTTATTACCTATTGTTAAATAAACTGTGTGAGACAGACAGCCTGTTTTTAATGTTTCCCTTCTCTCCCACATGTGTTGCTTGTTCTTAAAATGGTGGGGGTAGCAGAGTATGTGCTACTTCAAATGTTTGCTATCTAGACGTCGGAGAGCTATTTAATGTATATGACTGTTTTAAAATGCAAATCTCTAATAAGGGGTGTGGAGTAATAATTAGTCTTGTCAATGGACTCTTTTGGTACAACTCTACATTTGCGTTGTTCCCGGCATGTATCTTACCAAAGAAACGAGGTCTGACCTCAACAGTTGTGCCAGTCAGCTGTGCCCCGCCCTGCTCACACGGCCTGGGAGCAGCTGATCTTCAAAGGACCTATTTTGCATTTTGAAATGAGAACTATTTGTTTGGATATGTGATATTAAAAGATCCTATTTCACTTGGAGTATATTGTGCGCCTTTTGGCACTGAAGTGTGAGCATGAGGTAAGCTTGTGTGGATGTCCTGCAGGCAGGTGCTGGACCGGGATGGCGCATGGGTGCCCAGTCACCCTGTGTCACATCTGGTGACCTGCTGGACG
Organism: Ammospiza caudacuta; assembly: GCF_027887145.1. Classification (NCBI taxonomy): domain Eukaryota; kingdom Metazoa; phylum Chordata; class Aves; order Passeriformes; family Passerellidae; genus Ammospiza; species Ammospiza caudacuta. The sequence goes on from NC_080597.1 coordinate 29,288,952, forward strand.
CAGAGGCATTCCAGAACAGAGGTGCTGCCACCATGGAGCGTGCTGGCAGTGACCCCAGGTGTGTGCTGCCCACAGCTGTGCTCACATGGGGTTAACCCAGTCGTGGCGCGTGCTGTGCTCAAGCTGGTTGTGCTGGATGTGGCTGGTGCAGTGAGGGCTTCCCAAAATCCAGCCTTATGGTGTGCATGTGCACACGGTGCTGGCTGCCTAGGGAATAACTCACCCAGATGGGACCAAGGATGTGACCAGCTGTGTAATGCCAGCTGTGTTGGGAACATCAATGTATCTGCAGATCCCAGATAGATAAAACAAGCAAGCTGACCTCAGGAAACTGCTGGTGGAAAATGATGGAGGGAGTAAGTGCCAATTAAAAGTAATGGTATTAGAGTGTGAATGGGTGTTAGAGATCTTCAAAAGTGGGAGTAAAATGCTTGGGTTTTGGATATAAACACAATTAGGACAATGAATCTTGTATTTAAAAAGGGGTTGGTGGCAAGCCTTCAGCAAGATGGTGGAAAATTTGTGGCAGGCTTAAGGAAAGCAGCCCTGGGCTTTGGTGTTCGGCCTTGGCCAAACCTCATACTGCTTACCCTGGCATGGTGCAGACCAGCTCTGCACCAAGCCCACAATTAACCTGGTGCACTGGGAGGGACTGCTCCTGACCTAAAGATGAGCAGAAAGCAAAAAAATCCCATTAATTGAATGACAGGAGAGCAGCCTGGGATTGTTTTGATTTGTGCTCTGCACAGTAAGCTCTCCTCTTCCTTCCCTGCCACCATGCAAAGCCTAGTTTTGCTTTCAGCCTTGGTGGACTTATCAGGATGGAGCATAAATAAAATTCTTTCTGACCACATACAGGCTAGTGACATGAAAAGTGTGCCCAGCCTTCTGACTTGGAGGCTTTTAGTGCAAACAGCTTTCATCTGTGCCACTGAGTGAGCACACAAACCATGGTTAGAATTTGTCCTGACCTGCATCAAAGCATCTGAAGTGGGGAAGTCCTGGGACCTTGCAGAGCACACTACAGACCTTCCAACTTCAAATGCCAACATAGAGACTTGCTTGAAAGATGCCATAGTGCATTCTATGAGACAGCACAGCTGCTCTGTCCCTCTTTGTAGGTGCTGACTCTGAGCCAAGTTCAGTTTTTGAGGTGATGTGGATGATCAATAGTCTAAAATTTGCATAGGGTTTCTTTTCCTGACATCCCTCTACTTCTGCTTTCCCTGGTTCTACTGGAGAACCAGAAGCCACCATCTAGGGCACTGCTCTGGCCCAAGTTTCAAGTAGGGGGAGGATTTCATGGTGACAACAAAATTAGGGTGTCATCTGTATCTCTCTTGCCATTCGGTTTTGTCTGAGTTAAGATGTTTCATATTAGACTCTTGGACCAGCAAAAAGAATTCACACCCGAAGTTCCGGCAATCTAGTCAGATATTGATTGTGCAGTTACAACAATACTAATGGTTGTACTCAAATCATGTGTAGTTCATTAATGTAAACTTTCTAATGTCTGACCTTCACTATCCCAGCTCCCTCAGCCTCTCCCCATCTGACAGAGGCTCTAGTCTTCTCATCACCGTGCTGCCCATTTGCTGGATTCACTGTGCCCAAACACCAGATAATTGCACAAACCCAAGACAATGTTGGTGCAGTCACCTGGTCATTAGCCAGCTGTTGTAACAGCAAAACGAGCTACAGCAGCTCCTGGCAGGCCAAGACAAGCCCAGGCAAAGCCTGACAGAGCCTCACATAAAGCAGAACTGGTGACCTCTTACTGGCTGTGGCAGCACCATGACAAGGCTGAGGTAGAAGATGTGACAGTGACAGCCATTCCAGCTTTTGTGTCATTTTTCCAGTATATGATACACATTTTCTCTGCAAGAAACTCCACCTCCTGTTTCCAAGATGGTCTTCTTGCTGCTTCCAGTTTCAGCCAAACTCAAGGACTCCAGCCCATCCTCTCTGGGCACTCTGGAACAGATCCTGTAGTGAAAGACAGCAGCAGTCAGAAGAGTCTGCTCCTATGACCAGTTCTGCCTAGGTGTGTGATGCTTTCTACCCTAAAAATGAGCTTTTATTTGAAGACCAGCCACAGGGTGCTTGTCTGGGGAATGTTTATTTTTACAAACCCTCTCAGCAGCTGCCTTTCTACAATACAAAGCTGGGGTATCTGCCAGCTTGCCCAAGGAGCCATTTCTTCCCTCAGCTTGTCAAAGCAGAATGTGTGCCATAGATCCCAGCCTGAGACACAGCCTAGCCTGGCCCCTGAAAGTGTAAAAGCACAAAACATTCCATCCACAGGGATTGCAGCAGCATCTGTGCTTGCTTTGTGGCTGGAGAGCTGCTGAGCTGCTCTGTCAGCCCTGCAGGTGTGGCATGTGCATCAGCATTCACCTGCCTGACTGTGCTCTGGCATTTTGGTTTGCTCAAGTTGCTTCAGTTGCACTCCCTTAGAACAGGGTCTTGGTTTCAACTCTCCAGGAAGGGATATTGGGTGTTTGGAAGGGAAATCTGTCCTGTGACTGCTGCTGTGAGTAGCTGATGGGCAATCAGCCATGGTTCCAGTGCTCCAGTTTACTCTCCCTGTTGTCTCCCTGTTGTAGGGAATGTGGTAGATTTGGGGAGGGTGGAGAAATTACTGTTGGCACCATCTCCCTCAGCCATCTTTAAAGCCCTTCCTAGCTCCTGGTGAAGCTGGCACAGCTCAGGCTGTGGTTTTCCCCAGGTGTGCTGGCTGGTGGCAGGCTCTGGTGTATCTTGGGAGCACAGAGCTATGTGGGATGTAATCCCAAGCACCGGCAGTGGGTCTTTTGCTTCTCCTCGTGTCCCTGCAGTCCCCAGGGCAATAGCAGGAATTGAAAGGTCATTATCAGAAGAAAGCTCTTTGCCAACCCTGATCCTTTGGCTGAAAGTGCAGAGCTTCTGCTGCCCTGAAAAGCAAAGAGTCTTCCATTCTGTTTCCTCTTCACTTTTGCTTTTCACTGTCTGTGCTGTCCCACAGCAGTGTGGCACTGAAATGAGCTCCCAGTACAACGCTGTGGTGACCACAGCTTTGGGAGCCATGCAGTGGATATCTCACCAGGCCTGCTGATGGAAAGCCAGGGCAGCCTGAGGTGTGACCTGGGTCTACTGCCACCCACACTGCCAGGGCTTGTAACCACACAGCCTGAGTTACAGCCACCAGAAGTCAGAACTCCAAACTCATGAGTTTAAAAAACAATTTAAAAAAAGAAAAAAAGAGGGGGAAAAAGACCTCAAGTGCTCTTCTCTTTGCCTGCTGTTATCTCAGTTTGAGCTTGTATTGAAGGATTTCAAGCCCTTTGTTCTGTCAGGTGGGCCCAGTTCTCCTGTGTCACCACAAAGAGTGAGAGAGAGCCCTTAACTGTGACTTGGGAAAGGAAATATAAAGGGATTTCACCTTCGCAAACTGCTTATTATGTGTCAGGCCTTGTGGATGGAGTGACGTCTTCTGCCATTAGCTGGACTTGCTCCAGGCTGCCCTTTCTGCTGGGGAAGATGACCTGGCAGGACATGGTGGTGCCCCATGTCTTCCTTGAAAAGCTTGCAGAGGGATTGAGAGGCAGCACAGCTCAGCTCTCAAAAGCCAGATTTCCTGGGGGTCTGGGATGGGATAAGCACTTCAAACTGAGATTTATTTCCTAGGCAGTTAACTCTTCCCTCTCCTTGGAACTGGCTGTAGCTGCTTTTTGGGGTTTAGTTTTGCTTTGGGGTTTTTTGTTTGCTTGTGTTGAGTTTTTTTTTTTTTAATTTAGACAAAAATTATTTACTGTTTCATTAGTATTTGTATGTAGAGTTGTGTTGACATATATCGACAGATTTAATGTGGTAGTAAAATAGCAAGGAAGGACAGGCTAACTTAGTATTTGTGCCCTTAACTGGGTCACCTTAACTGGGGTCTGGGGATGCATTATTTGTTCACTACACAAACTGTTCCATTACTGTGACAGTGACAAGTGGCTGTACATGTGGAAGAACTTTGGTGTAGCATTAAGGATGATCTGACAAGGGGTTTCTGTAAGCTCCCCAGCCCACGAGAGAGATCTAGAAAACAGCAACTGCTCAAATCCCCCACCTGCAAGTAGGCTGTTGCCTGTTCTTACATAGTGTAGGACACAGCTCTCTTCTTTTCATGGTTACCTTGGTAAAATTACTCTGCCAAAGGTTAAGCAGAATATGTTTTATTATTCCATCTGTTTCCTTGTTGGTTTTCCAAGCTCGTCTCCCCTATTTTCCTTTTCCAAACACATGAATGTATAGCCAAGGCTTACATGTCTATAAATACTTTTTCTTCAGAATTGTTCCCTTCCCAGTGCTCATGACAAAAATTAAACCTTTCAAAGTCTTTTTGTTTTTCACACTGTCAGCTAGGAGGTGCCTTACAAAAGCCATGTGCCACTTCCCACTGCACACAAAAACTGGGAAGGCCTGTAACCAAATGGCTGCCACTTAGTGCTGGAAGTGAAAAAAGGCCCCTGGAGCACCAGGATTCTCATGAGCTCTTTGAAATTACAGAGTAGAAAACTGGAAAAGGAGGCTCTGGAGAAGCAGCAGATGAATTTATGAAGCCTGAGGACGTGGAACATGAGCTCTGCATCCCAGAGCATGGGGGAGAGGACAGTCCCAGTAAACAAGCACAAAGAGCCAGTGAGACAAGGCTCCTCCAAGAAGTTGTGGTACTGAGGAACAGAGCAGATGCTGAAGTACAAGAGCTGCTCACCTTGGAGCTGAGTGCCTGAGGAGACAGCCTGGCCCCTGTCCTGCAGCAATAATCTTCCCACTGCAGCCAGGGCTCCTTCTGCCATTGCACCTGAGAGCAGCCCTTTGATACCGATCTTGCTACAATTTTGATTGCAGATTATGTTAAAACACAGACCAAGCCCAGAACAGCAGTAGGGAAGGAGATGGGAAAAGTGAAGTCTGATCTAAGTGTTGGGTTTTAGTTACCTGAGATTGTCAGTGCTGTTCTCTCCCTGTAGAAAGGAGTTGGCTTTACAGAACTATTATGATTATTGTTACATAACAGAATTTTTATTATTGAAAAGAATGTAAGTATTCCTCAATCAAGTTGAACTTGATTCACATTAAAATTAATTTATTTAAATACTATTATTTATTAAAAAGGCTTATTTAGAACTGCAATGACAAATGAACAGCTGTGGTGTGGAGACTGCCATTTAAGCTTGTTCTGTGTCAGCACAGGACTCATTTCTACTGAAGCCTTCAAGAAGCCTTGAACCAGCCTGTGTGTGACCTAAGGGAGCAGTTCTGCTTGTTCCACACTGGGAAGGGAGCAGGGAGGGGATGCACACCAGTTAGAGCTCCCAGTGTGTTCCATGAAAGATGATTGCAGCAGAAAGACTTAATGAGCCTTTAATTTAGGATTGTGTCTTTTCTGGAAACAGCTTTGCTGTCTGCCGTGCAATGTCCAGTAGTATTTACTAGGGAATAACAATCATTATGATTTATTTCATTATTAACTATATTGTGTTTTAAAGCAATTTTCTATTTTTAACATTGCTGCAGGACTGTTTGGAAAACCTGAATATGGAGGATCCCTGATGCTATGGAAACATGCTGATCAAGCTGCAGACTGGCTTTGCCAGGTCCCTGACATTGTCCCCCTGTAATTAGGCTACACTACCCTGGATTCTCAGTGTGTTTCATATGGATAGTGACACTCCTTTGTGTTTATAACAGCTGTAGCCTCATGTTAGAGCCTTTGGATTGCTGGAAGAGCAATCCATATATAAGGTGAGCCTTTGGAATGAACCTTTTTCATGCTGCTTTACTCCCACCTGCAGCTATGACTGTACAGTTGTGCTCCACACATTATTTGTTCAGCCAAAGCCCATACAGACTAAGAATGCTCTGTACAGTCCTTTTTTACTTTTTTTCCTACAACGTCAACACAGTGACAGTGACAATAAAATAAAAGGGTGGAAAACAGAACTGCTTCCATGGGTTTACCTTTACATAAGCTTCTTGACAGGCTGATAGAGCTGGGGTTGTTCAGCCTGGAGAAGACTCTGGAGAGACCTCACTGCAGCCTTCCAGTACCCAGAGGGGGATTATGAAAAGAAGGAAAATTGACTTTTTATGTGAGCAGGTAGTGACAGAATAAGGGGTAGTGGTTTTAGACTGAAGGAGGGCAGATTGAGATTAGATACAGGAAGAATTCTTTACTGTGAGGGCACTGAGGCACTGGTGCAGGCCACATAGAGGAACTGTGGATGTCCCATCTCCGGGAGTGTTCAAGGCCAGGCTGGATGGGGCTCTGGGCAACCGAACTGGATGACCTTTAGGGTACCGTCCATTCTGGGCCCGAGTGGGCTAATCCCGAACCACAAACCGGAACGGAGCCGGGGAGACGGCAGCAGGGCCCAGCCTTTTCCTGGGCGGGACCGCCACGAGCACCCATGGCTGCGGGAAAAGAACTACAGCTCCCGTCGTGCCCCGCGGGCAGGGCGGTGGGAACAAACTCCTCGCTGATTGGCTGTGCTTTCCGCTGCTCTCACTAATCAGACGCACAGCTCACGGGGGACGCTCTGCCCTCGCATGAGGCGGGCTGGCGGCGTTCTGGGAGCGATGGAGCGGGACCGGGCGGAGGTGAGCGGGACGGGACGGCGGCTCCTCTGGGGCCTGGGCTGGGGTGCTTCTGGGTGCGGCGGTGGGTCCGTCTGATCCCGGCTGGATGGGGCCCTGCGTCCCCCCCAGCTTCCCGAGGAGGCTCCGGGTGATGCTGCCCTTGCTTGGCAGCCCTGGGGATTGTGAGGTGTCCGCAAGTTTCACTCACCTGTTGTGGAAGAGTAACCACAGATTGGTGCTCACGTCCTACGAGCTGCTGTAAAATGCACCCATACAGGGACCAGAAGGCGATGAAAACCTTTCTTTTTTAGAGGAGTTCAGGCCTTTCAGACAGGAATGCTGCCTGAGGGCCTGGATCCGCAGGAGAGCAACTCTTTGTTCAGGGAGTAACCTGGGAACCTTGGGTCTGTTAGTGCAAAGCCAGGGAGGATGCGGGGAGACAGCCCTGAGTGAAGTCTGATCTTCTGTCCACAGGTCTGTAATGATAGCTAGGAGCCAGGGATCAGGGGGAATTTAGCAAAGGAAGGTGATGGGCTTGCTGCTGATCTTTTGTTGTTGCCCACTTGGAGGAGCAATGTTATCGTCCTGCCTCATGTACCTGTTTGTGTCTGCCTCTGTTCCATCACTTCCTGTGCTGATGCTGACTTCTTACTGCTCTTTCATGAGTTGCTAACACATTTTCCCAGCTTCTTTTATGCTTATTTGGAGCCTGGTTCAAGATTGTTCTAGTCTTGAGACACACTTTTTCTGTGCTCTTTCTTCAGCCTTGCAGCTCTCCTGCTGTAACAGCGAGTACAAAGAGCCAGTGAAGATGTTTAGCTGTAGGGGCATCTGGGTTTAGGCAAAAACCAATAGCAAATGTTCTGCCTCCTGCAGGTGTAGTTTCTGAACCAAGGTCAGCTGTGGGCTGTGCAGTTTCCAGAGGACATGAGCTGTCTCCAGGACTGCCCTGCTGACTTCCAGGCTGTGCTGGTCTTGTGAGCTGTGGTCTGTGCTCTGTGCTGGCTTTACTGTGACAGTGTCTGTGCTGCTGTGCTGTGGAGCTGTGTTGGGAGGAACATTGCCTGGAAGGACACAGTCTCATCTGTCCTTCATCAGCAAGGCAGTGCTTTGCTCTGTATTTTTCTATGTTCCTCAAGCTGCTTTCTGTCTAGCAACAGCCCTGTGGCACTTTGCTCTTGGGAAGCAGAATGCAGCAAGTGGAATGCCAGTAAAGGGACCTTTACTGGGGGAAGGTGTTCAGAGTCCTGCCTTTGGGGTTAAGTGGACTCCTTGCCCTCTCTGAGGCCACCCCCTGGCCCAAGAGGGCCTCCCCCAGCAGCAAAGGCAGGTTTATTGTGCAGTGGTGTGTAAAATGTCTGCTTTAAAGCAAACTGGCTCTTTTTGTAGCTGGTGTCTGCCTTCTGCCACAAATCTTCATCTTTGGAGCGGGTGGAGGAGGATGGTGATGACGATGAGGAGGATGATGAACTGGACATCTTTGGGGGTTACGACAGCCTCACGTGCTACAACAGCAGCATGGGCAGTGACAGCAGCTCCTGTCTGGAGGAGTCCAGCGATGATGAGGTGGCAGAGCGGGAAGCTGGTGAGCTCTCAGCCTCTCCCATGCACCAGCCATCCACAGGCCGGCTCACAGAAGACAGTGGCTCCGAGCCAGGTACTGCCTGTGCTGCCTGAAACGTTCAGGGGCAGTGAAGGGGGTGTGGCTGCACCTTGGGGGTGCTTTGGGAGCAGCTTTGGATTCACACTGCATTTTCTGAGCGGTGTGGGGGATCTGCTCTGTATAATGATGGTTAGCTGGTCTCAGCTCTGTCATTGTAGTGAATTGACTGCCAAATCCTCATCTTTTTGGCCTTCCTTCTCACAGCTGTGTGCGAAATGTGTGGGATTGTGGGCACCAGGGAGGCTTTCTTCTCCAAGACCAAACGTTTCTGCAGCGTCTCCTGCTCCAGAAGCTACTCCTCAAATTCCAAAAAGGCCAGCATCCTGGCCAGACTGCAGGTGCGTTTGAACCTCTCCAGCTGGCTCTCAGGCTCCATCACAGGCTCTTGTCATCCTGGGGGACTTCAACCACCCCTATACCTGCAAAAAGTAGCATGGCAAGCTGTAGGTAATCCAGTAGACTCCTGGAATGCATGGGGGATAATTTCTTAAGCCAGGGAATAGAGAGCTGTAGCAGAGGGAATGCAACAGTAGATTTGATGGTCACCAAGGTAAGTGAACTAATTGGGGATGCCAAGACTGGAGGCAGTAGCCCTATTTGCAGTGGTCATGCATTGGTGGAATTTGCAATCTTGAGGAGTATAGGTCAGCTAAGGAGTAAAGTCATGCTCCTGAACTTTAGGAAAGCAGACTTCCAGCTCTTCGGAGAGAGTCTATAATTCTGTCAGACTTCCTGGGGATGAAGCTGGATGTGCCTGTATGTAGGGGTAGGTGGTTGCTCTCTAAACATTGGACTGATTTTCCCAGTTTGTTCTTCCTGCCCGAAGTCCCCAGAGAAAGCATGACAGCTTAAAGGTGGTGCTCCCTAATAGCTGAGAAAGGACACACTGGTATTTTACCTGCTGTTTCTTGTTGCTGTGAATGTTAATAGATATTGTAGTAGTCTGAAAATTGTCCCAAGGAAGAGATGAATACCAAGTTGCAGTGGGTAACTTAGTCTCCTGTGCCATTAATGTTTCTAATGCTCCTTCTTTTGTAGGGGAAACCACCAACAAAGAAAGCTAAAGTTCTGCACAAGGCATCCTGGTCAGCCAAGATCGGGGCCTTCCTCCATTCGCAGGGCACGGGACAGCTGGCAGATGGGACACTGACAGGTCAGGATGGTGAGTGTAGGTGAGGGGTGAGGAGGTGCAGCTGGAGTCACAGAAATGGGGACAGCTTGAGGGCTATAAGCTCTGCAGTCCTCCTCCTCCTCTCTGGTACCCTGCCTTGTACGATGTGTGTGGATCGCTCTGACACAAGCTGGCAGAGCACAGGACATGTCTTTTTTCATCTTCCTGCCCATCCACTATTGTAGCCCCATCCTCACTCCTTGTATGACTTGACCTGGAGTGTAAGCTCTGTGGTCCCAGTCCCATGAGGTGCTGACTTCTGCTGGCAAAGGTGACTTAAAGGTGTCCTGCTTCCCCCAGCCATTTGCTGCCCCACTGCTCATGGGGAGTTACATTTGCCCCGAGTCACTCGCTGATCACTTGGAGCAATAACCACTCACTGCAGCTGAAGAAGCAGCGACTGACTGTGTTAGGGAGAATGGGAAGGCTGGGGCATGGCAGCAGCAGGGAGTGATCCCTGAGCAGACTGCTGCTGGAGGCTGCAGCCAGGAGGGATTGTGGGATTAATATCTCAAATTAGTATCTCTGATTTTCCCAGCACCCTCTGGGAAAGCAAGCATACTGCTGATATCACCCTGCAGTGTTGCTGCTGAGAGCCAAAATGTGAAGTGGTTTAACCCTGAAAGAATGCACTCTCCCTGGAGTGCTTTAGCCCTGGGCTGGACTTGACCCCTTTACTGCCCTTTCTGCTCCCCCAAAAACGAGTGACAGTGAATATTGATTAATAATATATTTTGCCTCTTGTGGGAGTTAGTGACCATGCACTCACATAGGGTCTAGTTTCCCACCAGAGAAAAAGAGAAAATGCAGTGGAATGCATAATCCCTGTGTGTTGTGTCTTAGTGCCTGGAGGCTGCAGGCTGAAGTCCAGAGGTAACTGATCTCTGCCTGTTCTGTGTCTCATCTGATTTTCTGCTCTCATGTCTGCTTGCAGCACTCGTCCTGGGCTTTGACTGGGGAAAGTACCTGCAGGAGCACGGCTACAAGGCAGCTCCTGTCAGCTGCTTCAAACATGTGAGTTCTACTTTGCTGTGCATGGCAGGGCACACAGGGCATGTTCTATGCATGGGCCCCCTGTGCTCCTGTGACAGGGGGTGAGCAGAGGCCCAGCAGGGGGTTATTGAGACCTGGTGGTGCAAGGAAAAAGAGTTGGGGTTTCTGGCAGCTGAGAATGGGAGTCTCACAAAGGGTCCAGGGACTTGGCAGAAACACTGCTGGTAGTGATGCCTATGATTTTTAGCTTTTTATGTTTTTCATATATTTGTAGCTTTGTAGATTGCTAAAAGCATGGCTGTAGCTTCTAGTGTTTTCCTTCCCTACATGTAGGAACAATAAACTAATCTTATAAACACATTCAGAAATATTGTAGTCTTATTCCAAGAACAGAACCAGCTACAAGGACATTCTGTTTTCCAACCAGAATCTGAACCAGACACAACAAAAGTGGGGCAAACAAAACCTCTGGACTGCTTCCCGTGGGTCAGAACCCCAGGAATTATTGCTTAACCAACTAACATTTTACCTGGACAGTATATGATAAGTATACTAATCGACTACTCTTATCAAAATTGTAGAATTACTGTACCACATGTGATTTTTACCATATTGTGTACCTGAAAGCTTTCAAGTAAAGGTTTGCTTTTATATTGACTCTAACATTGTTGGGAAGATCTGTTCTGTTTTCCAGGCATCAGTAGCAGTGGCTCAGTGCTGAGTGGGAACAGAATTAGTTCTGACTGGGGATGATAGTGGGAAGCTAATTTTGCAGTTTGTATGGCTGAGTACACCCCAGGGTGATGTGCAGAGAGGAATTCAATTTATGTGAGCCTGGCAGTACCTGCACCTCCAACATGTCCAGTTTTTATAAGACTTGTTATATTCCTTTTGAGTTGTTGTCTGATAGTACTGACAACATTTCCTTTTCCTTGAGGATAGGTTAGGCAGACATGTTAGCTATCCTCATTGTTAGGTATCTTTATGCCATAAAGGAATGGCAGCAGCTACTTTGGAATAATAGGACATCTGGCAGTGAAACAGTCAAGTATTGCTATATTGTATTCTGCCTTTTGGGATCCTCAGTGAACATCCCACTGAGATGTTTGGGACAGTTCAACTGTATTTCAAGATATTGGCAAGTCCAGGAGGGGTAAGGCATGCAAGCCTGTGTCTAAGGTGAAGGTGTAGCTGCCTAAGACATGTCTCTGAAAGCCAGAAGGGCCTAAACCCTGCTCTGATTTCCACATCCCTCTCCCTGCCTCAATGGCCGCCTCCATCTTTCAGGTGCCGCTCTTTGATCAGTGGGATGATGTGGTGAAAGGTATGAAAGTGGAAGTGCTGAACAGTGATGCTGTGCTCCCCAGTCGTGTGTACTGGATTGCATCTGTCATCCAGATTGTAGGTAAGTCTCCAAAGTAATCTTTCACAGCTGGGCATGGCTAAGCTCTGAGGGAAGCTTTAGAGAGCTAAGGGTAGCTGGTCAAGCAAAACAGCAGCTCTTTGGAGCTCTAGAAGTGCTGAGAGATTTTGGAACAGGAAATACCATGGTGAGGGAGTGAGAGGAAACCAGCTCGTGGTTCCTCTTCTGGTTGCTGGTCAATTTGCAGGAATAATTGCTGGAGAAGCTCTGGTGACCTGCAGAGTGCTGAAGGCCATGCTGTGGGTACTAAACCTGTGGTGCCAAATTCTTGGCTTCTGATGCCTTTGTTTGTCTGCTCTGTCCTGGCAGGATACAGGGCCCTTCTGCGATATGAAGGCTTTGAGAATGATGCTGGTCATGACTTCTGGTGCAATTTGGGCACAGTGGATATTCACCCCATTGGCTGGTGTGCCATCAACAGCAAAATCCTGGTACCACCACAAAGTGAGTGTGGGGCAAGAGGGGTCAGCATATACCTGGGCATGGAGAAGCTTTGGTTTATGCCTAGCACAGAGGGACGGGTGTTCCCACTGCATGTAGGACTGCAGCTCCATTTGTGCTTTGAGTTACAAGCAGCAGTTCGAGTTTGGGAACCTGGAGACCGCTTGGATTACTCCCTCTGCATCTCCCTATTATTCACCTGGGGATGCTGCATGCAGAGCTGATGTCAGACCTGTGGAGGCAAGTGCAGGTGGCTTTTCCTCCTTCTAATCCACATGGTGGCTAGACTTGAACTTTGGTGAACATTTTGGTCCTATATCCTGGGCAGCATCTCTGGTAAGTGCAGTGACTCCAGTCCCTGCACAGCTAGCAGTTCAGAGAGGGATGCCAGTTTAGTGGAATTCTGGCAAGCTGAGATTTGCTTGGTATGGCTAATGTGTTTTGCTCTATTACCACCTCCTCATCTAGATCAGTGGAGTTGAGTGTCTGCTTGGCCCAGTTCACTCTGTAATGGTGATCCCTTCAGCCAGATGTTGGGGCAAGCTGGCAAAACAGAGTACAGAATCTGAGTGTGAAGAAGGCCTTTTAGTGCTAATGGGCTGGCAGAGAGATGAAAGGTGTGGTGCTGTAATTATTTTGGTCATAAAGATGGACTTTTTCCCTGCTCATATGTAGCTATCCATGCCAAGTACACTGACTGGAGAAGTTACCTCATGAAAAAACTGGTGGGAGCTAGGACCATCCCAGTGGATTTCCACATAAAGGTAACCATGGGAGGCTGTTGTTTTGCGTGGGGGAAATGAAGCTGAAGTCAAGACATGTGCTCAACATGTCTCTTCTGGTTCTGATCTTTGTAACTTTTGTGTGCCTTGAAACCTGGGCAGGGCAGGGGCAGTGAGTGCTTCCACATGTTGCTTAGATACTTGTCATGATGCTGTGGGTAATGGATGGCACAGCCTCCATGCCCTCTCAGCACAACAGTTTCTGCTTTGGGTCATAGGCAGGCTTTAAAAGCTGTTGTCACATGATCTGCTGGGGAATACTGGGATGAGGTTTGGCTGAAGGGAGAGGCCAGTGCAGCTCCAACCTGGCCTTTCACTGCCCTGTTTCAGTGCCAGGGAATAGCTCTGAGAGTCAAAAATCTTTGCCTTCAGTGTTGGTAGCAAAGCAGTCTGCAGGGAGTGAGAAGGGCACAGGCTTCCTTCAAGTGTCATGGCCTTGGCATCTCTGTATCTCTCATGATTGTTTTTGTGTGGCCTGTGCTGAGATTAGACCGTGTTAGAGGGAAGAGGGTCTCCTGTGGCTAGGAGCTTTGGAAATGGCAGATAAGGAAGACCGTCCCAGAGACAGCAAGCAGGAAGGCAGGTGATAAGGTTTTTTGTGTGCAGGGTAAGTGGTGACATTGAGCTGGAGATCTGGATGTAGTCAGTGCTTCCCATGTTACTTCTCAGAAAGTTAGGAGGGTGTTTGTAGCTGCTTGTTCCTGGGCCCCAGCTTGTAGCTGAAAGGGAAGTGGTGGAGGGAAACAGACATTGCTTTTGTCTTTCTCCCCTTAGCATCCACTCCCACCTTAATAAACAGGAAGTGGAAGACTTTAACTTAAAAGTTCTTCTGGATTCAGGTGTAGGCTGGTTTGAGTATCTATTTTGTGTTTCCTAGTTGCTGCATGGCATCTTGGGATCACAGTTCCAAAATGTCAGGGATTCCATAAACACCACTGGGCATTTGTGGATGAGTAGGACAAGGCTGCATGAGCAAACCAAAGGTCTCAAAAAAAGTCAGAAAGCAGCCAGTGACTCTACTGTCCCTTTGGGTCAGTGTGCTGAGTAACTGGCTTTGGATATGGAGTTGGGAGATGATCATCATGTAGTTCAACCTCTGATCAGAATAAAAAGGTAAAAATAAGAACCTGACCTCTTTTGAAGTCAACTGAATCCTGTTGCACTTTGGGAAACTACACGTCTAACTGATTGCAGCCTCAAAACTTTCATGACTGAAAAAGGCACACAGCATTCCTTACTTAGTCCCTTGTGAACAAGTTCTCACTGGGGACATTGACCCAAGGTGGTGGCTGAGCATTGCTGCTGGGCTGGAGTGGGACAGCTCTTATGAGGCCACATGACAAAAGGGAGACCCAGCATGTGTGTGCCCAACCACGCTGTCATGTCTGGGGCTGCCAGCTACCTGCCCTTCCTAGTCAGCTTTGGGCAGTGCCAGGGTGCACGTCGGTGGGGAAGGCTGTTCTCTCAAGTGTTTGGAGAACTGTGCTTGATCTCACCTCCTCTGTTGGTTGTTGCCAGATGGCAGAGAGCATGAAGTACCCGTTCCGGCAGGGCATGCGGGTCGAGGTGGTGGATAAGAACCACGTGTCCCAGACACGTATGGCAGTGGTGGACACAGTCATTGGGGGCAGACTGAGACTCCTCTATGAGGATGGTGACAGTGATGATGACTTCTGGTGCCACATGTGGAGTCCCCTCATCCATCCTGTGGGCTGGTCACGGAGAGTCGGCCATGACATAAAGAAGACAGGTAAGGATCAGCCATCAGCCACTGCAGCCATCTTCTGATTTGCTGGGAACTACCTGCACCCTGCTGTTGACACCAGTCTTGACATGCTGGGAGTGAGGCAGTTGCCTCAAGACCTAACAGGTGAAGTCTGCTTAGTTTTGTGTCTGCTGATTTTTTATCTGGATAGATAAAAATCCTGAGATCACAGGTCACAACAGGCGACTGTAGGGTTTCTTACCTGAAGCAGACAGTCTGTCCCCTTAGTGTGAGAATGCCGACTTTGCAACATGACAGATGTTTGTAGTCTTTTTTGAGGAAATTCGTGCTGGCTTCTGTAAAACTGGATGCCATCAGGTTGCGTTTTTCTGGACTTTACCAAGAGGAATTGTTGATTGGCTTATTCTAGCAAAGTAAAAGACAGAAAAGCAAGACTTGAGCTCTGCTGATCCTTTTGGTTGTGTCTCTATTTCTGCCTCTGCCTGGTGATTATAGCTGCATGTGTTATCAGTAGTTCTCAGGAAGCTGAGCCATCTGCTTTTGAACAAGCCCTTCATCACAGCCCGTTTTATAAGAAGTGTAGAGGGACTGACCTGTTCTTTTTATTAAATAGTCACATATTGAGGAGGTTTATAGCAGCTAGGCTCTCACAGGAAAATTAATAACCAGTCTGTTTCCCTATTGCAGTTGCTGCAGGTTTTTTACCTCTCTGTGTTTCTTCCATTCCTCACAGACGAAAAACGTAATGACATGGCAAACCATCCCACCTTCAGGAAGATTTACTGTGATGCTGTGCCCTATCTGTTTAAGAAGGTAGGACAAGTGTGCCTTTCTGTGGGGGTCACAAAGAAGGAAGCAGTGATAGCACTTCCTTGCCTGGGCATACATGCTGCCATGTGGGCTGTTGAGGGTGGTCTTTCTTGTACCTAAGGGCAGTAAGGTCTTTGAGGTGTCAAGGCTGTTGTTAAGAAGGAGCAGTCAAACTAGAAAACTGAAAGAATTAAAGGACAGTGACAGATTGAGGGACTCAATCGAAGGGCAAGCAAGGGAGCTTTGAGTTGGAGAGGAAAGAGGATTGCATGGGAGAGACCAGTTCTGACAAGGAACTGGATCATGCTGGTAAGGACTGAGATGAGAAGGAAGCTTGCTTTGTTGTGGAGCAGCAGTTGGGCTTGGCTCTGTGACTGACCAGAGCCATGGCAAAAGGTTGCCGACACAAACATAGTGCTGGTTTGGCTGCCCCTTTGTATTTCTTGTAATATTTTTGGTTTCCCCTCCCAAGCTGAACCAAGTGAAGTTTCAAATCCTATTTGTACTTGCTGTGCTCGGTGTCAGGATGGGGCTGTCCCACACCCCTGGCAGCACATGGTACACCAGAGTCTCCCTTAGGTACGAGCTGTCTACTCTGAAGGTGGATGGTTTGAGCGAGGCATGAAACTGGAAGCCATTGACCCCTTGAATCTGGGCAACATCTGTGTGGCCACTGTTTGCAAGGTAAGTTCAGTGAGCCTAAGGGGTCTGCTGTGTTTGCTTGGCATAATGCAGCTTCTCCTCAGCTCTTTTCAAATTAATGAGACCAGGTAAGATTTTGTATGGGGGAGCAGAGAAGGCTGTCAAGAGAGGTGGACAGCTGATGTGTGGAGGGAACTGGGGGGTTATCTCAGAGTTCTGACAAGCTGTTAACCATGTGTACTTAGACAGCGTGAAGATAAGCATGCTTGGTCTGCAGGCTAGTGCCCAGTGTGTGTGACTGGCAACCACGCTCTTTCCACCACTGGGCATGCAGTAGGGAAGATTTGTTCTCCAGTTCTGAGAGTGCATAGAGAGGCCCCTGTGGAAAGAAGGGAAGAGTTGTGAGGTGACCTCCATGTGGGGAATGGCATGAGGATGGACATGTCACCTTCAGTCTCTCTTGATGAGGTGGTTGTAAGCTCTACTCTTCTGCTAGTGTCAAGAAGTTCCTTGCCCAGGTTTCCTCAGTGAACTGTGTTGAATGTTGAAAGCATAGCATTCATCTGGGCTTTTCCTGCTTCTTCAGCTGTTTGCCCTCACAGAACCCAAACTGAGGACTTTGATAGTTGGGAGTTTGGCTGTGGGATGCTATGAGAGCTGTTTGTGTCTTGTAAAATGTTTCCTTCAGCCACGGTTTTGAAATGGAAGAGTTTGGGATAGGCATGCCTATCGCCTTTAGTAGGCACTAATACCAGCGAGTGACAGGAAGGGACAAGTCTTGTTGCTGTATGAAGTAGCAAATCCAAGGGTGGTGCTCTTTCCCTTCTGCCCAGTAACAAAATCATGATCTGGCTGGTGGAGAGGGCTTTTGGGCTGCTGGTGAAGTGTTTCTGGAGGAGAACAGAGCTCTGCCGTGTTACTTACGGAGCATGGGCCAGCTCTTGGAACTCCGGTGCCACGCCAGGAGTGGGGAACTGCCTTGGTGCAGGGATTTACCAGAGGCAGAACCTTTAGAGCCACTTGTTCTAAGGTGCCAGACACAAGCCATGACAGGGACCAGGCAGAGGACAAAGGAGGAGGCTCTTCATCTTGAAGGAAGCACTTATTCCAAAGAAAGGGATCAGAAACAGTCTCGGGCACTCCCGTGCAAGTGGTTTTGCACACATACAAGTCAGGAGGTGGATACAAAGGGCTAACCAAAAGCGTTAGCTCAGCGGAGGAGCGAGGGGATTACATCAAGTGTCTGGGGCCAATTGGGGTAGGAGGGTGGAGAAGATGGGTCACGTGGGCCAATGGGGCTTTGAGGAGTCGGGAAATGCCAAACCGGTGTTGCAGTCAAGGATTGGCCTGAGGTTAAAGTGTAACAAAAGGGGCTGGGCTGCCTTGACAGGCAGGGAAGGAGCTGGAACAAGGTGGGGAATGGCATGAGGGACTGCTTTGAGGGAGGGTAAAACCGAGGGGTAAACTAACTTGGGGAGAACATGGGGGTATAACAGAACAAACCACTTAACAAGGAATCAATAAAATAAATTTGAACCGTAACAGCTGACCATTTAAGGCTTTTCACATAGTCCTTTCACAAGGTTCTTAGTGTTGGTCCCAGTCCTGCAGAACTTGCTGCTTTGGGGATTAGCTTGTGTTGACTAACATACTAGGAGAAGCTTGGGGCACATAACATTGGATTTTACTGTATAGTGGTAATTGTGATTGATATGTGGGGGGACTCTTGAGAGAATCTTTTGAGAGGAGGAGAGGCTTTAGAGCAAGTAGAGCTCTACTCATGCTTTCACTCCCATGTCAGGTTCTCTTGGATGGGTATCTCATGATCAGCATTGATGGAGCAACGTCTGATGATGGCTCTGACTGGTTCTGCTATCACGCCTCCTCACACGCCATCTTCCCTGCCAACTTCTGTAAGAGGAACAACATTGAACTGACCCCTCCAAAAGGTGAGATTTGGACTCTGCCCTGTGGTACAAACCTGCACGCAGAATTTGATGGGTGCATTTCTGAGAGGGGTCAGGTTCCGATAAATCAAAACAAGGTCCCAATCCACTTGTTTTTCAGGGAGACTGCTAGTTCAGAGAGCCAGGATGTTTAAGCTTTGCCCATATACCAAGTCTTGGTTAGCTCCTGGCAGATCAGTGGCAGAGGTGTATGATCCCCAAACTGAGCAGAATAAAAGCTTTTAAAGGACAAGGAGGATGGGAAGGGATAAGTAGAGCCATTGCTGCAGGAATCAGTACTTAAGTGTCCACAGTCATCTCTATTCTTTTCTCTATGAATAGATCTGACATGAATATTTCTTCAAACTTCTAAGAGACAATCACCCTAGGAGTGTTTTTGCTGCCTCATCTAGCCATACCTGAAAAATCTTGCTCTGAATTTCTGTGTTGCAGCATTTTTGTGCAGTGCTGTTCATTTCAATTTGATGTTCCTGCTGATGGGAGAAAGAAAGATTGGTCTCAGTGGTGTGTTTTGAACATACTACTTCCTTCTTGCTGCTGGTCCTCCCCTTTCTCTGGGTGTGTGGCTGACACAGATGTTCAGAGCTGCAGCTTGCTTTTCTCTATTAGCCTGCAGAGAGGGGTGCTGGACTCCCATGGAATCCATGCACTAGGTTCATGTCCAAGATCAGGCTGTACATGCAGGTTCACTGACCTGCTGTGCAGCTGGTTGCTATGCCTCCTTCCTGCCTACTCTGCCTTTTGTCCCAGCTGGTCTACCCAGTGACTGCCTTTTTACCTCTTAGTGTTTCTTCCTTCTGCAGGGTATGAAGCAAAGACATTCAGCTGGGAACATTACCTGGAGGAGACCAAATCAAGACCTGCTCCATCACGGCTCTTCAACACAGTGAGTGCTGCCAGGAAGAAACAATGTGTAGGGATGCTTGGAGTAAGCAAGGAGGAGTGCAATAGCTCTGGCTGTCACAAGATCACAGAGATGGAAGTGACTTCTTGTCCAACACCCCTGCTACAGCAGGGTCATCTGTAGCATGTTTCTCAGGACTGTGTCCAGATGGATGGAGACTCCACAACCATGTGGGCAACCTGTGTCAGCGCTCATCGGCACTCATGGTAGAACTTGTCTCCTGATGTTCACAGGGAAACTCCTGTGTTTGTTTGTGCCTGTTAACTCTGGTCCAGGCACTGGGAGCCACCGAGAGGAATCTGGCTCCATCTTTGCACCCTCATTTTAGGCATTTATACACATAAATAAGGTACACCCTGAGCCTTTTCTCCTCCAGGATGAACAGTCACAACTCTGTCAGCCTTTTCGCATACAAAAGATGCTCCAGTTCCCTCATCATCTTCCTGGCCCTTTGCTGGACTCTCTCCGCTGTCTCCCTTGTACCAGGGAGCAATTGAGGTGTGGCCTTGTCAGTACTGAGCAGAGGGGAAGGATCATTTCCACTGACCTGCTGAGAACAGCTTACCATTAGCCTTCTTTGTGCCAAGGGCACATCCCTGGCCCACGTTCAACTTCATGTCCACTGGGATTCCCAGGCCCTTTTTGGCCACGCTGCTTTCCAGTCAGTCTGCCCCTAGCTTGTGCTGGTGACTGGGGTTCTTCCTCTGCAGATAAGGGATTCCAGCTTGTCAAGGTGCCTCTGGAGGGCAGCACAACCATCTAGTATATTCTGTCTCTCCTCCCAGTTTTCTACTACAGGCAAGCTTGCTTGGTTTGACATGATACTCTGACATGTCATCTGGATAATTAACTAAGATGTTCAAAAGGAGTGGATCCAGTATTGACCCGTACTGACCCCTGGGGTACACTGCTATTTACTAGCCTACAACTAGATTTCATGCCACTAATAACCATCCTCCTGGCCTGGTCACTCAGCCAGTTTTCAGTCTATCTTGCTGCATCTGCACCCAGCCTGTATAGTTCAATCATCTTCTCTATGAGGTTCTTATGGCAGTATCAAAAGTCTTCCTGAAGTCAGGACAGACAATATGCAGTACACACAATATATGCAGTCTCTAGTGGGCTGCAGTTTGCTGACAGCACTTTAGGGAGACCTCAAAAGCCCAGGAGTATGTACTCTCTGAGTTGGGACATCAGTGTCCTGCCTTTTGTGGGTCCCTCTGAGTGTCACCTGTGATTTTTCTAGTGTTTCTGTGAGCTCCAGGCTCCTGGTGGGCTCTGCATTGCTCATTGCCTGTGGATGTGTGGCTGGCATGTTGGGTGGAGGTTGGGGCTGCTTTACATCAACAAAACTGCTGCAGCACCTGGGCCTATGCTGATCTTTCTGATTTCCCGGGGGTAATTGTTTGATTGTGTTCCTGAACTGCTGCTCCCCCCACAGCAGGATCTTGCTTCTAAAGGCTGGGCTGAAATTGACTGAGGAGACGGCTGGCCTTGGATCTGTTTTTGGATCTATGGGCTTGTTGTCTGCTTGCTTTAGACTAAAGGCCAGCCTGTGAGAGTGGAGTTGGCCAGATATGGGTTTGGACTGAGTGCAATGGCCTTGGCTTTTCTTTTAAATTATTTTCATTTCTATGCACCCAGGACTGTCCCAACCATGGCTTCAAGGCAGGCATGAAGGTGGAGGCAGTGGACCTGATGGAACCCCGGCTCATCTGTGTGGCCACGGTGAAGCGTGTAGTCCAACGTCTCCTTAGCATCCATTTTGATGGCTGGGACAACGAGTATGACCAGTGGGTGGACTGCGAGTCTCCAGACATTTATCCTGTGGGGTGGTGTGAGCTGACAGGCTACCAGCTTCAACCACCAGTGGTTCCAGGTGAGTGAAGATTTTACTGTGGTTTCTAACGTTAGAGATAAAGATTTCCTTCCTCCTTGATTTGCACTGGCTACCAGAAATCTTCCTCTGTTGCCATGTTCTAGCAGCTGGCAGAGGGAGGAGCCTTGATAGAGAGAAAACAGCCTGAGTTTTGAGATTGGCTCTGTTCCCCCACACCAACAGAGAATTGCTCCTGAGGAGTTGGGTAGAGTTCCAGGTGGTCCTATCTCTGCACAGCTCCCTTTTATTAAGAATAGCTATAACCTTAGCCAGGTAGCAGCAGGAACTTGCCCCATGCTACCTTTCCTCATCAGCTCTTTGACTCTGTCTATAAAAGGTAAGAGCATCCTCTCAAGAGTTCGTTTGTCCCCTTGTCACAGGGAGGCCACTGCCTCCCCTTTGCAGATGTTCTCCTTCCTATTTCAAATTACAAATCTTGTTTCTTTACTGCCCCTACCAAGTCTATACTGGGCCTCTCTCCCCTGTGCTGCCCCAGCCTGCCGCTCTGGGCCCTCACGTGGAAGCACAGACAGCAACTGCACTAGAGCCTTGCTTTCCCCTCAGCTGGTTGTCTTGGGAAGAGGGCTTTGGCTTGGGGGGACGGGTATATCTGTTTCTCGCTTATGTCACTTCATCCCAGTTACCTACTGGTTATGGGACTTGGCTTTCGTTTCCCTCTCGTCTCCATGACAGAGCCCACAGCTCCAGCGAAGGCCAAGGAGGTGCCCAAGAAGAGGAAGAAACCCTATGGAAAGAAGAGTGAGTGATGTTTGATTAGTGCCCTCCCGCCCGCTCGCAGGCTGGGCCCAGTTAGAGGAACCCTGTCCATGTCCCATCAGAGCAGGAGAGAGAGGCCTTGTCTTGCTGTGGATGCCCTCATTTGGCTGTGGGTTTACCAACACAGTTTCACCCTTCTTACCTGCCCTGTTACCTAAAGAGCAGAGAGCTGTGTGCGGGAAGGATCTGTTTTGCAGTCTGTTTTCTGTTGGCTGAGGTATATATGGCACTTGCTTCCAGGTGTGAGGTTGTGCTGCTTTCACTGCTGTGTCCATGGTTGGAGAGAGATGTTTGCTGCAGCTGGAGGGTAGCTGGAGAGCAACCCTGCTTTGTGCTGAGGGAAAGAAAGCCTTAAGATGGCTGAAGAGGCCAGTAGAAATACTTTTATTGTTTCATCTTGTCATTGTTGTTGTCATTGTTGCAGTAGCTGTGGCAAATCATGTAGACAGACAATAAATTCCTTCTTGGGGGGTGGAGGGGAAAGTACATCCAAAGAATATAAAGATTTTCAACCTAAATAAAAAGGTCAGCTAAAAACCAGAACATTACGGTTACAATGTCTGCACCTTGCAGCAAATATGCTCATTGCCTAGGACTAGACTCAGACAGGTAAGCAAAGCTGACTCCACACTGATTCTGAGAGGACCTGCTCCTTGGAAGTTAAACACATGCTAAAGTGCCTTGCCTTTAATGAAGGAGAACATGAAGGAGCATATTTTGAGATGATGACTGTAGAATTTTTCTCCAGTAGGCCATTTCTGTTGCATAACCAGTTGGCAGCTAATGACCATGTAGCTTTCTGTTCAGTTGTGCTGGTCCCTGGCCTGTGGTTTCTCAGAGGAGCAGGGTTGCTGATTTTCCAGGGGAAAAGAAATACTTTTGCTCATAGTCTGTTATCTCTTTAAGGAAAAAAGTTACCTGCCAAAGCCCGCAGTGTCAAGCAGCCTGTCAAGAAGCCTTCTGCCATGAACTCAAAACGAGAAGCAAAAGCTGCCAGCCAGGCTTTGCCAGAGCCAGCACCTGATGAGAGTAAGGGAATGAGTTATTGTACCCTGCAGCCACATCCACCTCTCCCCATACACTCTCTTGGCCAGTATTCATGGGCACCCCCAGGCAGAAGAAGGCAGCAGCATGTCAAATGTCCTTCCATACTCCTCCAGAGACACTCCAGAGAGTAGAAGAAAGCATTTGCTTGTTTTCCTGGAAAGGTTTGCCTCCTGAGAAGGTTTGGTGAGACCAGTACTGCTCAAAATCTCAATGCTGCCAATGCCTGCTGAGGGCCTGGTTGTGTGAGGTCAGGGAGGAGAGACAAAGTGGATATGTCAGGGGTGGCTGTCTCATCCCAATCCCCAGCAGGGCTGTTGCAGCATGTGAACATAACCTCTCATGCTGTGGTGACCAGCAGAGCAGCTGGGTCACCTGCCAACCCTAGCGGGTAGGGGGAAGGAGGGTGGGTGAGGTGCCTTGTGCACATGTGAATTGGAGAGTCAATGAAGGGTCCCTCCTGTTCATTTAAGTTCCCCTTAAATGTGAGCCCAGGCAGATTGAAAATGGATGACATCAGCTTTGGATGTCATCATCCCTTAGGAGTTGTTCTTGGGGGCCAGCAGCTGAATGCTGCCAGGGTTTAGTCCCATCCTGATTGCTGCTATGACCGTGGATAGCCTTGCAGTGGCATGACAGGGCTGCCTGTGGTGAGGTACCCTCAGGGAGTGGGCTGGCCCCAGGGCCTGGGGCATTTTAAGTACCTGCATGGACAGATCTGGTTTGAAGGTGCTGCAGGTAATGCTAGTCAACATGGGTTGATTTTATTTACTTATTTTTCCCTCTCTCTCTTGCTAGTCATTGCTGTGCGGGTGAAAGAAGAAACCATTGACCCTTCAGATGCAGAATTTGGACAGACAGAGCTTCCTGTTCCCATCAGCAGCATAAAGGAGGAGGACACAGACTGATCTGGAACATTCCACAGCTGCCCACAGCAGCTTCACCTTGTGGCTCTTTAGGGAAAGTCCTGGCAAAGGGATACAGAGGACCAAAAGGGCCTTCCTTTTTTAAAGCAGACCACCCTGTGGCATTATAACTCTGCTTTCCTGGTGTGCAAGAAAATTTCCTCCAGACTTGTAATGTTAAGCCCTAGGAAACAGTAGGAAGACTGCAGGTGTGCTGCAGAGCATGACCAGGGTGGCTGCTGTAGTTGTGCATGCCTGCTTTTAAAGGCACCTTTTGGATCAGGAGCTCAAAACAAGGAAAGAGGCTACCAGAGCACAAAAGGCCAGTTTGAGTTCTTAGCTGTGGCTGGAGGTGACAAGTGACGAGTGCAGGACATATCAGGAAAGGAACTGCCCCTGTAGGACTTTGGTGCTGTGTTCTCTGGTCTAAGTGCTGCGAACCCCAAGAAAATCAGGACAGAAAGAGTGGAAAGAGGTGAAGAAACAAAAGGAGATGATGATGCCTGCTGAAGAAGTGAGACCTTTTTTCACGGAATGGTTTGGGTTGGAAGAGGACCTTAAAGATCTCAAGATCCTCATCTAGTTTCAGTACCTCTGCTGTGGGCAGGGACACCTACCACTAGACCAGGCTACCCAGAGCCTCATCCAACCTGGCCTGAACACTTCCAGGGATGAAGAATCCACAACCTTTCTGGGCAACCTGTTCCAGTGCCTCACCAACCTCACAGTAAAGAATTTTTTCCTAATACATCATCTAAAACTACTGTCTTTCAGTTTGAACCCATTCCTCCTCGTGCTGTCACTACATGCTCTTGTAAGTGGTCGTCTCATCTTGCCTGTATGTTCCCTTCAGGTATCAGGAGACTGCAGTTAGGTTACCTTGTAGCCTTCTCTTTTCCAGAGTGAACAATCCCAATTCTATCAGCATTTCCTCATAGGAGAGGTGTTCTATCCCTTTAATCATTTTGGTGGCCTCCTGTGGACTTGCTACAACAGGTCTATGTCCTTTTTTTGTGCAGAGGACCTCAGGGCTGGATGCAGCACTGCAGGTGGGGTTTCACCAGAGCTGAGGGGGAGAATCCCCTCCCTCACTCTGGCCATGCTGCTTTTGATGCTTTCACTCATCTCTTGATGCTTGATTGGGTTTCTGTGCTGTGAGTGCCATTGCTGGGTCATGTCCAGCCTCTCATCCACCTGTATCCCCAAGTCCTCAGTAGGGCTGCCCTTGATCCCTTCATGCCCCAACTTGTGTTGATTCTGGAGGTTGCCCCACCCCAGGTGCAGCACCTTGCACTGGGTCTTGTTAAACCTCATGAGATTTCCATGTGCTCACTTTTGAGTCTGTCCAGATCCCTATGGCTGGCATTCCATCCTTCAGGTGAGTGAAGAGTACCACTCAGCTTGGTGCTATCTGCAAACTTGCTGAGTGTGCACCTGATCATTTTGTCTGTGTCATTAATGAAGACATTAAAAAACACTGGTCCCAATACAGACCCCTGAGGGACACCACTGTCACTGATGCCCACTGGGCCTCTCAGCTGTTGACCACTATCCTCTGCAGGCAACCATCAAAACAATTCCTAATCCACCAAACAGTCCACCCATGGAACCCATCACTCCAGTTTGGCGGGAATAGTTGTGATGGTCTGTGTCAAAAGCTTTACACAAGTCCACCTGGCTCAAGGAGCTATCTTCCATGCATTGCAGGAGTCTCCTGGATTGCCTGCAGTTACCTTGGTGCTTCCCCAGTAGCTGTCAGGGTGGCTGAAGTCCCCCAGCAGGATTGGAGTGTGTGAGCACCACACCTCCTGTGACTGGGGCAGGAAGGCTTTGTCAGTGGGCTCCCCTTGGTCAGGCAGCTGTGGCAGACCCCGGCCTCAGGGCTCCTTTGTTACCTCAGTGTCTGATTTTTACCCACAGTATTTCAGCCTGCTCATGGCTGTTCTTCAGAGACAGCTCTTCACACTCAGCACACCTCTTGACATGGAGGGCAACCCCTCCACCTCTCCCTCCTTTCTGTCTCCTGAACAGCTCATAGCCATTGATAGTCACACTTCAGTCACGCAGTTTGTCCCACCAAGTTTCAGTAATGGCAACAAGGCCATGACTTTCCAGCAGCATGGTGGCACCCAGCCCCTTTGGTTTGTTGCCCAATTCTGTGTGCTTTGGTGTAAAGGCACCTTGGCCAGGCTGTTGGCTGCATCACCTTCCCAGAGGAACACCCCTTAATTCCTTTGAGATATTTCCCTGCTGGTATCCCTGTTGGCTTCTGTTACCTCAGGAGTCCCTGGCTCACCTCTCTAAGACTCCAAGTGTGCTCCCCTGTGTCTACTACCTCTTCAAGTCACCTGCAGAGGGACTCAGTACCACCCTGTCCCTCTAACCTTTTCATGCCATCCTACAGCTTGCCAGAGAAGAACCTGAAATTGTCCCTCTCACATCTGGTTTAAGCAAGCAATTGGATTGCCCAAGAAGGAGTTTAGGAGGATTCACCCACAACCATAGACACCTCTGGTGGTAGCTCTTTGATACTTACTGTGAGGGACAGTCAAGGAACATCTTTCACTGCACTGATTGGTGTGATCTACTCCCCAGAGGAAGCCATGGGACTTCAGACCTCACCTACACTGAGTTCCTTAGTTTAAGGCCCATCTCACCACATTAGGCAGGCTGCTGCCAAAGATTCTCTTACCCTTTATAGATAGGTGGATCCCATCATAGACAGGTAGATCCCATCCACCTAACATGTTACAATCATTAAAGCACACGCTATTGTCACAAAAGCAAAAACCTTCTCCATGGCACTGGCCTCAAAACCAGATATTCATCTGCACTATGTGTCCACTTCTGTAATTTCATGCTTTTGAACCCAGAATTGCAGAGGACTTGGAGCATGGTTTGAGTTTTTAATTTTTTAACAGTTGTACTGTAAATTTGGTCTATGATCAGTACCCTAAAACCGTGTGACCAACTTCAGGAAGAGGTCCAAGGCTTGCATATTGCTTTTCAGGCCACCAAAATCCTGAGTTAGTCAAAACATATCTTTATCTGTACATTTATCTTTCAGAGCCTTTTCAATTTAGGCAGACTGCTGGAGTCTGGGGTCTGGGGTCCCAACCTATGCAGTCATGGGGAATAGGCTGAGCACATTGTTTATCATGGAATCACTTACGGACCACTGATCGAATCCTGCAGGAAATAAAAAGGCTTCCAGGTACATATGTTTTAATTCTGAGGAACTTCTGGGAATTAAGGCAACATTTTCACTAATAATTTTTAAGCTTTCAAAATAAGATTTGTGCCAGTGCAGGACCTTAATGGATGGCGCTGGTTGCAGTCCCACTCTGGGTTCTTCTATGATTTTGGCAGCTGTGAAAGTGCTTTCAAAAACAAAACCAAACTTCTGGACAGCAGCTTTTTCACATAGCTGGACGAAGCCTTGGAAAGAAGCAGCAAGTATTTGGCTTCATTGTTTGCATCACCAAAGCATGCTGCAGACTCTATGGAATGTACCTTTGTGTCTTGCAAAAGCAAACCCTGCATCTTTGGCAAATCAGCATTGTTTTGGTGGCACCAGCCTCTCCTGTGCACCTTGGGCAATATTCATGTCTCCATGGTGGGGACAAGTCTAGAAAAACTGCTCTAGTCAGAATGTAGGTATGGCCCTGTGTGTCCAGCACATGTCCTACATACCTTAAAAAACCCTAAGCTCTGCTCTTACTGAAGCCTCTGGCTGGAGATTTTCCCAACCTCTTTTTCTTGCTGGGCTTGCTTGCAGCTTTAGTCTTGTTAGGATTGGTTTCCCCAGCCTCACCTTGTCCCCAGCCAGGACAAGTTTGGAAAGTGGTGGAAAGCTTCACCTTCAGCCCCTGGGCTTCTGCAGGGGAACCACAGGTGGCCCCTACATAGAGGTTGAGTTTGTTGATCCACCTGGAAATGTGGTAGAAGATCAGGGAAAGAAATGAGGAAGGGTGAAAGAGAGGGCAAAAGTCTATGCCCGTAAGTGAATGATCACTTCAAAGTAAGGCCAGGTAACCTGGGTGACCTCTGAATATCTCAATATTTGCCCGCCCCAGCTTGTGGTTGTTTTCCCTACACCCAGAAAGCCCAGGCAACTTCCATCCTTGCACACAGAAGTGTGCTACATCTCGCCACCATGGGAAAAGACCAAAATGGCCAGTGGGCTGTGAGTTTGTGCCTTTACCATAGGAGGTTCAGCTGCCCCCTGGGCAGATCCCCGAGGCTGCTCCCTCCTTGTGGCACTCACCTGTGCAGTGGAAGGAGCTGGCAGTCACAGTGGAAAGGCACATCCTGCAGGTTGAGGATCTCCAGCCCCGTGAAGTTGTTCATGTCGGGTATGTTATTCATTTTGTTGCTCTCCAGGTAGAGGCTTCTGATCTTGGGACCGAGGCCAGTGAAGGCATGGGGGGAAATCTGCAATGGAAGAAGGGTAAGTCAGGGGCATGCTGATCAAAGCAGGGGAGCAGATCTCTGCCCCTGCACTTCTGATCATCTTGGGGGACCTGACAACCTGTTCTGAAGCTGGTGGCCCCACAAAAGAGCTGTTTTAAATAGGAGGGACTGTTAATTAATTCAAGCCATTTCAATCACATTTTGGAACTCATTAGACTCTTGTTCAGTCTTAGAGAGAAGGTCACATGCAAGAGGTCTCAGAGTGATCCCTGGGTGCTGTTAAGATACACAGTTTTTATGAGGGTGCTGCTAATACCACTTCCTTGAGAGAATGGAAATATTCAGGATAATAGCAGTGGAGAGGCCTGCAGGACACCCTGTAATAAGAGAAAGAACAATCTGGCCGGAGCTGGGGGAAGGAGGTGGTTTAGGAAATGGTGTGGACCCCAATGAAATTAGGTGTTTAAGGACTGGAAGGAGTAAGCTACTCCCAAGCGAGCCAGGAGGAAGCTTGAAGCAAGGGAATGCTACAGATGAGCCTGAAAAAATCTGGCTTCCCAGCCAGGCTATGGAACACCTCCTGAAGGCTTGGGAATTTGAGGATGTCTGTTTGGATGACCCTATAGGGGCCACCAGCTCTGGGCAGTGTAACCTGTAATATGCCCTGTGGTGCCACTGCACCTTGGGAGTCCCATAACACACTCACCCGCTCCAGGCCCATGTTGTCCAGGTAGAGTTGCTGCAGGCTGGAGGCCACTGGCAGGAAGACACCATCCCCCATGTGCTTGATGGGGTTTCGGGACAGCTTCAACTCACTCAGGGCAGGCAGGCCCCGCAGGGCTGCTGTGGGCACCTCTGACAAGTGGTTTCCCTCCAGCTGCAGCTTTTCCAGCATCTTGGTGGGAGCCAGGGCAGCTGGGGCAATGTGCCTGATGGCATTCCCAGCTAGGTAGAGCCAGCGGAGCCCCCTGGCTCCGGCCAGGTCACCCTCCACCAGCTCCCCGATGGCATTGTGCTGCAGATGGAGGGAGATGAGGTTGGGCAAGAGCTGGAAAGTGCCCGCAGGCACACGGGTGAAGGCGTTGTGGTCCAGGTCGAGGTAGGCCAGCTGCGGGGCCCCCTCAAAGGCAGCAGCCTCCAGGGTGGAGAGGTGGTTGTCGGTGAGGTACAGGTAGACCAGGCTCTCCAGCCCCCGGAGTGCCCCAGGCTGCAGCTCCCTGATGCTGCACCTCTGCAGGTGGAGTGACACCAGCTCCTTCAGGCCAGGGAAGGCATCCCGTGGCACTGTCCTGAAGCGGTTTCGGCGCAGGTCAAGAAGGCGTGTGTCCTCAGGGAAGTGCCGAGGGATGTCCCGCAGGTCCCTGTTCTCACAGGACGCATGATGGAAATCAGGGAAGCAGACACATCCCCGGGGACACTGCCTGCTGCCGGCTGAACTCGGCTGCTCTGGTGGTGCCGTGGGGCTAGGGGGTGGCCGGAGGCGACTGCATCTCATCTCAGGCGACTTCAGGGAGTCGAGGGACCGGCCACGGAGAGCAGGGGGTGCAGCACAGGCACCCTCGGCCTGCACTCGTGCCCTTGCCAGCCACTTGTGGAAGGGGTGCAGGAGGCAGGAGCAGAGAAGAGGGTTCCCATCCAGGCTGACCTTTACCAGCCCCCCTGCCCCAGCCAGGGGTGGCAGCCCCTGCAGCTGGTTTTCCCGGAGGTCCAGAATACGGAGCTGGGGACTGCGGGCAAAGGCATCGGGTGCCACATCCTGGAGGGAGGCGTGATCCAGGAAGAGGTGCCTCAGCGAGGCCATGGCCAGGGCTTCCTCAGCCACGTAGGTGATGGGGTTGTGGCCCAGGTCTAGCCGGGTAGCCCCATCCAACCTGGCAAGAGCCTCGCCAGGCAGTGCCTGCAGCTCGTTGTGGTCCAGGCTCAGCCTGCGCAGGGCAGGCAGAGCAGCAAAGGCCTCAGTGCCCAGCACATGGAGGGCATTGTGAGACAGCCGGAGCCATCTAAGAACCTGCAGACCCTGGAAGATCATGTCTGGGAGGTACACCAAAGCATTTGCCCTCAGGTCGAGGACAGTGAGGGATGCCAGATGGCCAAAAGCACCCGGCTGTATCTCTTCAATGCGATTCCCCTCCAGAATGAGCTGCTGGAGGGAGAAGAGCCCATCCAGGGACTCCTGATAGAGGAGGGCTATGCCATTGGAGGCCAGGTTGAGGTAGACAAGCCTCCCCAGACCCCGGAAAGCCCCTTCCTCCAGCCTCTCCACCTTGCAATGCCGTAGGTCTAAGTGTGTCAGGTAGGGGGTAGCAAGGAAGGCTCCCGCTGGGATGACCATGAAACTGTTGCCCCGAAGGTCTAGTTTTCTGGTGAGCTGTCAGTCACACAAATAAAACACTGCATCACCCCAGGGCTGCCATACCTATTTTCTCTCCCCATCCCTTGACCTTTCTTCCCCTTCCCACCTCTGGGATGGTGTCAGGGATGGCAGTCAGGCTCCCATTGAGACACAGGACATGGGCACGGAGGTTATCGCAGACACAGGGTGCAGGGCAGCGGGCGGCAGCCGTCGCCCCCAAGGCTGCTGCAAGCAGGAGGAGTCCCCAGGATGGCCCCATATTGGAGGGCACCTGTGGCTGGGGAGAGACAGATGTAAGGCCAGGGGAGAGGCAAAGCTCACATGCATCCCCAAAGAGCATTGCCTGCTTGGAACCCCATGTACCAAGATGGCTGTTGCTGTCACTTAATGGGTCAGGTCTCATTTTCTCTTGCTTTCACACTATGATTTCACAAGTTATAAAAGAGGAAGAGTGGAAAAAAGAGAGGAGGAATTCTTGGAATGAAAACTGAATGTCGCAGCTAGCAGGTCACTCACAAGGAGCTGTCTTGAAACAGACACCTACTCTACTCCTGCATTTTCTTCAAATATCACTAACTTAAGATTGCCTTGGACTGTGCAAGCTATCAGTATCTCTCCTACAATTCTTTTTGTAAGGCCAGCAGGTGTAGCCATCCAGTGAATGTGATCACACAGGCTTCTGAGCTGCTACCCTTCTTTAAATGGCAAATGCCCCCTGTCTCCACCATCCTGGTCATCTGCTTCTCTCCCTGCAAGCTCCCTGCTTCCCTCCTAAGCTATTCATAGCAGTGTTTGGAATAGAACTCCACTGTTTAGCTGCAGGAAGGAAAGGTTGGTTTTGGCTGGGCAGGAGTGAGCCCCTGGGGTGAAGGTATCAGAGAGAGGCCAAGGCTGGGAGAAACACAGAGGAGGCAGCAGGCTGCAGATATGACCAATGCATCCTGCTAAACTCTGAGACAGCATCAGTGAGGTCTGCAAGGCTTAAATTTGTGGAACTACTGTAGTGCACAGCCTCATGCCCACTGTAGCTCATTGTCCCCTGTGGTCCCTACACTGCTCTCCTGCTGTCACCCCATCTAGTCCTGCTGCAGCCCACACACACACACACACACATACACACACACACACACTGGGGCAGCCCTCTCCTGCACGCCCACTGCCCAGTGCCACCAAGTAATGTCCCTAAACTCAGTGCCTGGAGCACTGCCACATGCCAGACATCATGCCATCACTCCCTCCCTCACACCTGGATAGTTCACACACCCAGAGTTCGGAGTACCTGGACTTCAAGATGTGTCGAAGAGAGGAAAGTGTCCCCTGCCCTGTCTAGCAGCTGCTGAGCTCCTGCACTGCTGTTTGCTCTCCTTGCAGAAGTGAGAACTGAATGGGCCCCGTTGTGTTGCTTTCCCAGCAGCTCTCACCAGGCAGAGCCACAAATGTGGGAGGAGGAAAAGGACGGGGGGAGGAAGGGTAAGCCACCCCTGGAGAGAGGGCAGCAACCCAGACATTACCTCCCCCTCGATTCACCGGGGGCTGAGAGCACCAACCCAGCAAAGCCCATGTGGGGTTTGCATTCACTGTTTCCAGGGCTCTGCCTTCATTTTCCAGGCTATGTTAGTCACAGGAGCTAGAGAGCTGCAGGGCAGAAAGATGACATTCAGCCAAATTCAAAGATGAATTGCAATGGCAGTCGTAAGCCTGAGCAAAAGGAGAGGCAGCTGACCAGTCCTGCCACGTTTACAGCCCTCCACTCTCCTGATTTTGCTTTTTTGCTCGTTTAGGAGAGGCTGGATTGGCATTGCCTGCATCATCATCATTAGCTTACAGAAGGACATGGAGGCATTCATTTTCCTTCCAGACTGCTGTTTTACTCTCCCAGGGAATGGGAAGAGATCTGCAGCCTTACAAAAATATTGGAAGATTTGATACTAGTATCTCGTTCCACTTCAAGCCCTTCTTCCTATGCAGCAGCCTCGGTAGAAGCTGAAGCAGCTGAGAGCATTGCTGGGTAAATGAGCAAAATAAGAGGCTGGGGTGAGGCTGGGGAAGGAGGAGACATTCAGTGCCTGGTACAGGACCTTACCCTCTCCATGGTTCTCCAGCAGAGAACCTGCCACCACCAGGGACATTTTGCTCTACAGGCTGTTGACAAGCCAGGGAAGGGGGCTCCTGCACGCAGTAGATGATGGAAGGGCCAGGCAGAGGGCAGCAGGGTAGGCTGGACAGCAGCCAGAGTGGAAGTTCAGGTGTGCTACCTTCATGTCCCATGCCCCATCAGGGAGAGCAAAGAGTGACCGTCTCCTGGCAGCAATCTCACTTGCCAGAACCAACGTGTCCCAGTAGAGACACTGGCATCTTCCAAGACCTGCCACACATCCCTGCTGCTCGTACCTCACCGTTCAACGCTGGACTTTGAAGCTGCACCTGCTCCTGCTCACTTACCTCCTTGTCCCACAGCTTCTGCCAATGGACGATGACACACTCGGGCCTGAGAAGTTCCAGCTCCCAATGTGAACCGTGACCCAAACCCCACAGCAGACCCTCAAGCAGCCACCCACAGACCCTCCAGCTGCCCAAAATCCTCCAGCTTCAGTTCCAAGCTGCTGCTCTTACCTTCCCATTCTACTATGGAGCTTGTCTGGTGAAGGCTCATGTGATGCTGGGAGCAAGGCTCTCTGGGCAAATGAAGCTGGGCATGCAAAGCAGCGGCCAAGAGGCTGCACCCCTGCTTACAGGGGGTTCAGGCTGCTGCCTGGAATGCAAAGTGCCCAGGACTCCAGAGCACTGGCCCCCACTTACAGGGTGCCCCTGGTCCCCAAGGCCTATGGAAGCTCCTTCTCTCCAATTCCGGGGCACTCCCCAGTAATGGGGTAGCCACCCCATGCTGGCTGCCAGCTGAAGGAGCACAAAGGCTCGCAGACCCACAGCCTGCTTACAGGCTGGTCCACACCCAGGGAGCCACAGAGCTCAGTCTTTCCCCAGGACAACAGGAACGAGACTACAGTCAGGCTCACGGCCTGAAGCTGAAGGGCCAGGGCCCAGCCCCGAGGACAGGGAGGGCACACGCCCGGCCCCATGACTCCTGACCCCACGCCTCTGAAAGACCGGGGCCAGGGATACCAGCCTGATTACAGGGGATCCCTCCAGCTGCCTGCCGAGGGCAGGGGACGCACACAACCCCACTTACAGGGCTGTCCCCCACAGCCCAACACCCCGCAACAAGCACCATAGAGCACAGGCTCCAGCCTGCACCCCATTAAAGAGGCCGGCCAGAGCCTGGCTGTAGGGCAGCATGGCAATAGCCATCTACAGGAGCCCCGGGAGCCTCCTCACCAGCCTCGGCATCAGCACCCAAGACACCAGCCCAAAGCAGCATCAAAGGTGGGACTGCGCCCTGCGGCATAGCACTTCTTCAGTCTGTGCTCTCACAAGGGCCCGGGAATGCTCATTCTTGTCACCTGGATAAAGCAGACTCCCCAGCCCTGTTCACAGGGACCTGGGGCTGCTCCTGGGGACAAATGGCTCCGCAAGGTCGTGACACAGTCCCCGAGTACAGGGCCGGCACGCTGGCAGCTCACCAGCAGGACCGGCAGCTTAGGCACAGCCCCAGGCCCTGGCCCTGGCTACAGGCGGGTCACGGTGCCCCCGCTACCGCTAAGGGGCTCTTCGCTGTCCTCAGACGGCAGGGGCAAGGCGGACACATTCCCCACCCGTGCATTTTTAGGGCCTCCCTATGACCACACAGAGCTCCTCTTTCCCTCCTGGGAAGTGTAAGCTACCCTGCTCTATTTCTAAAGGGGGGCTAAACGCGGGACAAACGCACTTGCTCACTCACACCAACTGAAGGGAAGACAAGGAAGGGAGGGGAAGACAGTCCCAGAAGAGGGAGCAAGTTCTGTGCAGTCAACCTGCATCAGGGAGCCATCCCTACCGCTGAGTGGGAGAGGAAAGCATCGGACCTGCCCTTGCAGCACTGCGGGGAAGGCACGGGGGCCTTGAGGCGCTTCAGGGGTGGCACAGGGACAAAGGCTGTGACGTGCCCCGAGTACAGGGGGTCACGCTGGCCAGGGCCCAGCGGCTGGCAGAAAGTGCAACAGGGCCCGCCCTGCTTACAGGGCGAGTGGCTGGGCTGGGGACCGGGAGAGCTCCATTTCCCCCCTCAGAGGAGGAAACAGGGGCTCTCGCCCTCCTTACAGGGCTGCCCCTCTGTCTGGGCAGCCAAAGGAGCACAGCGGCAAAAGGCCAAGGACAGCACAGACTCAGCCCTGCACACAGGGAGCTCGCCCAGCGCAAAGGCAGCCGCGGCACCAGGAAGGTGCCCTGGCCCTGCCAGTGTCCATGAGCGACTTTATAATGCTCATATCCCCATTTATCTCTTTTTGCCCAGAGATATAGTTTTTGCCCAGAAATAAGTTTTACACCTTTAAGACTAATTCTAAGAGCAAAGAGAACAGAAAAAGAAGTGTGCAGATTGTTTTCAGAAACTGCACTCACTCTTCCACCTTCCTCCTCCTAGACTGTGTTGTCTCAGACAGACAAAGAGCAAAACAAGACTCTGCTTTGCTTTTAGTTAGTTTTTAGCTATTTAAAGCAGACAATTTCCATAGACTGTAGTTTTTCTTTTCCTTAGATCTATTCTAGACTGAGCACCCAGAAGAGCACCAGCAGCTCACACCTGTAGCCCACCCGGCCAGGCCTGGTCCGCAGCATTTCCAGCACCAGAGAAACTAATAAGAGACTGAGTAAACTAAACTACAAACCACAAAAGAGACTTTCTAAATTTGTCACCTCTTTTAGAGCAACAAAAAGTTTTATTGTTTATTATGATTCATTTTTTATACTGGTAAATGCTTTACCAATGAAATAAACAAATTTTTCCACTTTTCTTCAAAGAAATATTTTCCCAAACCAATTTTAAAATAGCGCCACTTAAGTCTACTTTCTAGAAAAACCCCTTCAGAAGTGCTCTCCCAAATTTGCCCTAAACCAGCAGCCCCACAGGCTGAGCCTCCAGCCACCCAGTCCCAAATGATATTTGCCACTATTTGATCTTACCACTGTTTTTTGCATGGCTGAGTTAAACTAGCATTAATAGAATTTTTTTTTTTTGCTAGTTTTAATATAATCACTTCAGTCTTTTTTCCGAACAGTGCATTACACTACATTGTTCTATAGTGCCTTTATTGTGCAGTAAACAATTTTGATTAAGATACTTTTGTCTAGTTATTATAATAATAAATAACGTATTAATACATTTATATGAATATATTTGGTTTGCAATCCTTTATCCTGAAGGACAAAATTGTATAAAAGTTCACTTCTATAAAATCTTTTAGGCATAAACCATTGATAGATCTGGGGCTGAGACTGGATTACACCACACCCAGGTTTCTCTGTGAGGAGTTTAGAAAGCAAGGGGATCGTTTCTGCACCTCATGACTGAGCAGGAGGGCTTTTCTAACAGATTTGTCTTGCAGCTCCCATTCTGCCTGTGACAGTACCCTTCTAAAGTATCACAGGGTTTCAGCTAAAAATGTCACCTCTTTCCCTTCTAAGGGTATCTCAGATTTTCTGTCAAAGATGCTGCATTGGAATGATGTGTTACAACAGACTCTCCCCCTCAGAAATGCCCCTTTTTCCTCCCTAAATTACCCCAAATTCACCTGTCAAAAAAGCACTAATTTGTTTAAAATAAATTATCTCAGGTTTTTTGACAAGAAAGTGACTTTGGACACCCCAGAAGATTACCTCTGATTTTCCCTCCAAAACATCCCCTAGCTGTATCCTCTAAATCACCTAAGATTTTATCTCAAAAATATTTTTTCTGTCCCATATAGATTACCTCGTTTTCCCACTAAAATGTCCCCTCCAGATTTCTTCAGATTTCCCCTCCAAAATATCTCCTACAGATTACCTCAGATTTTGCTCCTAAAACGTTCTATACCATAGAGATTATTTCACATTTTACTTTCAGTAATATTGTAACAAGATGTGCCATAAAACAAGCGAGCTAGCAAAGGCAGTGAGAGACCAAGCACCCTCAAGAGGAAGATAGCAAGTTCTAACTGAACTTCCAAAAGGCAAAATTATCTAAAAACAAATTAGAATGACCAAAAAGAAGCACCAGGCATGAGCTGTAGAGGTAAAAGGTTCAAACGTGAGGAAGACTACAGAAGTTTTCATCAAAAGTCCACCAGAAGACTGATGTCCACCACAGAAGGAACTGACGCATGCACAAAAGCAACAAACTGATGACACAGCTTTATGCAAATATGAGTTTATTAATGATATTGCGAAATTGTGATATTGCATGGAAGGACTTTTAAAATGTAACTGAAGGTTAAAGAAGATTGAGTGAGGTTTTGGTGGAGAGATCCACCTCACTCCCAGCACTGAATACACAAATACCTGCTCTGTAGGTATTTGTTTATTCAGAGTTTTATTTTCTTGCCCAGTTTTGGGCTTCACATTTACCGCCCCTCAGGGAATTGGCCATTCCTTCTGTGACCTGTTACGCCCTCAGTGGCACACGGGGCACCTGCCACTCACTCAGGGACACCTGTCCCCTCAGTGACACTCATATTCCCTCAGTGGCACTCACATCCCTCAGCATCACTTGGAGCACCCACCTCTCCCTCAGTGTTTATTGTGGTCCCTACAGATTACCTCAGATTTTCCTTCCAAAATGTTCTATTCCATTGAGATTATCTCAGATTCTCCCTTCATAGTGTCCTCGTCTGCACCTATACATTGCCTCTCATTTAAGCCCCAAAATGCCACCTACTGATTACCTCCAACTTTACCTCCAAAATGTCCTTTTTGACATTTTTGAAAATCTGATTTCCCTCAGATTTTCCCTGACAAATTTTCCCTATTTTTCCTGTACAGATTACCTCGGATTTTGCCTCAAAAATATTCATTCAGTCCCGTGCAGATTTCCTGAAATTTTACCTCAGAAATTTCTTTCAGGCCCTTTAAAATTACCTCAGATTTTATCACAAAATTTTGTCTGCCTGTCCTCCCCAAGTTACCTCAGACTTTTCCCGTCATTTCCCACAAAAAATTTTCTCCTCTAGAGATCACCTCAAATTTTCCTGCCAAAAATGTCCTCCACAGATTATTGCATCTTTTGTTGCCACAGTCTAGTGGGAATAAAACTCCTCAACTTTACCCCCAAAATGTTCATTCCGCACTGTCCAGGTGATGCCAGGGAATTCCAGCATTCCTCCCCTCTGAAGTTCTTGCTGCCACCTCTGAGTTTCCTCAGTGTTTCCCCTCACAGACTGAAACACTGCGCAGTCCTGTGATAGTGCAGGCCCATCCATTTTTTACCATAAAATCCCCACTCTTGGTTTTTCACTTGTTCACAACCATTTCTCCCCAGTGTGACATTTCTTATAGTTCTTTCTTTCCCACTGTACAGGTTTCCAATTCCTGTTTTACGTATCCATCAGAATTTTACTTCTCTTCCTACCATCTGTGTTCCCCATTATCCTTTCCTATTTTCTCCCCTTAGCATTCAAGTAATCTTCTTCCAGCTTGCTCTGTTGTTTCTTATGGACATCCCCAATCACACTCAAAGCTTTACTTTCCTCTTCTTGAAAATAAAGCACTTAACCCTTCTGGATGCTCTCTGGACAAACTCAGTTTGGGAACAGGCTAGTAGCACTTTGACTCTCACTCTGGGTAACTGCCTGTAGCACTCACAGGTGACCCCACAACCATAACCTTAGTGTTCTGCCATTCCCAGGACTGGAGATCTCAGTCAGTATATTCAGGACATGTAATGACTAAATTACAAATCCATTACAAATGTGCAATTATTATCTTTTGTTTAGGGCTGTAAATGTCCATTACAAATGTGCAATTATTATCTTTTGTTTAGGGCTGTAAATGTAAACAGTTCTGTACAGTTTTGGTACACAAAGAGAAAGAGTGTTCATCTGAAACAAAGCCTACCACCTCCTTCCCCCTGATAATTTTTAGCCCTCACTCCAGACTTTAGGAAATTTAGAGACAGGTTTACCATTGGGCTTTGAAGGCTTTTTTGTACCTTGAGAGCTCCGTTTAACAGCCTCACCTCTAGGATGGCTCTGTGCCCAGAGAAGCTGCCAGAGAGCCGAGCCCAGTGGAGACAACAGCAAACCCTCACACAGCTTCAGAGCTGCTGGGAGAGGAGAATCTGATCCATTGACTCGCTCCCCAAATAGCACCCACTGGGAGGGGCCTGACTGGCCAACACCTGTGGTGTTTCCATCTCCAATTGAGATGGAGTCTGGTGCCAGGAGTCCTGGATGTTTTCCTTGAAAACCAGAAGAAATGCACAACCAAGATGCACATGACTTTTCAGGTGCTGTTTTAACTCCTGTGAAACAATGAGCTGCCTCACCAGAACTCAGATAAATAAAACCAAGGTGTGCAGCCAAATGGTGAACAGCATTTATGTTCAAGGGGAAATTTGAGCTGAGCCTGAACTCTGCCATGAAGCAAACCCTGAAGAGAGCAAGCAGACTGGAACTATTTCTCCCATTCAATAGGGCAGAGATCTTGCAAGATCTTTGTTATTTAATAGCCTTTAGATTAGAAATTTCAAGAGATGGAAGGTATTTCCACTGAATATATAGATAAATCTAACATTTAATTAATTTGAATGACCCTATTAAATCCAAAGGCTTCAAATTTCAAAATTCACTGCAGACAATGCACTGTTCATCAGAAGCACTAGGGGCATTTATTGAAATCAGTACATATTTTGAAATTATTTTAACAGAACAGTGTAAATTTTAAGCCAAACCATACAACATCAATAGGAGCAACAGTATATTATTACTAATTGTTTGCATGTAGGCGTGGTCACAAATTTTCTATGGACAGTAAATTCACTGAAAAATTAATATTTTCATCAATTCAAGTTACACTGTGAAGAATTTTTAGCCCAATTATGGCCAGTATTTTTTTTCAAGGAAGAATTCCATTATAAAATACTAAAATACATAAGAATTTCAAAAGGAAATGTTATTTTGGGTTTCATAGTTTTGGCATTTTGTTTGACACAAATAAGCTACTCTTTAAGGGAAAAAAAAGAGAGAGAGACACCCCTAAGAAGCATTACATACAATACAGCGACAAGTATTGATTAAACCGAAAATACATTGGGGAATTTTTTGGCATTTAGATGGAGGACCAAAATATTATTACTCCCGTTGAACAGCTTTATTTTTCAGTTTAGTAAATAGTCAGAAACATCCATTTCCCTGCTTTGTGCTTGGGAGGAATAAGCACATGTGAGGAAGGCAAGGAGAAATTGAAGGGGATGCTGTGGATCAAATAAGCAAAGTAGAGGGAGTAAAGGAAGGACTTATCAAAGGTGACAAGCCAGATGACAAATGCAAATGTTTTTGAACTCTATCTGCTGACATCAGGATACCTCATAATCATTTCCTTTCAGGCCTTTCTGATAACCCTGCTCTTTCATTAATTCCTTCTCAT
Source organism: Ammospiza caudacuta (assembly GCF_027887145.1). Taxonomy (NCBI): domain Eukaryota; kingdom Metazoa; phylum Chordata; class Aves; order Passeriformes; family Passerellidae; genus Ammospiza; species Ammospiza caudacuta. Next base: position 29,328,943 of record NC_080597.1, read on the forward strand.
TGAGCTAATAGGGAATTACTTTTTTTATAAAGATCCAAGAAGGCTAAATATCCTAATAAGGCAGTTTTATTTCACAAATAATACTGCATTCAACAATATAATTAAATTGTAATGTTTTCTGCAGTAGGCAGAAATGGAGTATGCAACATCCTAATCCACAGGAAATTTTGGCAAAATGAACTTGTCCTTTCCCAGAGCTAAACATCAGTCAGTGGAAAATCATCAAATAGATGGTTTATTCTGAGAGAATATTTAATATCCCAAGAAAAACCAGAAGAACCCTGACCACTGACTTCCTCTGGAGTAAAATTCCCCATGCTTGGGGTTTTGCAATAGCTTATATCCTTGTTTGATTGTAGGTGCAGCCTCAGGAAAGGAAATTATTCTCAAATTGTCTTCCCCCTGATCAAAAACTTCCCTTCTTCATGAAAAGAATATCATAGATGCAGACTCTGAATCAAGGTGTCAAGGATGACTTCTGCTTAAAAGACAAAACTCACAGATGCAGCATCAGAAAAATCTTGCAAATAATTTGATTTGCTGTTCTTTTACTTACATTTAATAGTACTAATTAAACATATAATGTAGAAGGTGCCTATAATTTTCTGGCATTCCTGAGATATTTTAGGATAAATCAAACTGCCTGTTCAGTCCAGTTTACAGCAGGTTACTGCAGCAGGCACTAGCTCAAACCCTGACAAAGTGCACTGCCACATAGCATCCTGAAACAAGCACAGAGAGGTCCCACAAAAACCCTTCCATTTCAATTTCTGGGGATCCCAGTAGTTTAGAGAGAAATTAATATATGCTTTTCTCTCAGAGTTAGGGCCCTCTATTCATTTGCAGAATGAAAGGTTCTCTAAGTTTTTTATGTAGGTCAGAATACACTCTTCATGGTGTATTCAACCAAGATGCAGCTATTAAGCTTCCCTTTAAAATATTCTCATTTCCCAAGCCAAGACCCCTGGCTCAGTGCTGTAATTATAAACTGCAAGTTCCAAAATTAGCGAGTGGTAAAGGTGAGAAAGGGTCGAAGCACACACCCATGATTCATTATTTGTTGAGTGAGGTTCAACATTGGATGGGAAAACTAACAAGCACTTTGTGCTTTGAGCTGACTCAACAAAATGCATGGGAAGGGCAATTTTCACAGCAAGCAGAGATCCCACTCCAAAGGTAAAGGTGCTCCTCTTGCATTAGTGTTGAGGGGAATAGCAGATTTGTCTTTACAGACAAGCTGTGGGTCTGCTGGTAGATAAAAGTAGCACTGGGACATAAAAGAAACAATGGGAATGATTCCACTGATTGATGAATGGAAAAAGATATTTGCTTTTACAAATAAACTCTTGGTTTGCTGATAAATGAAACTGAACATTGAAAGATGAAAGAAACAATGGGGAAGAAAAACTCTAAATTCTGTAAGAATTAAAAATTAAAAGGTAGTGTTATAAATTAGAGGGAAATCTTTGGTATCAGGGATATTGGGAAGTCTGTACCTCTCAAGTACCTCAGTCAATGGGGAAAGAAAGAAGAGAAATGCAGCCAGGAAATTAGGATAAAAAGGGAGGCTGCATCCTCCAAAAATGTGATAGATTCCAGGGGAATGCCCCATGGCCTCTCCCTTTATTTGAATAAAGTAAAAGGATTCCTCTGTCTCATTTTTGGACATAAACCTCTGATGTTTGTGGATTAATTTTCCGAACAGTGTGGAACTCTGGTGGCTTCAGCTGACGAGGGACCTCTGCCAGATCTCTGCAGGGAGAGACACTGCAAGTGCAGGCATCAGGTGTACAGACAACTCAAGTGTCTGGCAGAGACCAAAGCAACAATTTCACAGAAACTATAAAACTTCTGTGCGTTGGAAACTGAAACACTGTAGTATTTTTCATTTAAAACAGCATTTCTTTCATAGCAGAAGAGGAGAATTCAGACAAAATCTAACAATATATCCTGGGAAAAGCTGCTGGTTGTGATGTAGGCTGTTTCCTAATCCAGAAGTGAGATTTCCTAATCTGAAGACCTTCCTTCTTCCACAGTAAACAGCCTTTGTTAAAACAACAAGGGAAATGCATTAATTTCATGTTTTCCTGTCTTGCTGCTTGACTGCACTCCTTTGCTTTTATCATGAGCAGTAATTCCCCCTCACACACCCCTGCTTCAGCCTGCGAGTTTCCACATTCCTATAGTAAGGGCTTGAGTGCTGTTTAGCATGGAAATAGCATCAGATTTCCCATCTTAATATTTTGCCAGGGTTCAATAACTGTAGTGAAAGGATGCTTTATCTGTGTATCAGGTAGTAAAGTAATAATTTTTCCTCTTCATACTTGAGGGTAATTTTAAAATCCTGGGTTTAGAACAAGCTGATCTTTTGTGTTGCTCAGGAGATCTGAAGTGTGTTTAAAAAACAAACAACCCAACATTTAAAATCTTCAAGTGTCCAAGTCATACCTGTCCTGTCAGAGCTGGGGCTCAGCACAGAGAGCAGGAGGCAGCCCATAAAGGAGCCGCTGTGTGGGCAGCAGCAGGACACAGTCCTGCATTCCTGGAGGACTGACGGTTCCCTTCGTTTTTTAATCAAGTTTTGTCTCAGAGCAACACGGTCAAATATCCCAGTGCACCTTTGCCTTTCAAGTGCATCCTTCACTTGATTGTCAACATAATTCATCCTTCTGTAAAGACACTCCAGGCTTTGTTTTGTTCATGAGATCACCTTTTCTCCACTCACCACCCGCACCACCCTGAACTGAGCTGCTTTCTCAAGCTGCCAGACTGATTTTAGTGCCATTTTTATTGTTAATTTTGTCTTTCTCAGCATAAGAACAACGACTAAATAAAGCTGTGTTTTTAAAAAGTTTAACTTTTGTGTCTTGCCAAATTACTGGTTCCTGAAGGCATCTCGAAACTTAAAAAGAAGTAAAAGAAAAAAAGGGAGGTGTAATTGTGTTTTCCTTCTCTACAAGCATTATTTTCATAAACAAATTTGGGAGAAAAAAATGTGGTGAGAAATATCTGCTTTCCACAGATGCTGAATGCCAAGGTGCTCATTACCACAACTTTTAAAATTCAATTATTTGAAACTGCTTTTCAATCCCTTTGCAAATATTCTGTGATTCATGGGCAAATTTTCTATATATTGCTTAATTCCACTGCCTACCTACTCCTTGTATGCTTTTGAAACCACCAATTTCCACAAAGAACAAATAGTCTCTGCTCAGGTAATTCAGTTCTGCTTCTTCTGTCTTTAACTACGGACAGAAAAAACAACATTTCAGTCATCTCTTTTTTAGATGGTTGTATCATGGTTTGGGAATGGTATTCTCCAATTTAGTGCTCCCAGTAAAACCACTCCCTCCTCCCTAGGGTGGGATGGAGAGGAGAACTGGAGGCACAAAAGATAAAACTCTCAGGTTTTTGTCTTCAGTTTTGAACTTAAATTATGTTAAACTTTATGCTTTTAGTTTCAGCATCAAGAAACCTTAATTAAAAGAACACTTTATATTATGAAGATATACAATGATGGCTACGTGTAATTTCTTAACACTCAGGTTTCAGCATCTCTGGGGCAGACAGGATCTATGGGGCACAGGGGATCTATAGGGCAGGATCTATGGGGCAGAAGGAATCTATCAGGCAGGATTTCAGGATCTGTGGGGCAGACAGGATCCTTGGGGCACAGGGGATCTATAGGGCAGGATGGTTTTAATTTATATTCTTCAGAAGTTTGCAATGGGAGCATGAAAGAATTCCAAAGGGTTCCTTTCCAGTGTGTTTATCATGGGCCAGCCTCCCTCTCTCATAAGCAGACTATGACTGGAAACTGGAATTACTCATTTAACACAGCTTTGTTTAAAAGCCTTCCCTTGACACCCCCATCCCCCCTGAACCTTCCAGCAGGGAGAACGAGGATATTTTGCCTGTTTCACTTAAGAATATGCCTAATTTCATCATAGTCAGCAAAATGCTTAGACATGTGCTGTGCTTTATCTTTTGTTTTCTTTTTAAAGTGGCCTCTTTAACTTTGTAAGCCCTTAACTCCTTTTTTCAGAAAGTAGAGGGATTTACAAGTGGTTTTATATCCCTTTGAGTTCTGTTAAATCAGAAATGAGATTTTTGCTTGTCCTGAAAGTGGAAAAAACCCAAGCAAAACAAACAACATAAATACACGATTTTTTCTGAGGGGAGAGATTTTCAGGAGATCACAACTTTTCCTAGAGCAGCTAGGGAGAAAAAAAACATGGTCCAGATTTCCAGCCTGCAAACCCTTGTTCAGTTCCAATACAGAAGCTCTGTAGAGCACAAGGGGTTTTTCAGTTGAGTTTTACTGCACCAAGCATTGAGACAGATCCTGTAACACCTTGGGAGCCCCAGGGTGTTCCATGGACCTGGAGATTTTGTGTGTGCAGGAGATTCACTCCTTCTCTCCCACATTATTGGAGCAAGTCCTGCAGTTCAATCACAGATGAGAATTCATAAAGTCCCACTCTTTTGCTTGGTCTCTTTCCCACTGGCATCTCTTGGCCTGTGTGGATTTAAATGAGGTGGTACAAGATTGGATTTTTTCCTATGTTTTGGGTGGTTTTTTCCCTTTCCTCCCCTCCCTTTTACTAGAAAGACAGCTGTTATGCCTTCCCATGAACATTTTATAATAATTTTACAAATTTGTACTTTGGGCCAAACTCATAACTAATTCCTCCTTGCTCACCTTGAAAAAATGAGTCATAAGTGGGACATACAAGCACCCAGAGAAAACACAAATTTTCCCCAGAGAAAACACAAATTTTAGGTAGCTGCTGCTAATTTCACATCCTAAAATGCAAACCTTATCAGATTCAGCTGAAGTAAATCAAGGTGCAGACAGACAGTAGGAAACAGCCTTGTTTTGACAGGACCAGGAATTACCTGGAGGGTGTTTGTTCCTGCATAAGCAAAGGCGACTATTGACTGAGTCCAGCTCACTGGGATGATTCGAATTAAGCACCAGATTCAGGTCTTGATGTTCAGATCTCAGTCACAGAAACTTTTCTGAGAGCCTGCATGCAAAGCTGTTTGTATCAGTTGCAAATAAGCATTTATGGCAGCTTTTCTGTGTGTCAGTAGAGACAAATAGTTCAGAAATAGCTCAAAGACACAAGTAAAAGCTGTCAAATTTGTGTCTGAAAGACACAAATAGAAGCTGTCAATTGTTTCTTTGTTTGTTTGTTTACAGGAGGGCAAACAGGGGCAATACAAGCCTGGGATAAGGGTCAGAGAGAAGAGGCTGGGAGAAAAAAATAATGCAAGGTGTGAATGCAAAACAATTGCTGAGTGGGCTGTTTTGTATCCTAATAAAATATAGTGAGTGACAGGGGAGTTTTATGGTATAAAAGGAAAAAAAAATAAAGGATACATGCAGTACTTAGAATGGAAGGAGCTGTAGGGAGGCAGAGAAAGGAAGTGATCCTTTAGGAATCTGGCACATGGACTGTAATGCTGTTAGTATTTAATATTTCTGGGTAGAAAGAAAATTACATTTTTCCAGTAATTTTGCTGGCATCTTATCTTTCCAATTAAATTTGAATAACAAATGGAGTTCCTTCAATGTGCTTCAGTCAATTCCATGGGCACATGTTATTCCTGTCTTAAATTCCATGTCCTCTACTAAGATTTTTAATACATCTACTTATGGGAAATGGAGAGGAGCAAGGGTTCAGATAAAAAATTTGAATAATTTTCTCTTCATCAACTTCAATGCAGTGACAACAATTGACATCACTAGTAGCTGTGTCCATATTATTCATTATTCTGCTCTGTGTGGTTGGGAAAAGGGGGTGTTTCTCAATTGACTAATGGCTTTAGTAACCTCTCTTGCATATATATTTTCCATGGTTTCCAGAAGTCTTCAGGTTCAGCTGCCAAAAATTGAAACCAAGCTGAAATTCTATTCAGGCCCTCTTCCAAATCTAGCTTCATTTCAGTATCTCCTTAGGAAAGGATAAATAAAACAGCTGCAAACAGAGCTGGAGGGAGGAAGGTGGAGGACCAGACTCAAGAGTGCCAGCTGTGGGTACCCACTCCAAAAATACTTAGACAAAACCTAGAGAATACCTCTCACTTCTTCTCACCTGGTTAAAAATCTTCCTTTTGCCACTGACATATCAGACAGTCCTACAAATTATTGCCACTTTGATTTCCACTGTATCATTTCTATGGCTGACTATTCAGCTTATCAAATAATTAATCAATCTTAATATTGGTGTGATAAAGCACATCTCTCTTTTCAAACATGTTCTTAGGATCATGGCATTTTCAGACTGATAATATATTAAAATTACATCAATACATAAATATATCAGCAAAACTTCTTCCTTTTTAACACAGATTTCCTTCTGAGAATTCAGCATCAATTTCTGGCTACATTTCTGTAATCATAAGGCTACTGATTTTAAATATCCTGAATTTTGATCATATGGACATTTTATCTTGAGGTAGTTGAAGAGATTTGTAATTGTCTGTAATTGTTTATGGATTGAAAGGAGATTAAGTTGTATAAAGAACAGAGAATAAAATGTTCTGTCCTCTGCAACACAGTTTAAAAGTATTAAAATTCCTTATCAGGGCTTTTAAGAGTATATTTTATACAGCATTTTGCAGCACTGAAATAGCTGAGACAAATGTAAAATTTAGTGAGTTTTCATGCGTCTGTGATTATTTGTAAAAAAGTGAAGGGAATTTAAAAAAAAGATGAAAAAAAATTTAAACCCAGAGACAAAAACCAAATAAGATTTGATGTCTCCTACAATAAAAGACACAGGGTGATTGGATTTTGTAATGAAAATAACTTGCTCTGAACCTGAGAATTAATTCTTTGGTTACAAGGATATTTCCAACAGCATTGAAGGACAATGCCAGCTTAAAGATTAGCCAATAAATATATTCTAAATATCGATTGTCAGTGCAATAAGTATGTGGTGTCACTGTCATAACAATATAAAAACAGATTAAACTTATATTGTTCTACAGCAGAAGATGCAAACACAATGGAAATGTGAACTACAGTCACCAAATGACAATAACCTAAAAATTCAGACAAAATTATTAGCAAGATACTGGCAGAAATATTGAACTGTGGATAAATAGTCTCATATCTTCTTAGCGAATCCCAAATTTAGAGATTTGATTGCACAACAACATTTGTTGAAATTTCAATTATTAGTATTATGGACAGGAGATGTTCTGAATTATTGAAATTTGACCAAGCCAGGCACCTGCTTATGTAGCCAATAAATACATTTCATCACTATGGTTGCAAAAACAAATGCTGACTAGCAAAATGTGGCTAAATGAAATAAAATGATTGAGAAATAGAACGACACACGGTCTGAATTGCATCAGCCTCCAAAATGCTTGAGCAAAAATGGATTTAACTGGAGGAACTGGTGGAGTTTGCTGTCTTAACTGCTACAGCCAGATACATTTTATTCTAATTTAAACTGCAGGACCTAAGAGCAATTCCTACTTCCTTGATCAGGGACTTCAGTCCTTCCTGCCACATCAGAGTGAGATCTGTTCTGAATCATCCCCTCCCGTAACTTCATTTCCATTGAAAGAAAAGCTAAACAAGTGTGCATGAGTTGAACCACAGCTTCATGAAATTCATCTGTCCTTCATTCTGCCCTTCCATTGCTCTTCATTTTCCTTCAGTAAGTCCCTTAACACTCACAGAAAATACCTTACAGTCAACTCTAAGTTACTCTGTAACTAAAATGGACAAATTGAAAGCCAACTTGTTTAAATATTGAATGTTGGACACAGTGCAGTGTTGTCAAATCTTTTTTTGATTTATAGATTCCCTAACTTTTTCCATTGATGAGAAGGATGCTGTGCAATAAATCTGATCTACTGACAGTAGATTCTTGGTCCAAATCCACTGGTGGGCCACAGGTGGAACAAAATCTCATTTTTGCATAGCAGGTTCCAGAGTAATTTACAATGAACCTCAGGAGCACACTGGACCTCCAGTGCTTGACAGGAACTTCACCATCACCTGCAGCTTTATGGAGAGTCAGATGTTTTCTTTTGGGGGCAAATCATTCAGTAGGAGTTAAGGAAAGTTAAGTTGGAATAATATGTGTGTTTTGAGTCTGACCCAAAGCACACTGATTGTCAGAGAGAGCATTTGCCTAAACATTCCTCTGCTAGCAAAGATAACTTTTATAAAAAGAAACCATTTTAATGATTCAGAGTACAAATGGATTACATGAGGTCATAAAGGTATTTCCATGAAGTCCATAAAGATATGTCCCTTGCCTCCCCTGCAAATCTATGGCTCTTGCATGGCACAGCAGTACATATTTAGAGCCAGACAGGCTGCTCACAGAGGAGCACTGCCATCCTCTATAACCTACAGTGGCAGGACTCAGTTTTATGTGAGAAAAGGTCTCACATAAAATCAGTAGACATGTACTGAACCCAGCACTGATCCTGAGGCCAAGGAAGATCTCAGCAGTCGCACAACTCCACAGGACAGGGGATGGGTTCTCTGTCTTGTAGTGACATCACACCCAGGCTGGATTTCACTGTGCACCCAGAGTGAGGTAAAATGCACTTTCATTAAAGGCAATGCAGGGTGGTGGTATATATAAAAAACCCCATCTAATTTAAATATTTGATTTAAAATTTAGAAACATCTTGCTGAAAGTAGCCCCTGAGTTTCTGCTTACTGTAAAATTATGTATTCCAACCCTGGTGGAATTAATTATTTTAATTAAATTCAAGAACAAGTGGAGAGTACTGGGAAAAAAACCTCCTTTTTGACTCAGTTTGTGTCTGTGCTATTAGAGGATGAGAGAAGAAAAAGTTACATAATTCCTTAGGACAAGGACAGGTAGCTGAGCCTTGCCCAGCTCAGAGGCACCTGCATGCTGTGGATCTCAGTTTCCTCAGAGTGTGTCAGCATCCCAACCAAATCCCATTGCCATGCAGTGCTTTCAGCCTGTGGTATGAGATCACAGTTTTCTCCTAACTTAAAAATTGCTATAAATGCCCCATGAGCACCATGGCTGCTTGCTTTTTCAGTGGATGAGTTCATCCCTAAGGAATGTCTAAGAGCTATAAATAACCCTTAACCACCTCATGATTGAACTGGTGGAATGAGAGCTGGCAGTCAGGAGCCAATGCTTTCACTATACACCGTAAGTATTCTTTTCAGTTAAATAAACTCCAAATATTTCAGGACTTAAGGCACAGAGGCTCAAAAAACCCAACGCCAGGACAGCCCACTTTGGTAAATAATTACATTTTGGAAAAATGCAGGATAAATTTCATGATGGGCAAAAGTGTATTAACTTTCACAGACATTTTAGATAAGCAGAGGAGCTACACCATTGGTGTCAGAGGGATCTAGACTTGAATACGCCTCAGGGGATGGAGCCACTGCCATTTTTGGCCTTTGCCATCCCACCCGAAGTCCTGAGCAATCCCTGCATTCCCAGAGCCCACTGGAGTAGCAGCTTGTGGCAGCAGTTATTGAGCAGGTTTAGCTGAGCTTGGAAAAACCACAAATCTCCTCTGTTTGAGATCAGAGGAGCTGATTTTGACAATTCCACACCTCCCACTTTAGAAGTTTATCCAGCCTTTTCAAAGGCCAAAAAAATCCAAGGAACAAATTTCAATCCCAACTCAAGGACCAAAGAGAAGTCATACTCACAAACCCAGCCTTTCAGAATGTTGTGTCTGGGAGTTTGTATTAGCAATTTAAAGAATCCAAGGTCCCAGATCAGAACTTTACTTCCCTTTATCCCCAGATTGCAGGAGTGCAAGAGGCAAAGTCTAAGTGTGATTGTGCTCATTGGGAGCTCTACTGACCCTCAAGCAAACGGGCTCTTGAATTGAAGTTAACACCCTGAATGAAAACCAGCAGCAGAACAGAGGCAGCCAGCAAGGCCAGGGAAGGAGATACAAGTTATTTACATAAATCAGCTCTGGAAGGAGTTAGTAAAACCTAAAATGAGAAACATTTTATGTTCCTTGAAAGCAACAGGCAGAGCCAGGTCTAAACCAAAGTGGAATCCACCTTTATTTAGCACTTTGAGATCTAAATGGGAGATCTATAAATATGGGGGTTCTTCTTCAGAAACAATGAGAATCAGTATCCACAATCAATATAAAAAAATCTGTCACTGCCACCCATCAGAAAAACCCAAATACTACCAACACCACATCCCCCCAAAAAGATCTTTTCTTGAAGACAGACAAAACCAGGTTGTTATTACCTTTAAAAGCTGAGTTACATCATGAGGGCAGTTCTGGATTGCAGCACAATAGGAATCCCTCCCAGCAGAGCTCTGAGATGGGATTTGATGGCTGCTAATGGTAAATAACTTTTCTGGGGGTAGATGAGTATAGGATGATGTTCAAGCTTATTATTTCATAGCTCGTGGATATAAATTTTAGGTACAATAACTGATTTATCACTGCATATTTGTGTTATCTAATTTTCTGTTTCTTTTAGGGGGGATCACATAAATATGAATCTTTCCCCGAAAATTAAAAACAGTCCTTTGTAAAAAGAAGTGTGATATTGTCACAGATTCTCTTTTCACTTAGAAAGTATAAATTGATACATTTTTAAGAAGAATTTTTAATTTCCTAGGCGAGTTTTTGCTTTTCCTTGTTGCTTTAAAAAGGGAAATAGTGAAAAACTTTGATCTGCTGGGTAATTTTTCTTGAAGACAAAAATTCTTCCCTGTGAGGGTGGTGAGGTCCTGGCACAGGCTGCTTAGAGAAGCTGTGGCTGCCCCTGGATCCCTGGAAACATCCAAGGCCAGGCTGGATGGGGCTTGGAGCAGCCTGGGATAGTGGAAGGTGTCCCTGCCCATGAGGGGAATGAGATGAGCTTTAATGTCCTTTCCACCCAGACCATTCTGGGAATCTGTGATTTAATGAAAGGACTGAATAGTTAACTGGTAGCATGATTTTGGAAAGTTTGATGAAATTGGCTTTCCCATTTATGCCTTTTCTTCAGCATTTGTTGTATTTTAGGACCCAGAACCTCTGTTAGTTTCACAGGCTTGCAAGAAGTCAGAGATGATGTTTTACAGCAAACTTTCCTCCAAAGGTATTAATGAGCTTTAAAAATTCCACCCATCTTTTTTTTTTTTTTCTTCTTTTGCTCCTGGTCATCCTACAGTCAGGGAGATTAAATATTTTTTCTTGTGTTTCTTAGATTAATTTGAAATTCAGGTTTTCCAGCTCTATCACAGAGAAGCCCTTCTTAATTCAGCCTTGCTCTCTTGCTTGTCTTGTCCTTCTAAAAGACTGATGAAATTACTGAGTGATGTTGTTTGGCTGCTGCTCAGCTGAACTCAGGGACACAGGGAGAAAGTGCAAGTGTTCCCAAATGAAAGGAAGAGAAGGTACTTTTAAATTATACAAATAATCATCATTAGTTGTGTTTCCTGTCAGCTGCTGGATCCAAAGGCTTCTTTCCTCAGGAAGGCGAATGAAGAGTGGAAGAGTGAGGGACTCTGACAGTTCTAACAAGCCAGAATTAATTTAAAATTATTTTCTTCTCATCTTCAAGAAAATGAGGCCCAAAGAGAGGTGTTGCTGTCCTATAGAATACATCACAACATCCGAACTCCTCCCTGTTTGTCTGGAGAGAAATTCTCATCTGCAGTCTGAGAACTGTGGCTGAGAATCTGAGCTGGAGCTTCCATTTTCCTCACCTGCTTGTGAGCTTTGCACCCACAACCACAGTACATTATAACAGTTGTAGATGTGCAGAATCAGAGGACTCCATACAGAGCCACTGTGCTGTAAGAGCAAAGCACAGACACATTTTTGCAAGCTGTGTGTCCTGGTTTGCTAAGTAGGCCATGTTTAAAAATATTATTTTGCATATTTACAAAGGGCTAGTAGATATAAGCTAATAAGCTCCAAATTCTGAAGAAAAGCAAGACTGACCACACCAATTTGGAGTCTGGCCAAAGCCCTAAATGTCACGTTGCTCTCCTGAGTCTGTAACCATCTAACCTCTATGAATGCAGGGGCAGTACAACCTCACCAAGTCCATGGAGCTCTGCCCAACAGATCTGGGCCTTTGATTACATTCATTTTTTCACAACCACTGCAAAATTCAAGAACTACTCCATGCATTTGATAAGAGGCAGAGAAAAAAATCAGCATTCAAATGGTCAGAGCATCAAGTCACAGCTTTCCAGAGGGAAATCCAGCAAGACATGGGCTGGCCAAATCTTGGCTCTACATGAGGTCACACCAGAAAGATTTGTGATGGAGTTTTCAATTCCAGCCTGGTTTTTCAGCCAATGAGATGAAGGGCTTAAATTTACCTCATCCTGGGAATGTGGGACAGTAACAAGTTCAATGTTTGCCTCATACTACTTACAGCAGAGTACCAGGCTACTGCTAATAAGTGTTGGCACTGCTTTTCCTGTTTAGACTGTGCTAAATAGGAATTTGAAGATGCCTGGAGGGAAATGTGCTCCTCTGCCACGTTCCTGTTTTGGACAGGAGCAGGAGACCACCAAGAGAAGAGATGGGGGGCTGCACAAACAAGGTCTGTGACTCGATAGCTTGGCTGCTCACCTGACTGGTGCCTGTCTCCTCACACAAACCAGGCTCCATTCCAGTCCCATTTTGTGTTCCACTGCAAATTCTGCAATCACATAAAGCTGCAAAATAGGCTTCCAAATCCCAGTGTAGGCTTTAGAAATGATGATAAGGCTGTGGAGTTAATTTTTATTTACATAACATTTCAGGAAATTGACATAAACATTTGTAAGTTGTATGGAGGAATGTCATGGTGGCTCAGAGGGCTGTATGGACACATGGACAATCCTCCACACAGATTTAAGGGCATCTGCTGCTACTTGCTCAGTCCAAGAGAAAAGCACAGCCTTCTCTCTCCATATTTTTACATGTGCTTGGCTTTCAAACATGTGACCAGTGCACACAGACCCAGTGTTTTGTCAAAGGGAAGAGAAAGGGACACATTCCACAGGGATTTCATGGACTGTATTCATTTCCAAACCAAGCCTATTTAATTAGGGTGAGAAGGAAAAGGGGCAGGAAGAATAAACAACACAGGCAATGGCAAAAAAAATTTACAATAAAGTATGTTCATTCCTTTAAGCAATGGCCACCAGGATCAACCACACTACACAAATACTCCAAGCCACAGCAGAAGGTGAAGAGGATATTAAAATAAGAATCAGCCACACACTACCTTTGACAACAGACTTGAAAGAAGAACCAAAGGGGATCACATCTCACCCCTCTGGCTCAGAGAAGCAGGGCAGCAGCACAGCCTCCCTCTGGCACAGTGCTAAATGCTATAAGGCAGGAGTCAAAGTCCAATAAAACAGAATGCCCAACTGGGCTGATCCAGATGAGAGCTCTTCTGGGCCCTGTGTTAGTCTTGGCATCCTTGGCAATGCAACCAAAATGGAGAACTCTTCAATTCATGCTCAGCTCACAGCAGTACAGACTTATTTTAGCGTAAGCACCTGCCCTACAGACCAGGGAATCACTTCAAGAGGAGTAGGAAGACAATTCAGCAGGATTTGTTCAAGTTTATGAAAGCAGAAGAAAGGACAGATTTCCTACAGGGGGAAAAAAAAGGACAGCATGTCTGTATGGGCTCTGGGATCCTCTCCCACTATGCAGCTCCGAGTTCTCTGCTGATGGCAGTCCCATGGGGAAGGAGGGAAGGAAGGAAGGGCAGCTCTGGTCTCCTACAGCTGGTGGAGGGTCTGTAAGAGCATGTGGCGAGCAAATGAACAGGAGTCAAGGGCACGGTTGGGTCTGTGGAAAGAAGGGAGAGAGAGATTTAAAGTACTGAATTTAAGAATGGCTTTGTGTCTGCCTTTGACTAAGCAAATAAACACTGTTTCCAATGCACTGGATGCGTATGCCCCAAAACCTACAGATTTTGCCCTGTTACCTTTTCCAGTACCAGTCCATCACTGCTGCCCAGATCACTGCTTCCCATTCAGAGCCTGCTGTGGAAAACTCTCTCCTGAGAGTCCAAGTCAGGAAGCCAATGGCCAAGAATCAGAACATTTATTTCCATAACTATAAACAATCTGCTACTGACTTTTATCTCTGCAGCCCAGTGTCTCATTCTGGGTACAATGATGGAGGTGGAAACCCCCTTCCCTCTCTTCCGGCAAAGGGTTTTTCCCATAAAGTTTCACTGTTTAGAGCCCCAAAACACAGGAGATTATCCTGTGAGCACTCCAATCTTTCCTCACCAAGTCACCTGCTAGCTATCCAATGATGACTTTGGTCTCAGGACTTTTAAAGTCTTTAAAAGAGGCAGCATAACCTCCTGTTACTCTTCCCTGATGTCAAGTAACACCTGACTGGCTTTGCTGGGTTGACACCATTTAGGTTTTGCCTTTTTTTCTTTTCTATGATCTCTGTAATCTTCACACATGTGTTTGCAGCTCTGTGGTCTATTGTATTAGTGACCAGTTTTCCCAGTACTTTTTCATAGCCTTTCCTTAAGCAGAAAGACAAAACAAATTCCAGAGCTCCAAGCCTCAGGAGGTACAAGGCTCCATACTATCTTGGTTCTTCCTGGGAACCAAGATACATTTTCATGGACAAAGCACAGCCAGTGCTGAAGGGGGAGGCTCCAGAGAAGGGGCTTAACCTGGGGGGAATTGCATCACCACTTGTCCTCCTAATTGGTGCTTCTTATCAAATATACTAGTTTTCTAAAACCTATAAAATGTACTCACCCCTGGCGGGGGGTGGACTTCTGTGGACATCTTCCCATAACTGCCTCTGGAGATCTTCAAATAAAGATCCCCTTTTATTTAAGATCCCCTTTTATATTACCTCCTTACTGAAATTATCTCAAGTTTCATTTCCAGGTTGGGAAAAATACAACAGGGTCACCTTTCAGGGTGCCTTACAAACAGCCCACAGAACATGCAGAGCATCACCTGAAAGGGCCCAGGACAGAGGTTGCAATAGCTAAGTCAGATTTACACAGAATAACCTGCTCCCTGAAATTAAACCATGGAAATACACTCACAGCAGGGTTAACATGAGGATAAATTTCTGTAATGTTTCCATTGCCCCCCAGTAATGTACATTTCTGTTTCTGCAGGCTAATTGCTGGCTCAGCATCACTGAAACTTTTACCAGTCTCAATCCATACATTAGGGAACTTACTCCAAAGAATTTTAATCCAATATTTTCCATTGTTCTGAGAATAGAAATCAATCATTTTACCTCTCTCCCACCTCACCTCAGCAAAATAACCTTTAACAATGCACAGGTGTAAAGGCTACTCAATTTGGGGAAAGGGGTGAGCTGAAATAAAGAGAGGAATTTCTAGGAAGGAGCAAGGAGTTCACCTCCAGATGTAGAGCACAACCAAGAGCTTCAGAGGTTGTTTGGTACTTCACTCCATGGCTGCTGCTCTTTAACAGAAGCACATCCTGGAGAAGACAACCCTTTTTATTCCCCCCAAGGCCATTCACACTGAACACACAGTGTCACAGAATCACAGCTTGGAGCTGACCTTCAAAGTGCTGGAGATATATTTCAGCCCTCATCTCTGGAAGACCCAGCCCTGTTTGCAATGAGGGAGCTGGCTCCATCCAGGCAGCTGCCCATTTTTGGAACTAGAGAACCTGAATCACTGATGTTGATCACAGACAAGATCCCTCAGCCCCCTCTCCTGACACTAAGCCTCCTCTAGCCATAAAATTCTCCTTATTTGCTGTGGAGTTACCTGCCAGCGCCTCTGTGCTAAAGACTGTTGAAAGAGACCAGTGATGTGGTGCAATTCAACATCAAAGAGCAACATTAAAAAAAATACCCCAAAAAACCAACCAAACACAAACCTATCACCTCCAGCACATCACAGGTGGGCAGGCAGACATCCACATACTTTCAGTATTTCCACTTAAAAAATTATGGAAAAGCACATGTGGATTCACAGCACCCTCTTGCGTCCAAAAAACCCAAATAAGGCTTGACAGAAAGCAGAGTAAGATGGATGCTGTTTACAGTCTGTACCCAAAATTCTGTAATTATTATGGAATAGAGAACACTGCCTACAACAACAAATTGTCACAAAAGGAAGGAGGTAAGTGCCTGTTCCAGAAGCCCCTTGCAATGAAAGACAGCAGAGCTCTGGCCTAGGCAGCTACAAGAACTTTACAGCTCTAAAAGCTCAGAAGAGCTAACTGCAAACCAAAAGGAGAAAAAAAAATAGAAAATACCACAAAAATGCATAGTAGTTTTCTGCAAGTGAAGAAATTACAGGTTTGACAGAGTGGAATTGGATTTGTTGCAGAAACAGAGGCCAGATAAGTTCTGAACATTACTAGGTTAACCAGGCAGAGGTTTAATTTTAAGATTGCAATTTTATTCTGACTGAATTCCAAGAAGAGACAAAAGATAGAAGTTAACTGAGAAGCTGTGTGTTGGTGTTGGCTGGGATAATTTTCTTCACAGGAGGGAGGGGCTGTGTTTTGGATTTGTGCTGGAAGCAGTGCTGCTAACACAGGGATGTTTCAGTTGCCGCTGAGCGGGGCTCACACAGCATCAAGGCACTTTGTTTCTCACCCCACCCCAGCAGCAAGTAAGCCAGGGGTGCACAAGAAGCCAGAGGGGACACAGCCAGGACAGCTGACCCCAGCTGTCCAAAGGGATAGTCCATAGCACATGGCATCATGCTCATCAGATAAAGCAGAAGGAAGAAGCTATGTTGGAGCTTTCCTGGAGATGGTGGAAGTGATGAATTAATTCCTTGTTGTGCTTTGCTTGCAGATGCAGCTTTTGCTTTACCTATTAACCCACCTTCACATCAAGGCCCAAGTTTTCTCACTTTCAGTCTTTCCCTGCTCTTCCCCAGCCCACTGGGCCAAGAGTAAATGGCTGTATGGGGCTCTGGTGGCAGCTGGGGTGAAACCACACCAGGCTGTTTTAACTGGACTGGGGGGGTTCTTGAACTGTTTACATTTACCCAGGCACAGATTTAAGAGCTGTTGTCCTTGTTCCCTGAAGGGAAAGGCCTATGTTCATATAACAGAGATAGATTGCTTGTATCTAGTATGAACTTCATTATGCAGCACAGGACAAAAGCTTCCCTTTAAAATCACAGCTTGCAGCAAGTTTGTAAAGCAGCAAACCTCAGCTCCAAGCATTTCATAGCACCAGGGCCAGTGGAGGCTTGGATTAGCACAGGCCCATACCACAGGAAGGCAGGAAGAACTGCCTTTCACTAAGGAAGGCTCTCAGCTCTCACTCAGCTTCTACAGAGCCTATGAACAGTCTGAACCTTCCCTCAAGAGACTCTCCCCACTTGTTCTTGTAGTGAAATGCTGGCTCTGGCTTCAATAGGGTTGTTGTTGATGGATTCATAAAGACCAAAATTTTACTTTTTTTTAATCAGCTACAGCTTAAAAACATTTTCTGAGAAAAGCCTACATACACATGTCTCCCCTCTTCCTGTCCATGTGCCTTTTCTGAACAAGATGTGTTAGGACACTTAGAATTAAGAGGCTACTCTGGGCCTTGCTACCTGACATAAACAATTAGAACAGTCAAATGCCCCAAACCAAAGTCTTTCTCCTGTACTCTCAGCTCCCAGCAATTTAAATTCCATTTTGAGGGCTGGGGCTTGATGAATAAGCAAGAGCAAGGCATCAGTGTAGGAAAGAGTAGAAATTCAGTGATATGGCAAGTCCTGGTACTTCTTGCTTAAACCTATAATGACTGAGTTGGAGGAATACTTGTTCAGTTGGCAAAGCACATGGTCACTGGCAAGGCTAAGTGTCTTAACCTGATCAACACAAAGAGAGGAGGCAGCAGGCAAAGTGTTCCACAGGAAGAGCCTCCAGTTAGCATGCGCACATGTGTAAACAAGATGCTTTATTTTCCAAAACTGACATTAGTATGGTTTGTGTCCATATCAGTTTTGACAGCTTCAGCCACACCAATGCTTGGAAAAATTCTTTCCCCCCATCACAACTGGGCCAGCTTCCAAGCCCAGCAGGACCAAGACAGACCAGCAGTATCTGACTGCATTCCTACTGTCCATGTTTCATACCACAACTATCTGATGCCTCCACCTTTCACCAGCAAGGGATCCTCAGCAGCTGCTGCCAACCATTTTACCATGAAATTCACAAAGGTTTAAGCCTCATTCTGGAACCTGCTCTCACCCTGCACAGCACATGGTCCATGCTGAGCCAGCCACCAAGCTCCAAACAGATTTCAGGCCTCTGCTGTTTTGCCTGGGTAACATTTTTGGACTGCTTATCCTCTGACAGTTGAACAGTAGTATGCTATCCTATTGTAAATCTGTTTGGTGGGGTTTTCCCCCTAAATATCAATGCTGAAGGTGACACTGATTTAATTCAGTAGAGATATGGTTTCCATAGCCATTTAAGACGTCAAAAAAGCTAAAGCTGGTGGGGGCAGGGGTTGGTTCTATACCTCTTTTGGAAGTAACAACGTTCAGTACAGGCAGTCAGTACAAGCAGCTTCTTCAGTACTTATGCTTCCCCATTCAGTTCTCAGAAAAATCACTAACTTTGTTGCTGTCACAGTAGGAAGTTCCATTTAAAAACAAATTCAGTCTTTGTGTTTTGCAGTTTTCATCTGCCGGTGTTCAGTGTCACACAGCATGACAACTCTGGCAGAGCTCTGCTGACCCTCTCAACGCTGAAGGAGGACTTGGAGGGCATAGTTAGATCCAGTGCATGCACAGTTCACTCATGCAGTGGCCAGAAACCCAGCAGGTTTCCTTAAGCTCAAAACAGCTCTTCTGTGAGAGGCATGAGCAATCCCTCCTTCAGAGCCACTTCCTTGCAAAGCCAACTTCCCACTTTTCCCTCTTTGAGTTTTTTTTAACTCTGAACCTCACATACTGCAGTAAACAAGATAAAATAGAGGCCTATTAAACTGTTAATTCTCACGTGCAGAACAGACATTCAGTGGGCATTCACAACAGCTTACATGTAGCTATTAACCCTCAAAGAGTTGCACAAGCTCCCACAGAGAAGACTGCATGGCAAATACAATACTCACTTTGTAACAAAAGCTGAGAGAACTGGGGCCAGGGATTTAGGGAAATAATCCTGCTGGACCATATGGTTCAAAGTCATAAGAATACCATAGAGACTTGGTACAGTTTTGATCTTCTCTTCACTCTGAGAAATGGACAAGAAATCAGACATCAGACAAAGGGGATTTGATTTAGCCACTGTAATTCACAGACAAGGAATTCTCTGCTGAATGAAGTGCTCCCACACCTCTCACTGCAGGAGAGAAAGCTGGTCACTAGATTAAGCACAAGACAAAGGTAGCCAATCCCATAGTCTCCCAGCACCTGAAATAATGCATCAAGAACATTCTAGTACTTATCAACTGACAGTAGTACTAATAGGGAAAGGGAAGTAGTGAAACTGCAAGTGAAACAGCCAAATCTTCTCAGAGGCTGTGTCAAAGTGTTTTCCTGAGGAATTTCACGAGACTTCAGTCCATAAAGAATTCAGTTGCCTTAACAATTTTTATTGTATTACTCTGTAGCTCATTTTTATACCACCTCCAGCTCTTTGACAGGCTGTCAGAATGTGATGCAGTGTTCCCAGAACTGCTCTCACAGTTATGTACAAGATAAGGCAAGGTCAACAGTCACCCCCTTGCTTACATGAAGCATAAGTTATTCTTACTCCTAATGTGATGTTACCCTGCATGTACCAACTCTTGCATTGTTTTCATTTATTTCTCTGGCATTTCAACAAAACTCCTTACTCTGCAAACAGGGCCCAGACCTGCGTTCCTGCTCTATGACCTTGGAGCTCACACTATTAAGAATATCTCTTGCTCACATGTTTCCAGCTACACAGGACTGAAAATGTAGTCTCCACAAGCAGGGGACTGGGGATGAATTAGGCACATCCAAGATGTGAATGAGCAGGCTGATCCTCCTGGGCTTTATCCTCAGTGCCACTTCCCAGCTTGAAAGAATTCTTCAGGAGCACAGGTTTGTGCTTTGTGCCTCATGCTTATTGCTATTTTCCATATGGGCAAGAGGTAGGTGGCAGTGCCCAAAACAGGCATTCTGCAGAACCAAATGCCATCTTGGGTTCCACTGACCTTTCTGGGAAGTGGGAAGCTCAGTGCTGGTCCAGTATAGGGAGAAGCAAAACTGATCTTTAGGAAATGAAATCATATCCATGCATGTCAATGAGGGTCTGAATGCCAAGCTGGATAGTACCAGAAGGACATTCATAAACCTGCTTAATAGCAGGCTGCTGTAACAGATTATGGCTTTTCTGTAGTTTAGAATTGTCTTAGTCCAAGTTTATATTCCCAGCTTCCAGGCCTTAAGGCAGTGAGAAACACTTACCCTTGTAGCTCAAGCAGGCAAAAGGTGTTCTCTCTCTGTGGAGAGAACCACTCCACAGTCACCTCACTGAAAATAAAGCCACTAATTCTATGAAAATCACAGGCTTCCTACTGACCCTCCATGTTCTCACAATCAGTTTATTCCTTGCAACTAATTACTTAACACTAGCATTTGGCAAAGAGTCTCCAAAGCATGAAGTTGAATGCCACTGATCCGGCATGAGAGATAATACACATTTGTGAGACATGCTCTCAAGAAATGCCCTAAAGGACCCCAGTAACTACTAACACTGACATGGCTTTTATAGACACCACAGTCCAGCAGCTGCCTTACTGCCCTACCTGAGCCTCCCTACCTTCAGGGAAGGACTGAAAATGCAGAGCACATTAAGCAGGAGTTGTACAAAAAACGAGACACATCCTTCATCCTAATGCAACCTTGCAGGTCCAGCAGAAACTGCAAATTGCAGACTTCCATTGTCCCTGGGCATCAGGCATGCACATGCACCCAGCTGCTTCCATGGCAACATAATTACCCAAAATCCTCCCAGTCTGGCCTTCAACAGCCTAAACAGACCATGAATTAACTCTTTCCTGCTTCCTCACCTTCAGCAGTCCCATGTGGACCAGGAGTTTTGAGATGAATGCATCTGAATTAAATGTGGCAGAACTGAAGGCTTTTTTCATCAAGGCATCTAAAGAGATAAGCACATTGGTATAATCAACACAAAAAAAGGACAATAATGGATTTTAGGATTAAAATAGATCATACAGAAACTCAGCTGTTAAATCAGTTTTGTGATACAGTATCTGTTAAGATTACATTTGTCTCTATAGCTATAAGCTCTGAAACATTAAGACAGATAAAATACCTTAAGTATAAAGAAGAAAAATCAAAATGTAAAACATCCAGCAAAACACACAAAGCTCACATGAGAATTCCCACACTGCCAAGCTTCACATGCAATACCCCCAGTCCTATACACCACCAGCTGCTCTGCTCAGTGCATTTGAGCATGCTGTGGGGTACACATACATACATACAAACATATATGTAGGTATATGTTTACATGTATGTATGTGCACACCACATACATATACATATATGTATGTACACATACATACATATAAACATGCATACAAACACGAGCAGATGAGCTAGAGCTCATCAAAAGGTAGAGTCTTGCCTTCTTAAAGGCCAGCAACAATTCACCTTTCATTTGAAACCACAAACAATGAGAGAACACAACAAGAAAGTTTGTTCAGCTGTTCTCTGGGCTCCCTCAGGACCAATACTATGCCACAAACAATGGGCAACCAGTGCTTTAATCTCTCATGTGTACAAGGTGGCGAGGCGACCCATTTTTGACCTCTGACAATTCTGTTTTCTTAGAATGGGCAGAATTCACTGGAGTGGCTATAGAACAGTGCCAGACATTAACCAGGGCCCTCACTGTCAGCAGATGACTGCTTTTATGGAAAGAAAGTAATTGCCAGGTTCTACCTTTCCTGAAAAAGCAGGAATAAATATGTAAACAAACCAACTTGAGACAACACTAATATCTTTTGTTCCATTTTTTATTGGAGACCACTCATAACAGGCATGAGCCAAGGTGCAGTAACTCAGTGAGGTGCCACCTAACTATTTTTCACTGATTGAATTCATAATCAACTGCAGAGAGCTACTGTGTTACTGTTTGTAAAACAGTTTCACCACATCTGTGAATTCCAAACTAGGGAAATGCACAGTACACCACTTTAAATGGTCTTCAAAATAATTGATTAAATTCTTTTGCACAATGATGATAGGTAGCTCATGTGTGGGAGAATTGAACTGGGAGATTGGAAAAAAATGAAAGGCAGTGGCCAGATACCCAAGATTGTTTGGAAATTCCTATTTCCAAACAAAACCATGAAGGAATATACTAGTAGTCCACAGACTAATCAGACCTAACTCAAACTACTACTCCAATATAGTGTGAGAAATGGTCCTTTCTTTGAAGATTGGTTTCTGTGTCTTGCCCCATGTTAGAAATCTCTGCTTCCTGAAGAAATTAAAGATACGAGACATCAACTAAGAGGTCTCTCTTTACAATCTCATAATACTATACTTAGGGAGGCACTTCCTGCAAAACACTTTTTAAATAAACAGCCTT
This sequence comes from Ammospiza caudacuta, assembly GCF_027887145.1. Taxonomy (NCBI): domain Eukaryota; kingdom Metazoa; phylum Chordata; class Aves; order Passeriformes; family Passerellidae; genus Ammospiza; species Ammospiza caudacuta. Next base: position 29,351,478 of record NC_080597.1, read on the forward strand.
GTAAAGGTAACTGGCCTTAAAACACAGAACTACTGGCTATGGACAGCCCAGCATCAAGAAGATGCAGTAAGGGCAGCACTGGGCCACTACAACAGAGACAGGCTTTGGCACCACAAAATCTGCCAGGTTCAGAATGAATCTTCCACTCTACACAACAGCAGGGCACTTGGAACAGCTTGGAACTTTGTTATCTGCCAGGGACAAAAAGGCCCAATGGCCTGGCTCACAGGGGCCTTGCCCACCTTGCAGTGGTGCCTATGGCACTGAACCAGCTCACAGCACAAAGTGAAGAAAGGCCCAATCACCTGTTGTTTCATGCACTGCTGTTTTCACTGGGGCCTCATCTTTGAAGACTGAGGATATCCTTAGGAGGGTTGTAACTACTTTCTCTACATCAGATGTATCTGTCTGAAAGATGAAAAAAATAGGCATCAGTTAACTGCTAGACAGCTACACAACATGAGACTCTGCTAGGGCTGTGGAAAAAATTGCTCTTCAGCTGACTGACATCAGCTTTGCCTTGGCCACATTACAAGGCACAAGCAACACAAACACAATTATTTTATGTAGAAGCTCTGATGCCAGTTTAAGCATTATCTGCATCATCTGCTTCCATTAGGTTCTTTGGGATCACTGGAGAAAAGATGCAAATCTAGGTCAAGTTATCCTCTCTGGCAATTAAACAATTTTGAGAGAAAAATCAAGCCCAGAGAAGCACCAGCTCACCCACCTGCTGAGCTATCAGCACAGAGCACTTTGGTCCTAGTCGCAGCAGCTTCTCTGGTGATGGGAAAGCAAGGAACGTGGCAACATCCACAGGAGGAGATGGCACTGGAGTTGAAGCCTGAAACAGGTGGAATCCATCTCAAGTTTATTCTTGGAAGTAAATAAATGGGTTCGGCAAAAGCAGATGGGACAGCTCAGGGCACAGCTATACCAGGCCAGAACCTGTTCTGTTTGGAAACAGCCTGAGGCTGACCTAAGCCCAGAGCTGCAGTGGCCAGGATGTGCCAGCACAAGGGCACAGCACTGCATGTATGAGGTCCCCACCACTTCCTGAACATGGAAGACTTGTTACACTACTACTCAGCCCTTCCCTCCATGCAGGGGTACAACAGGCCCACTTTAACAAAACACACTTTTCAACTGATCCACTTTATTTCCTTAATGCTGTCTCCCTGGTGCAATAGTGCCAGCCCATGCAGGAATGTGACTGCCTGTCAGCACTTCAAGTTCAGACTCCACAGTCTCATTTCCTCCTTTACTCTTCTCCAGCTGATGAAACCAAAATCCACCTGGCAGTAAGCTTACCTGTGAATCAATTATCTTCTTAGGAGTCAGTGACTCCTGCTCTTCTGCTCCTCTCTCCTTCAGCTGTTGCTGTTCCTCCTCCTCTTCCTCCTCCTCATCTTCATCTTCCTCCTCCTCCTCATCATCCTCCTCCCCTTCATCATCACTAAGGTTAGAATGTTATACATTCCATTAATTACACACCTGGAATTCCTGTACACTGGAACTCAAAACTGTTCAAGAAAAAAAGAGCAGCCTCTCCTCAAAGTCCCACTGCAAGAAGCACATGCCACCTACAAGACACCAAGAGGACACTCAGACATCAGTCACCCAGCTGAGAACAGCAAGAAAAGATCAAATACAATCAATTACTTATGCTGAGATAAGTCTATCAATGAAAACAAAATAAGTTTAAGACACATCCTTGGCTGTGCTCCACACTCAGATCAACATCCACCACCAATGAGTTCTTATTTTAAAATGAGATAAGTCAATGAAAGTTTTGATGAAAATTGTGAGAAAAATTGTGATTTAAACTCTGGTACCATGCCTACCTCAAAGATCCCAGCACTGATGCCATATTGAAGCCTTCGAGGATCTCATGGAGCTGCTCACACACCTCTTCTCCCAGACAGTTACCTAGATTGACAGAGGAAAGGGAGTGGACTTGACAGATGCACACGAGTTTGTTCTTGAGGACTTAGCTGTATATTCTTGTCTAGCTCTTGTTTCTGAAATCAGTTACATGCCATTTCTGCACAACACCTTAGAGGCAGCAACACAAACTGCACTTATCAGACAGAATCAAATGATGGTTAAACAAATTTCAGCAGCATTACACAATGGTTGGAGCTGAAAATCCCCTAATGCTTCAGAGTTTGAGAGACTTGCTGTTATTTCTCTAAACAACTCTTGTTCTTAGTGATTCTAAAACAAGGGCGCACAGCACCAGTGAAATGCAGTGACTCAAGGTATGAAAACCAAAAGCCAACAAAGGCAAAGTTCTCACACTCTTCTGCATAGCTGCACAAAAGGTTTTTGTTTACAAGTATGAATTATCTCAGATAGAACTGAATAATTCAGAATTTTACTGAAAACAGGTATAGGTATCAGCCTAATCTCTCCACCTTATCAGGTGTACCAAAAATGCTTACCAATTAACTGAATTCATGGATTAAGAAAACTTTCAAGATCTAACCATTTCCTGTCCCAAGGTGATGCAAGTTCAGCTACTGAGTACTGTTTTTTATATGCTGACAATTGCAAGAATAGAATACGTGGTTCTGTCAACATTCTTCCTAGTGGTTTCTGATTGGAATCAAACTACACATACTTGGATCTAGCAAACCTACATACCATTGAGATCCAACTTCTCCAACTCTGTCTTATCTTCAATAGCTTCAGCAACAGTCAGAGCAGCATCTCGCTTGATCTCACAGAAAGACAAATTCAGTTCCTAAAAATGCAAAAGAACATTTTGTCTGCAGAATTCCTATTAAAATTTATCATATCCATAAATTTAATGTCCTCACAAGTGTCCTGGAAAGACCCACTTGAAGAGGCTCCCAGCAAAAAAGAAGTGTTATTAATTGAAAATAAAGCCTGACATACTCCTACCTCATATACTTAAAAGGGGAATTTTGAAACATACTGGTGGCTAAGAGCAGCACTATTAAAGGTGGCAAGTCTAAAATACCTACAAATCACTGCACACCTAAAAGGTGCAGACATTTCAGTCCTTAGCAGTCAGCTGACTGAAGATCTTCACTTATCAAGGGTCTCAAGAGCACTCCAAAACTCCCACTCTGGTAAGTCTAACAGAAGAAGGGCAGCTACTGTACTGAGCATATTGCACATTTCTTTTGACACCTCAGTTGCATGTTAAGGCCTTCAAATAAAAAGCCATGAGTGGTACTACTTCTGACAGAGCCAGCCAGCAGGGAAACCATGTGGACTAGTAAGAGTAAAGGAATTCAACAGCCAGACACCATCCCCCACCATTCCACATCGTGCTCAATCAATCCCTTCCTGAGAAGGGATTGAATATTAACAGGAGAAGGGAAGCAGTCCTTGAACAGAATGAATCAGCTGCAATTGCTTCATGCTACTTTCCCTTAACCATTTCTGCTCTGGAAAAAATGACTTAACTTCTGTCTGTTCATCTCAATACCCCATTACTTAAGTTTGCTTGGGAGATTCAGACAAGTTCCAGTAGAAACAGTAGAACACCAAGCAAGGGATCACAAACCACAAAGAACCTGCTTCTTTCTATACCAGGTTCATACACACAAATAGGTATTACATTAATTTTTGTCTTTGCAAGATTCAGAAATCACATGTTCAGCATCTGTCTCAGGGTAATTATGACTCATGGCAGGTGTTTCTAAAGATCCTAGTTTGCTTATGTTATCAATTCTGACTTCAGCCTATCCAGAATGTTGTCAGATTCAAGTCCTGTACAAATACTGATGTAGGAGGCTGTTGTATCACCAAAAAAATAAAAATACTTGAACCCTTGATTGACGCTCCAACAAAGAAAAGGCACTAACTGTATGAGCTATGAAATGCTGAAAAGACAAGCTGCTCATGAAGTCCCCTTCATGTCAGTCCCCACTCTTGGAGCTCTGGGAAGTTCTAATAGCAGGTACTGCCATGATCAGATTTCTTGAGTAGCACTTGCTGAGCTGAGCGAGGAGCAGCAAAAAGATTAAACATAGACTAAAGAGATCACTGGTTCACCTCCACATAGCACAGCCCTCACTGGATGGTGGGATGCCACTGACCCACAGCACAGCCTCTTGGTTTCAGCTGTGAGCACAGAGCCTGCATGGGACTGAATCCTATCCTAAAGTAATCAGTAGCAGTAGGAAAACAAACAGAGAAACATGAAATGGAAAACTTGGCATTTCTGCAAAGAGCTGAAGAGCAAGCAGACAATACCTTTAATTTATGAAGCCCTTCTTTAACAGCATCAGCAATGGCAACAGCGCCCTTGGAACGCACCAGGCAGTCCCCGAAGTTGATCACCTCAATCTGACGGAGCGCCTTCAGAGTCTGCAGAGCAAGACAGCACAGATGTGGAAGTGGACATGCAAGTAAGTGAACATCCTATTCCTTCTGGAATGTCAGCTTTCCTACTGCAACAGGACATGGTTGCACTAACCCAAAGGTGCTTATGCCAACCAGACTTGAGACAAAACCCAAAACAACTTCTTAAAACAACTCACATCTGCCATGGCCACAGCTCCTTTCTCCGTGAAGGTGTTGTCATTCAAGTTTATAACCTTCAGCAGCGGGTTGATAGCAAAGGCCTGTGCCAGTGCTGTTATGCCAGGATGGTTAATTCCATTCTGTGGCATATGAACCTCTTCTAGAGTCCCAATGATCTGGGAAAGGATGTAGACAACAAAAAAAAAAGCTTTTAGAGAGCATTCAGCTTCAATTCAACCTCAGCTCAAGAGCATGCTGCTCTACTCTTAGATTTACTTAAAACTGTTTTGAGTTTCAAAACTCCATTGGTTTTTCTACAGTGAATTATCTACCAGCAATTCTATCATGAATGTAAGTGAAATCACAGACACATGGCAAGTGCCAGATAAATACAAAGCCCTGATTCAAAGAGACACAAGCATCATTGTCCTATGTGCCTACTCTAAATAACTTATAACAAGAGTTCTTCACCAGTGGTTCAAGAACACTGAAATAGACCATACAACATCACTTTAATTTTCTAATTAAAATCTACATTTTGCCTTGACCTGAGAAGCAAACATGTAAGAAACCCAGTACAAATATTGTTTATGGACTAAACAGCACATCACATAACATAGTAATTAATCCCACTTCGGTAGTGCCATTCAATCTTGATTCTCCATGAATCATGTTGTTATACAACTGTAGTATTTAAAAAGTCTTATTTTTACCATGATTACTGAATAATCAAAATGACATCTAGGCAGTTCTTTACAAAAAAAGTCAACCTGTAACCTGTGATACCATTGTCAATATAGCTGACAATATGCATTGTAATGCAGAAGTCACTTCTAGCAAAAACTGAAGTATGAAGAGGGAATTAGGTGGCCCCAATCACAGTGAATCATTTTCCTCCCACAAAAGTGCAAGTGGGCCAGTGACAGCAGGAGAAAGCCAGGCAACACTTCAAGCTCTGACCAGATGATCCTAGCAAAAACACCAGGCTGCTTTTGCCAGAGGACTGAGCAAAGCAGCACTCATGAGAACAAGCTGGGATACCCACCCCAGTGCCAGTCACCAACCATTAGCACAGAGAGAGGAAAAGGAACAGGACTATTAAATTACTCAGGAGATGACTATTTCTCCCTCAGGTAACTACTTTACACAGCAACTAGCTATGTGTTTGGAAATTCAGGTCACAAAAACACTCAGTCAGCAACTCTAATTCCACTTGTTGAAGACTCCAGTTCCAGCAGCAAGAAACATGGTGACTTTAGTGACCAGACCAGCAGCTCCTGCCTCCTAGCTGAGGCACACTCTCTGTGCATCACCTTTAATACCAGCACTGAATCATACCTTGCTCAAATTTGCTGCCAAAGCAGCTCTGGCTTGATACTCACCCCGAAGGCTTCAGCCAGGGCAGTGGCACCATCATTCTCCAGACGATTTCTGCCAGCCACAAATATTTTTAAAGCAAGAGGCTTGCCCTGGGCACTTGATTTCCTGTGACACTCTTTCAGAGCAGCTGCCAATATCTAAAGATAAAACAAGCAGCTTATACTCCCCCAGCATATCACTCTACAGGAATCCTACTCTGTTTCATAGATCCACCTCTTGAGAAACACTTTGGGCATCACTGACAGTTACTTGTTTCTACAACAGGTATACAATAAAACTCTCTACCTGCAAAACTTGCACATTGGTCTCAGGAAAGAATTGATAATTTTGCAACACTAAAACACACTGAGCCATCAAGAACATTTTGCTTCTAATCAGGCAAGCTTATATAGGTAGGAAGTTGACCATGAGCTACCAATACACACTTGAAGCAAAGGAATTCTACTGGGCTGCCCTGGGAAAAAGCACTCACAGAAGTAGAGATTCTTCTCTGCTTAGCCCTGCAAAATGCATCAAGCACAGTGTCCAGGCTCCTACATGGATTTACTGGGGCAAGTCCAGCAAAGGGTGCCAACGACAACTGAAGAACTGGAGAATTTTACTCACTAGGATAATACTGACCCCTGTGATTAAGGCTGGAAAGAAAAGGCTGTGGGGGACATATTATCCATGTGTAAAAATAGCCAGAACAACAAGATAAGGAGAGAAGGTGGTACAAAGAAGGCAGAGTCAGACAGAACTGCACACAAAGTGCAGAGAAAACACCACTTTAACACACAAACTTCCTTTTTTAACTGTGAGGGTTGTTCAACACTGGGCTAGGCTACTCACAGAGCTTGTGAAGTCTCCATATTCAAAACCTGACTAGAGCAAGCTTGAAGAACCCAGTGTACTTGTAGCTGCCTTAAGCAGGGGTGTTGGCCATCACCAAAGATTGCTTCCAACTTCATTCCCAAGAGGAGATAAGCCTTACCTTGCCACCACCAATGCCCATGCCACAGTTATTGAGCTTGAGTTCCTGCAGGGTGTAGCATGCAGGGCTCTTCAGCAGGGCCTCAAAGCCCCGCACACCATCAGGCCCAAAGGCATTGTCACTCAGGTCCAGCTCCACCAGCTGGGCTCCAGCAGCTATGAGTGCATCCCCCAAAGAGATCTGTGAGGAAACAGATGGCCGTGGGAGGGAGGGAATGGATTAACTTTTAGTGACAGCATCACTGCAGTGGCTAGGTATGACAGTGATGCTGCAAAAAAAATTTCCACTTTGAAGACATTCTGCAAAGCTGCATGGGGAAATAAAAGTCTACTACTAAATCCAGAGAGGAAGTTGCACAAATTATGCCAAAGATAACCCTCAAGACTCTATCCCATCCCTTTAAGTCAAATACTCTTCAAAGTGAATTTCCTGTTCTACACTGCTGAAAGAAATACTGTTTTCATCAATGTTGAGCTATGTTCTGGCTTCACAGGACTTGAGGAGATGAGGAGCTCTGTAATGGTCTTAGAAGACACAGCCACATGATTTACTTAGAAAGCTTAGCTCTCACTTTATCTGTTGGGTCATGAAGATGGTATTTCCCACTGAAAAGCTCCTTCACCAGCATGGACTCACATTTAACCTTTAATGAACTCCTCTCCATCTCACACAGGACGAGCAGAAGAGAACCACTCACCTATTCTGAGACATTTAGCACTAACATCACAGAGAAGGATCAGCTCTGTACCAAAATACAGACTCCCACAAAAAGCATGACAGGTGAGAAAAGAGGTTATATTAGTTAGAAGTCTCAGATCTAGTTTTTACTTACCAAAGCAGGAGGGATCTCAGACCTTAGCCTGCCTGTGAACATGTCACTCCAATGACACCTCTAAAATAAGAAGCAGACAGACAAAACCCACTAAAGTATTTAGGTCAACTCAGCTGTAATAAACATTTACACACACAAGATGCTTTACATCACTGGAGACAGCTTAATGCTGTCTCCCTTCCCTTAGGTTGTCATTTGATTGTACTAAAGAGCTGCAAGAACCAGTGTTACAATCACTTCACTTGCAAGGACAAAGTAACTGAAATTCACACTATAAACATTATACAAGAACTCTTTTTGTGTTCAAGCTGGAATTATTTTCTGCTGAGAAAATTGTCACTGAAAAAACCAACAGGAAACAAAAGAATACATTAGCAATGCAGATTTTACTAAGGTATGAAGCACAACAATCTGAACTTACTTGAAAAGCCACATTTGGGTGATTAATACATATCAATGTCTCATAGCACTCTCCTTCAGGGGACAGTGTAGTGCCTCTAGCAGCACAGCATCCCCTTAACATTAGGCTAGAGCAACAGTAGGAAAACATAGCTTGTGCAAAGATGACCCTCCTGTTGCATTTCCTCCATTATTTCCTCTCTATTCAGACATTCTCTGAAGACTCACTCTCCAGAAGATTTGACTCAGTTTTTCAGAGAGCTTCATTTGAACTTAGTCTTTTGCTACCATGGCTTTGTTTACAGATGATGCCTTCAATAAAGACCCTTCATCACACAGCTTCCCAGCTTTAAGATTGGAAGCATTCTAACAGGAAGCTAGGAATGCAGAAGGTATTCCTATTATCCCAAAGTCTCAAAGTAATGCTGTATTTTCTTAAGATTGCTCTTCCTCCTGGAAGAGCCACCAAGCAAGCTTCAGAGGTAACTCAAGGAAGGTTTCTGCAGGAAGAGCCCAGACAGGCCTTCAGTATTTCCACATTATTTCTTCCCCTGGACTACCCTCTTCTTAAGAATCTCACCTTGAGCTCACTTTTCTTCTCCAAGGCCTTGGCAATAACCTTTGCTGCCTCCACTCCCACTGTGTTTCCTTCCAGGCGCAAGGCTTCCAGGCCATCAAACTCCTCAATTTGCTTGATCACATCTTCAGCTGCAAGAAGCAGATAATCTGGTTGGTCTTTTAACCATTGTCTTGGTTACCACAGTAACCCTCTGAGATCCAGTAAAACTTGCTCAATCTCTAGCAAAAACAGCTAGAACAAAATCTGAAACAGCAATGGGAGGAGAGCTGAAGTGTCAGCTCACCAGAAAGGACACTCTCCATTCCCTATCCTGCCTTCTCATAATTCTACTGTCCTATTATATTCTATGTTTTATTCTGATAGCCATCCTCCTATTTGCAAAAGTAAGTTTCTTTACTTCCCAAATAAAATTCTTCTGCCATTCGGCACATGCATTAAAAGCTAGAGTGAATGTCCCTGTAGAAGTGCAGAGACTAAGTTAAAAGCTGATGAGCATTGGTGTCACACCAACAGGAAAAAGTTCCCACTGACTGGCAGAAGTAACGTCTGTTTAGCAAATGTATCAGGGTGGAACAATTTAGCTCTACAGTAATCCCATGCAAGGCAAAGAAGCAAGTTGCAATCTCTCCTGCCAATGGGCACTTGGCTATTGTTCCCAAGCTCCAAGGCCTTTCCCCATAGTTCAGTGCCTTTGAGCTGCTAAACCAATCTAGAAAAAAGCTCCACCTTTGGCATTAGCAAAAGAAAAAAAAAGGCTATATAGTATATATATACTACATATATATAATTTGCTATATACTATAGCAAATAACCTCTCTGAAAAACATGCTGTTTTTCTTGCATGGCAGAAATGTTGATCTAATACATTTAAGTATCTGGAGAAAATGTATTGGCAGCCACTGTAAGACTTGTTGTGAAACACACAGACAGCAACAGGACAAAAAGAAAGTGAACTATTGCAGCAAGCTAACACATCAGCTCATTGCTCTGAGCACCTCTTGCTCCAAGAGCTGTGATACACTCATTTACTGTTCTCAAAAGGAGCACTCACTTCTAATGCCCAGTAACTGTCCAAAGCACTTAGAGAGAACACCAAGAATACAACACCTGCAAACCAGGCACCCAAACCCCAGCTACAGCAGCTGCAGCACTGCCAGGGCACCAGGTGAAAGCAGGGTACCAGAAGGGGAGGAAACATCCCTAGCAGGAGCAGCTGTAGCTGACAGACCCTCCCATCAGAGATATGTTATGACAACTTGTCCATGCAGGATTAGCAGAAAGTTTAGCACAAGATTTGACAACCTCAGGGAGATGCTTTCAAAACAAGGGTATCTTCTCTTACCATCTTCAGCTGTGTTGAGTTTAAGGCTCTGGCCTTTGAAGCTCAACTGTCCACCACCCACACTGGTTTTGGCAAGTGACTCAGCAAGTTTAGTGATGTCTTCTGATGCCATTTTCCCAAAAGTTAAGAACTGTCAATTAAAAGAAACGGTCATCATAAAACCTCTCAAACTACAATACATAATCTTTACAAATAACCGTATTTATTTGAACACTCATGTGGTTTTTGTTACTCAGATATCTAATTGAGTTTTCAATGTCATTACTACTTTTCCCCAGAGCTCAATTAAGACAGCTAAGCTAGATTAATATTCCAAAGCCAGCCAGTCAGATGGTGCTGACTCTTCCAACACTGACAATAGACTTCATAAATAAACAGTAGGTAAAACTATGGATTAAGGCCACATTAAGACATTATTCTTTGTGCAAGATTAACAATTACAATGCAATATTCCTCTCATTTCAACCTCCATCCTATAATTATATGTGCTGCACGCTTCCCCTGCTCTCTCATTCTAGCAAGCTGGAATGAACACAGTTGCTTTTCCTTTTCAGTGATATTCCCAGAAGTGCCCTTGTCAGCACAGTTCCAGAACCACCGCATTGCTGAAAACACTGTGTGTGCTGCATGCAAAACTCTCTCAGCTTCCTGGGTGCTCTTTCCTTTCAGATGTCCCACACAAATTGAGCACACATTAAACAGGATGATCTTACAATAAATTAGTGAACATCTAGCCTTGAGACAAGTTTGAAGCCAGCCATGCCTGGTAGCATCTGCATAGCATTATTTAATGAATATTAATCACAGTCTGAAGGAACTGGCCTGCATCCATTGAGCAGGATAAACAGAGTGCATTTCTTATCCCACTGCCTCTGTTGGGATAAAGGCTACACACAACTAATGCTTAGAAACCACACACTTAGACTTTAGATGTCAGAAGGGATGAAGTTCTATTCCTCCAACACAAAATTGGTTCCCTTCCACTCCTGTCTAATTAGAAGTCACTCCACACTCTTGCAGCTGTTTGAGGCCAACAGTGCTGGTTTTAAAATATCCCCTATACAAAAACTCTGTATTTTCCTCCACATACTTTCCTCCTGATACCCATTTGTAAAGCCTCCAGCTTCCCCAGAGTATGACTTCTCTTCAGAGGTCTTTAATTTTAATACCCCTTTTGGAAACAAAGGGTGAAAATCTCCAAGGCTGAAGAACATAATTTTTCTAGGATGACTATCCTCTCAAGTAGGTGCTGCCACTAGAAAGAAATCTGATGCCTAGTGAGGCTACCTGGACCAGAGGCTAGACAGTGTTAAAGGAATAAAGCAGGTATTTATTAAAAGGCCTTCAAAGGATACACCTTGGGCAGTCCAAGAGCCCGGCCGTGGCTCCACCCAAGAGGGACACCCGGTCACAAGTTTTCCCACTTATACTGTAAGTTTTGGTCCATTTACACATTGGGGTTAATTGTCCAATTACAGCTTATGAAGTCCCATCCTCCCAGATTGCTCTCCTCAATTTGCTGCTGTTTACACTTTTTGGGCCTGAAGCTGCAAGTGTCCTTGGTTCTCAGGCTGGAAAAGGATTGCTTTGTCTAACTGCTCTGTGAAGAGAACTTGCTGACACTTTATATGAAGCTCAAAGTTACACACTTAAGGCAGTACAGAATCTAGAAAATATGAAAGCTAAAATTTAAGGCATCAAACCCATGTAACTGACTCCATTCCTACCAGACCACCCAGATACCAAACCTATGGACATTCCCAGACTCTGCCAACCTAACACTGAGAAGGAAGAAAAAGAGGACAGCCTCCAAACCATAAAGGTTTTTTACCAGACAGGAACAGAAGTTAATATCTGCAGAAGTTAGTCTGTCCACCTAGTTCAAATAAAAACTTTACTCTTAAAAATCAGTTCCATTCTACTATGATCATCTTCCTAACAGATGTTCACACCCTCCCAGCTTCTCTTTCCCTTGAATCTCCTTTATCGTTCTTCACCTTACACACAGACAACCTCCTAATCTCAACATACAAATCCAGCATCACATCCCGGAGCATGTTTTATAGCACATGTCAGCCACACCCCACTGTCCACCTACCAGAGGTCTCTTCACTGTTAAGTCTTCCACAGAGAAAGCTTCTGGGGGGAAGAAAAAAGGAAGAGTTAATCTGTTTGGCAAACACAACCAAGATCTGAAAACGCCTAAAGACAGGCTTCCTTTTCACTTAGGGTTTGTATGAAACTTTACGCTTCCTGATGATCAAAAAAGTTAGTTCAATACTTTAATTATAACACTTCGTCGACCCCAACAGCCAACACACCGGCTACCTGCAGCTCACCCAGCCACGGGGCGCTGGCGGAGCGGGGTGACAGCCGAGGTCCCCGCTCCGCCAGCCCCCGCCAGCCTCGCAGCGCCGCCGGCTCCAGGGGTGCCGAAGGCTCCTCTCCTCCTCTCTTCCCCCGCGGGAGGGGAGCAGCAGAGCGCCGGCCGCACGCTCCCGCCCCAGGCACCGGGGCAAAGCACGGCCGGAACGCCGGATCGCCCTTCCCGCCCGCGCGGGGAGCGCGGAGCGGGAGCCGCGGTCGGACACGCGCGACGCGAACCCACGGGCGGGGATCCCCGCCTGCGCCTGGGAGCGCCCCCCGCAGGCGGGGCCGAGGAGCGCGTCAGCCCGCGGGATCACCTCCGCTCACGCACGACCCCTCCCCGGCCGCTAACGGCAGCGGCGGCCGCCGCCGCTCCCCTCACCTGCTCGGGGGTTCCGCCGCCGGGGAAGGCGCGAGAGCCTCACGCCGCCGCGCCGGGGCCGCTGGGTGAGGGGCGGGCGGGGGAGGCGGAGGATTTGAACGCCGGCAGTTCTGCTCCCCGCTCCGGGATTGGCTGCTGCCTCGTGACGTCACGGGACGCGCTCCAGCGCCGCGCCGCAGCCGATGTGGCCGCGCCGGGCGTGGGTGGGGCTGCGGGGGCGCGCGCGGCGGCGGCCGCGGGGCAAGCCGGGAGCTGTAGTCCTGCCCCCGGGCGCGGCTGGGGCCTGGGCGGGCTGTGCGGGGCCGGGCCACGCTCACAACCCCCGTTCGCGGAAGGGTCGCTGGGAGGGCTCCCGCAAGCCCCCAGGAGGGACATGAGCACCTTCTGATGTGAAACCTCGCCTAGATAATGTCTCTGGGGCCTCCTGTTCATACTCACATGTTACTGAGACCGTTCTGCTGAAGAATACATTTCACAGAATCACAGAATCTGTTAGCTTGGAAAAGATCTCTGAGATCATCAAGTCCAACCTATGACCAAAAAATGCCTTATCAAATAGATAATGACACTAAGTGCCACATCCAGTCTTAAACACCTCCAGGGACGGTGACAACACCACCTCCCTGGACAGCCTGTCCTGATACCAAATCACCCTTTCTGTGACTGAATTCTTCCTAATGGCCAACCTAAACCTCCTCTGGCACAGCATACGACTATGTCCTCTCATCTGTTGCTTTCACCCTCGAGTGCAAAGTCATTCCTGCTTCAGGATGGGAAAAAGCCTTGGTTTGTGTGCATGTTGTGCAGGACATTTTCTTCCTGAGTATAGAAACAAAAGTACATGGGACGAGGCAGGGTGAGCTGTGCACAGACCTGCCTGCTACTGCAGTGGGTTTGCACAGCACCTCTGTCCCTTCTCTGCAACCTGCAACCTACAGGCACCAATGTAAGTAGCATTTCAGGCGGCAGATACGTGGAGAGATTGCTGTTGAGGAGGGCCAGAGGTAGGATTTATTCTGCTGTTTAGTGCCAAAACATTGTAAGAGGCATTTTTCAGTCTCTCACAAATTTCCCAACGGTGGTTTTAATAAGCAACAGCAAATGCTTATATGGACCCAAGAAAAGAATGTCAGTAGTTGATGGTGCTGGGTGACCAGCCTCATAAATAGTAAGACAAGTTTCTTTTGCAACTGAAGAAAATTAAGAACCACTTAGACACTAGACTGGCTGTATGTTAGAAGCATAAAGTTGCCAGAATACATACAGCTGATGAGGAACGAAATGAGTGTGATCTCGAGAAGGAACTTGAACCTGGAGAATATAAGCAAGAAATTTGGCACTGGATATTACTTCTTCACAATTTTTAGTAAAACAGGATCTTATCAAATACATTGATCCATATATTCATTCTTCCTAAAAAATAGCTTTACAAATCAAAGCAACTTCTATGACATTGTATGTGGTTTGTAGCAGGGATTTGCAGTGTTTGACTCTTGCTGACTACCTACACATGAGACTAAGACCTCAATAACAGCACTTGCAACCTGTGAAAATCTTCATTTTAACAGCTAAGGAAAGATTTTACTTCATGAGAGGAGTGGTGCATGCCCCATGACCTTGCAGGACACCTCTCAGTCTTACAGACAAAGGAAATTGGGATGGAGAAAAGCATAACTTGACTTTCAATTGAGAAATGCAGTCCTGGAAATGAATGCTCTTAAATTAAAAGCTAGTGTTTATTCCAGCATAACTCTTGATTGTGTGTACATTTTGGTTTTGTTCCTCTTTTTTCTCATCTCCTCTTAACCTTTCTTCTCATCCAGCAGTGATGTCTTTTCCTTTCACAGGTGCTGCAGGGTTGGAGGTGTCCTGGGCTCTGTGACTCATTTAGTGATGGCTCTGTAGGGCTGCCCTCCCACTGTCTGGTATATCTGCTCTCACTGTGTTTGCTTTCTGCCTCCAGACCTGCTCCACCTTTCTTCTGTCCAAAACTACTCCATCAGTAGGGTTTGTCATTTAATGTACATTTTACCCTGCAGCTTCTGCACCAGAGGCCCAGCTTAGTTTAGGTTCTAGACATTGTCACAGTGTCACCACCTTAAATTAAGAAATAACAAATCTTCTGAAGAGTTAATGAAAATAAACATTATCCATAGATAGTAGCAATATTTGGAGCAAAACCAATACCTAAAAATGTGCATTGTTATAAAATATTGTGAAGAGCATTAGATAATGCTCTCCAGTGTCATAAGGTACACTATACAAGTCACAGCCTGTATTTCATAAATTATCAGTTTAATGTGTTGGCAATGCTGTCAGAAGCCAATCCTACCCAGTATAATAAAGTCTTTCCTTTTCTGATCAATGCATTTTAAATATCAAGCAAGGCTAGTATACTTCAGATGTTCCTTCTATCTGCCTTTGAATCTTGGCAGAGTACCCCATTGCAAAGCACAAGCTGACATTCTTGTGGGTCACTGTAAATAGAGAAGTGAGACACTCAGGAGTAAACATGTCACTGATTAGATTGGAAAAAAGCTGGTAATTTAAGCCAGTGTCAGTCTGGAAATTATTAATCTAAGGATAGACAGAATCCTTTAGGGAGAGGGAAACTATTCTACCAGGGAGGCTGTAGGAGCATAAAACTCCTTGCAGAGGGTTATTTGAAGATAGCGGAGCTGGGTGGGGATGGGTGACCCCCCAGCTAAGGTGGTCTGTGCATCTGGATCTTCACAACCCATGGTAGAACAGGTCCCACTCAGCCTCCCTTTCCACCAGCAGTTCTCTTCCTGGAGCTCTGCTAGCATGGACTGCTTGGAGATTCAGTCCACTTTTGGAAAATATTGAGGGATTTGGGATGAAAACAAGCAAAAAATCCAATTCAAAAAAGTGTCTAAACTCACATGTGTATGCATAAACATAAAAAAATGTATGCATCCACATAGATATAATAAATATGTTGATTGTATATTACCCAATCATATAAAATTTAATATTAATATGGTTTATTAATGCTGCATATATGCATCTACATCTATATAACATATATTGTACAATCTACGTGTGTGTATATATATAAAATATATGTAGATTATATAATATCCAGGCATATAAAATATAGTATTAATTGAGATTTAATTTTTTTGTTTGTTTTATTTTTGTGTTTAGTTTGGTTTTGTTGTCGTTGTTTTGTTTTTTGGTTTTTTGTTTTTTGGTTTTGTTTAGTTGTTGTTTTGGTTTTCTTTCTTTTTTCTTTTTTTAATGCATATTCCCTTCCACCCAAATATTTGTGTTTTCAGATTATTTTATTTACAGGGCACCCCCTCAGCAGTGCAGGGTGGAGTAAGGAAGGTCTGGCTGGAGCAGATTATTGCCCGGCCATCAGCGATGGCCCTGGCCCCCGTCCAGCGAACAGAAATGGGTGGGCACAAGGGTCACTGCTTCACGGATGTGATAATCCCGGGGGGGTCTCACAATTCCTCCCCGCGTTCGTATGCATGCATTCCCTCTGCAGAGGCAGCTTTGCTTTCTCTTGGGGTATATTTTTTTGTATCAGCAAAAACAACCAGGAAGAAAAAAAATGTTTCATTAAAATTAGAACGGAGAATCGACTGCTGAAGCGCTTGATTTTTTAGATTTTTTTGTTTTTGTTTTTAAAGCCTAATTCACCTTAAAGAATCTCAAAAGCAGCCTCAAGGGAAAGATCTGTGATTTTTTGTAATGGAAAGCGGTAGCCTCTAGGGCCCAGAGGATATGCAGGGAGGCATTTTCTCCTGCTGGTGCAGCTGAGAGCCAGCGAGAGAGAGCGAGACCTGGAAATGAAAGTAAAGAGATCAGGAGGCACATGGAGGGAGCTGCAGGGGCAGCCGATCCAGAAGCAGAATGCTGCCTTCTATAATTAAATAGCACTTACTATTATTATTACTTCTAGTAATAATACATTAATAATATCTCTAGTAATACAATACCATTTATCAAGGAAAGTTTATGCCTAGTGTGGGAGGGAAAACCCGAGGAGAGGTGAGTTATTTATTATTATTTTGGGGGGATTATTTTTGTCTTAAATCAATTCTCTGTGTGTTTGTGTATGTAGAAAGGGGTGGACTTGAGTAACAAGAAATTCTGGATGTTGCTTCATTAGAAAGTAAAGGTTTCAGATAGTAGCTGCATAGATGAAAGGTTGTGTAATTGGAAATGTAAAGAAAATGTGGTGAAAAATAATACGGGTGAGATTTTGAAGCTAAACCCTCTTCCGCCAAAAATGTGGGGTTTGCAAAAAAAAATTTTGTCAAAGATCCTAATCCCACCCCCTGGAAAAAAATGTGGTAGTCTAAAATTGCATAGCTAGGGGGAAAGACCCTGGGTTTACGTGGAAAACTTAGTATTAATCGCGTTTGTGCCTGTTTGTGTTTTGTTCGTTCGGGATGTGTATTCTGGTCTGTATTTAGGCTGCAGTTTCCCCCTCTTGTTTAGTCCAAACCCCATGAAACGGCAGAGAAGCCCATTTGGAATTGCTTTTTAGATGGACTTTCCGTGGGGTCTCCTAAAGTTTATCAAATAAGAAGACTGTGCTTTTTTGGGTTTTGTTTTGTTTGTTTTGGTTTTAATTCTTTAATGTTTTAGACAGTTTCCGGGTGGCAGGGGACGTTATGTGTTGGATTTTGGTGGGTTTTTTTCCTCTTAAAGCTGTCTCCCAGACTCTTGGAGACGCGTGATTTTTATCTAAGTGGATGGGGGTGGGGAAGGAGGAAGAGTATGTTTTGGTTTGTTTTCCTTTTCCCGGGGAAACATGGATGTCTTCTGCCCTGGGAGACCCCTCCCAGCAGGGCTGCAGTGTTGGAGTGCCGGGGTGCCGGCGTTCGGCAGAGTCGCGGGGGTGCGGGAGGCGCCGCCGGCCCCTCTCCGCTCCAGCGGCCGAGGTGGCGCCTCTCCCGGCTGCGGCCTCTACGCAAGGCCGGGGACCCGCGGCCTAGTGCGGGCAGCGGGGGGAGGGAGCGAGCCAGGGCTCCCGCGCCATCCGTGTGGGAACGAGCCCCCGGATTTAGTTTTTCAAATGAGGCACAGGAATGCGAGCTGGGTGGGCAGAAACCCAAGAGCAAGTGGCTTAGGGATAGGCAGCATTAGCCCACAGCTCTCTCCTTGCTCCTTGGCTGCGCTGCGGTGGGGACAGGAGGAAGGGTGGTCTGTGGTACATGAAGGTGTTACGTATGGAGTGGTTATGTGTGGAGCTACTATGGAAGGGCTATGTGTGGAACACAAGGCTGAAGGGGCTGGAAAATGAAGTAATGGGGGTTGATGTGGTCAGTTGAGGCTTTAGCCCCCACTACCATCCCCCTCTCAGGGAAACTTAAGAGTCACAGCTTTTATTTTCACTGGGGGGTGAGCTGGTTGTTGCTACCTTGCTTTGCATTCACTGGGTGCAGTGAATATTGCTGGGTGCAGCTGGTGACACCCCAGCGACCCCAGTGATGGTGCAAAGCAGGTGTGGCACTAGTGGGGTGCTGGGATGTGAGATGGTGGCCATGGAAGTTCCTTGGGGCGGCGGGTGTGGGGAGGGACACAGGAGTCTGCCCTGGTGGGCACCGCACAGTGGTGGGGAATCCAAGAGCGATTGGCTGAGAGAAGTAGTGAAACCCAGGGAGTGGGACATGGCAGAAGGCAGCTGCAGGAGTGAGCAAGAGCCCAAGTTTGTAGTGGGTTCTGCAGTTTGTCCTTTACTTGATGTGTGTTAGCTATTGTGCCGTACCACTAAGGTGGCCAAACTTCAGGCAGTGAAAGACTCCCATGTTTCAGACCAGTGTATCCTGGAGCCTTTTTCCTGGGCAGCTCCAGTGTCAGCTCTGCAACCTGCAACTTGCATCTGAGTGTGCTTATTTCTAGCTGAAATGTTACAGTCAATGCCTGGAAGTCAATCAAGTGTCAGCTCATTGCCATCTTATAATACAGTGTGAAAAACTTTGCCCAAATTCAGTTCTGACAGGGTTATGAATAAGAGCTGTCCTTGATAAGACGAATTCAAGTCTTTCCGTTCATCTCATGTTTCTACCATCTACCCATCTAGATATCCACCCAATTTGTGATTCAGTCACCCAGTTTACTGCCTCATGCTTCCTTCTTAAGGCAAGAAAACGGTTTTGCCTGTCTGTAGCATTATATTCCTCTCTGGCAAATGGTTTGTAATTTATTGACAAACTGAATAAAGTTTTCTCTCGATGCTGGACCTCTATCCAGGGAGGATAAATGTCTCTGGACTGAAAGGATGAGAGTTTTGTAATGGAGATATAAATACTCGGTATTTGAATTTTGCTGGTGATTTGAGTGGACAAGTCTGGACAGAGAGATTTGGTGGGGGAGAGAAAAGGGATCCTTATATACAGTGCTTCATCAAATGTTTTCTATTGTGTTTCTAAAATTATTTAAAAGCTCAAGAAAACAAAAGCTAAACAAGCTTTGCACTTAAAATTAATTATGCGGTAGCTGTGGTATAGTGTGCAGCAGAACTGAAGTGTTGCTCATGTGGGTGGCTCACTGTGTGTTGGGTTTGCTGGTGTAAGAAGTGCATGGCTTGGTCTGAGTGTTAAATGCAACACAGTGAAGAGGCTGGAATGATGGGAGAGACAGAAGTGACTGGGTTTGCTGGTGAGGTAGTGGAGGAGGAGGTGTGAGGAGCAAAAGGAGGAGTCTGACTGGCAGCCTCCTGCAGTGGTTGGGGCAGGTAGGACAGATGAAGGATCTGCCACACGTGAAGGAGATTGTTGGTATGGAGTCACATTGAAGGGGAAAGAAAGGTAGTTGTTCCTGAGAGATGTGCAAGAAGTTGTTGGGTAGCAGCACATGGTGAGTGCTTTGAAGGTGCTGCCATGAGGGGATGAGTCTTATGTGCAAAGTCATGACTTAAGCCTGGAGGTGTGACAGACCTGTAGCAGAGAAAGCTGGTCACCCACTTGCAGGGAGGGAGGAATGTGGGGCAGTACCAGGGAACAACAGTCTAGAGTGGAGATCAGGACTGTGGTTTATGTTTAAAGAAGGCAATGGAGGGTTTTGGGTTGAAGAACATTCACTCTGAAGATAAGCGTCAAACTGCAGAGCACCAACAGCATGCAGGGCACAGAAGGTTGTCTTTTACCACGGTTTTATAACAAGGAGCAAATTGTAGCTGTGTATTGTGGAACTTACAGAGATGCAGTAGGCTGGTCAGCCATCCAGGTGAAACAAGGATGGGGATATTCATGCTAGATGCAGTGGCAGTAGTGATGAGGAGAGAAAAAACCAGAAAGGGAGCTTCAGGATGCAAGAAGAGTTAGGTAACTCTAGAAAGGAGACATTCTGTAGCCATTCCCAGTAGTCCTTTGGCTGCACTCCAGGTTTGGGTCAGTAACTTTTGAATGCCCTTCTCTCTGGGCAAGCAACAGTAATCAGTTCTCACTGTAACACAGACTCACATTGTGCTGTGTAGGATGTTTTAGCAGTGGGGTCAGGGTAACTGTGAGAACAGGTATGGATCTCCTCTCCTTGCAGAGTGTTTTAAAGGCTGAGCTCAGAAACAGAAGTAGACCATGTGTATTGAAAGTTTTTTAAGGTGGTGATGTGTTTTGTGGATATACACAGTTGTAAAGGTGTGCCTGGCATCTTTGGAATGCAGCCATTGCCTTGGTGGTGACCAGCCAGTGTTCAGCTGCCCTCCTCAGGGTCGCCAATAATCTCCCTTTTAATCAGATCTGTGGGCTTCTGCTTCACTTCCCTGACTTAGGTTCCCTCCAGCATGACTCAGGGAGCAGCAAGAACAGGGCTGCACCTCCAGGCAGGACAAATGAGTAGCAGCAGAAGGTGATGGCAGTCACCAGCAATGCCCTCACTCACAGGCTACAGTCCCACCACACGTGAACAGTGTAGGCAGAACTAGATGCCAATAGGAGTGGTGCATCAACAGTCCCAAAGAAGATGAGGTGGTGAATCTAGTCCAGGTCCACTCAGTGAGTCCAGTGGTAGGAGATGGTGCCAGAGACAGGACTGGAGACAAGCTGCCTGCAATGAAGATCTGAGATTTGTCCCAGAGGTAGACCTGAGGACTAGTTCACCTACAGCATGGCTCAGACAAGGCAGGACCTCGACCTGGACTGAAATGGAGCTTCTAGACTATGGACAGAGGGCCATAGGTGGGGGTCCAAGGTGAGGCTGTTTGGAATGCTTCAAGACTTTTAGTGTATTTAGCTAGAAAATCTTCCTCCCTGTGCTTTCCCCATGAGCCTTTGGGAGGGTCCATTTGACTCTTTTGCCTTCTCTTCTCCCCCAGAGTTTCTCTCTTGTCATTTCTTATGGAGGCCCTTTCCTCACTCTTGTCTCAGATGGCCCTACAGTGATCTGGGGTGGCTCTGTCCTTTCATGTCTTTCACTGCTGCCTTTGTGGAAATGGTTCCTTCTGCTCCTCTTCCGCTTCTCTGTTCTCTCTTTCTTCCTCTGTCTTTGCAGAATTTCACACAGGGAGAAAAAAATAAATTAATTATCTCTCTCTTTGTCTACCTCTCAAGCCTGTCTGCCTGTATCGTTAGTGATCATATTAACCTCACAATCTCCTTGTTAAATTTCCTTCTTTCTTCCTGATTGCTCATTATCCAGGCTATTTATGAATCAATGCAGGCATTCTGTTGATGTTGTACTGAAGTGTATCAGCTCTTCTCCATCACTTCTGTTTAAAAGCCTTTGTAGAGATGCTGATCATCCCTCACCTTGGCTATTGGCTTTCCCTTTCTTGCTGCACTACCCATCCTGTTCCAAGTTCAGCTGCTTAAAGTCTCCTACCTGCTGCTTGAACCAGGTTGCTCCCAAATTTACTGTCTGATGACTTAGAAACTGCAAAGTATCACTTTCAAGTTCTTGCTTCCTTCTGCTGCCACTTTCTCTCACTCCAGTCTTTCCTGCTTCCCCCCACTCTTCTTGTTGGTAAAGGGCAGTTCAGTTCTACATTTTGCATGGCACAGAGCACAATCAGTTAAGGGCGTGCTGGGTTGTCAGAATTGATTCTTATACCTTAAGATTCTTGTACCTTAAAGGCCCCTTCAACCTGTGTCATTGATACTGCAAGATATCTTAGAATGATAGAGATGGTCTTAATGTAGGAGCTGGATGATAATCCTCTCCAAGCTGTTGTAGTGTAGAGGTGGAGAAATTACTTTAGTATCTTCTTAGAGGCGGTCCTGGGTTGGGAAGGTATAAGGTCTTCATCTCCATCTCATTTCAGTGTTTCTGTACTTGCTGCCTTTGTCCCCAAGTTCCTGTTCCTCAAATGCTGAGCATTATTTGTGGTCACAGCTGGTTGATGAGAAATTTGCTGTCATCAGCAGCTCAGTTTTACCACAAAGTGCCATCCTTTCTTGCCTTCATTATTCTTTTCTTGTGCTACAGGCCTGTGTACCTTGGAGAAAGGTCACTGGGGAACCATTCCAAAATTTACTTCCAAACTGCAGAGGATGAAGTGCAGATAACTCTTGAGCCTTCATAAGGGTGATGCCCACCCCAGTTTAAAGCACTGCAGGATAGGGCTCTGTTCCCTCTCCAAAGTGTTCCCCAGTCTGTGCTGCTCTTGCCTGCTGATTTTCAGCATGAAATCCTCATTGCATGCATTCAGTGCTGTGCTTTTATGTGGACCACAGCAAGCAATTTCATCTCCCTTTGTGCTGTATCTCCATAAACCTTATGTAGATAAGGTATATTTCATATGCTGTGCAGTAAACTAGTTTAAAGCTGTCCCAGATAAATAGTGGTCAGAATTGTGTATCATGGGAGGGTCTAAGCACAAATTCCTGAAATGACTGCCAGTACAGGCAAAGATGGTATTTGGTTTCTTCCCTTTCCTAGAAGGCAGTCATGATAACAGTTGGTTCCCATTGCTTTATTTACTGGCAGCCTAAGCAGAGAGCTCAAATTGAAGTAATTCCTCTTTGCCCCTGCATCCTGTCAGTGGCATGTGAGAAAAAGCAGATACTTGGTAGCGAGCTGCTTGCCGTGCTGTATCTGCAGTGTGGATAAATCATGGGCTTTGCTGTTCAGGGCATCAGGTCTGGAACATTTTGTTAGTAGTAAATTCAGGCACAAACAAAATACTTTGCTGTTTAATTGCCAGCAAGACCTAAAATGACTCACTTTGTGTTGTTTCTTTTTCTTCTTCCTCCACAGCAACCATAATGGAGAGGCAGAAGAGAAAACAAGAAATAGAGAAAGGACTACAGTTCATTCAGTAAGTGGACAACCTCAGGGTTCCCCATGGATTTGGAGGTGGTCATCTTTCTGTTGAGGATTGCAGGAACTGAGTTTTTCCTATTCACTGCTTTGGGTTTGCTGCATGGGAAAGAAATACTGTCCTGAGGATTTTGACTGTGATTTTTTTCAGGGTGTTTCTTGTCCTGTTAACTTAAAATTCTGTAATTTTAATTTCCTTTGGTTTTGCCCTCCACTGCAGTTCCAGGATTATCTTTACAGTCAGCATAATGCTAATAGTACTTGGATCTTCTACATCATCTTCAGTATGAAGATCTCAAAGTGCTCTCTTAATAAGGCTGTCCCACCTTTGTTAGGAAGGGAGATAGTGTTTCAGCTCTACAGGTGGGGACACAAGGTACATAACTTGTTAGGCCCCCCCATATGGTGCCTATAGGAAAAATAGATAACCTGGGTTCTTTTACAGTTGCCAACCTGCAACTGTAGAGTTTCGGATCACTCCTCTATGAATGTCATGTGGCCTTCTAGAGCTTGAAGTTGCTCATGTAGTAGTTACAAATCCTAGTACTTCCTTATCAGATACAGTAGTATTTCTCCCTCCCATATTTGACTTAGCAGAGGCCTCAAACTCAGGTCCAGGTTCCATGGTGAGTAAGGAAGTAGTAAGATTGTAATCAGATAGGTTTCAGGTTTTTTTAAGGTCTGCTTTGTGTCCTGCAATTATTATGCCTGAAATCTGTGCCACTACAATAGGAAAGCCCCTAGATCTTCCATGTTACATATTTGTATCCTGTAATAGGACCATGATATTTTCATCCCAGTCTGAGACTAAATAGGGCTCATAGCCCGGTTTTGGAGAGGTAACATTGAGATTTATATTGGTAGCACTTATAAAAATGCATGAGATTCTGGAGAAGAAAATAATTTAGAAATATGAGATGTAGTTCATGCATCTGGGGCATATCTTGCACTCTGAACCAGGAGCAGTGCCATATGTTGGTTTGTTTTGATGTGAAAGAGGGAGTCCAAATATGTAAGCAGCATGAATATTTCTTACAAAGCCATGACATTTCCTGTTGTTAATTTTAAGGAGTGATTAGGTGAAATCTAAAACATGTTTATTCTGTTACCAGTAAGATCATGTATGCACTGTGGGTGAGAAAAGCTATGAAAGGTGCTGAGGATTCCTCTAGGGCCTATTGATTTGTTCTTGAAGAGAAACAATGAATATATGTGGACCAAGCCTGGATGAATTGGGTAGTCCAATTTGAAGAACAGAACATTTCTCTTAAGTCTCAGTGCTATTGTAGGGTAGGTGTTATCCTCACAAGCTCTGCCAGCATTTGTGGTTCAGCCTTGGCCAAGAAAGTGTGGAGGTTCAGAACTGGACTCCTGAACCTGCACTGTTTTCTCCCTTCCTTTTGTGGGGTAGGCCTAAAGGCATGTGGCTAAGTTAAGGCAGAGAAAAGTGATTGCATTTATCTCTGTGTGTGTGTCTCTGGTCTCACAAAGAATTTGAAGAGGTCTTGGAGTGCCACTCTGGTGCCTCTCATTAGAGCCAGATGCACATAAAATACACTTGTATTCTTCATGGCAGTCTCTCATGGGACTTTAATAAAGATGGGTTTTTTAGGTGACTGTCAGAAGGCACATTACAAAGGATCATGTATGCACAGAAAATAAATGAAAATAAGACTCCTCTAGTCTCAAGTCCCTCTTAGATGTGACCATTGCTTGACACCACTATGAGTGTCACTGAGCATAATGCTCCCTAGTTGTGCTCTCTTTGCCTCAGCTGCCTTTGCAGTGATAAAACGTTCAGTAACTTACTGAGGTCACCAGCACAGGACTAGAAAAAGGATCTCTTCATCAGACAAAAGCCCTTGTTTGCATAGATGCCTGTTTCATGAGTATTTTCTCTTCTTTTTCTTCAGGTCCACATTACCCCTAAGCCAAGAAGATTATGAGGTAATGGAGATTTTGTTTGTTGAAGCTGGGAGCCCTCTGGTTAGCAAGATTTGTTCTGTTGAACAGCCATTAGTTTACATGCCAAAAGTGAAGAATGTGGGATGCTCTGTCACAATTTACCTGTGACTTAAAGTTTTAAGGTTCTGATGATGACAACTTTCAGGGAAAGGAGAAGACACTGAAGTACTCAAGAAGAATGGGAATTTGACTGGATTATTCTCCTCTACCAAAAAACCTGATGTTTTACAGTAGGGTAGGGATGAAGGAGTATCTTAGCGGGCAAGCAGTTTGCTAAAAGATACAGAAAGGAATGGGAAATTGGGAAGCCTGTCCTGTCTCTGAATATCCATTTGAGTCTTATTTGTTCTCTCCCTGCTGCCCAGGCCTTTTTGCAGAAGCTGGTGAGAAACTTGTTTGCAGAGGGCAATGATTTGTTCCGAGAGAAGGATTTCAAGCTTTCCCTGGTCCAGTACGTAGAAGGGCTGAATGTGGCAGATTATGCAGCCTCTGATGAGGTGACCATCCCAAAGGAACTCCTCTGCAAGCTCCATGTCAACCGAGCTGCCTGCTACTTTGCCATGGTGAGTGCTTTCCCAAGTCATGCCCAGGAGCCAGGGTTACAGTGCTGTGCAGTTGGAAAAGATGTCATGAGATATTTCAGCTGGTTTTGTCCACTCCCTGTTCAAACACTGGAGGAGCCAACAACACACTGAAAAGTCTGCATTCTCCTCACAATTGCACTATGTCTTGCAAGACCAGAGGAAGGATGTGAGGAGAGGGGGCCAGGCCTAAGGTTCTAAGAACAATGCAGTTCTGCTCTTCAGTGGTGAGGAGTTAGAACTGTCCAGTGTCTTCCAGTGTTGAACAAGCATTTTTCTGGAATACTGTGTATTGTTCTGGAGGCTCTTGCCTCCTCCATTGAGACACTGGAAGACAGTAAGAAGGCTTTGGGTCTTGAAGGAACTTATGCAGCATACACATGGAAAGGGATTCTGAAATACCAGGCTTTGAAAGGTTGCATGTTTCCATTTTACTCAGGGATGTAACAGCTTTTCCTCATGGCACAACCCCAGAGCCAGCCTGTCCTGTTTGTAAGGACACTGAGTCCCTTGAAAATTAGCAAGCAGTCACATAATTAAAGACTTTCAAGTGTAACATGCTCAGGATAGAGGGGGAGACAAGATAAGGTTGCTCAAGCAACCTTAGTTCTGTCATTCCTTGACTTTGAAGTGTTTTGAGTTTTGCAAGATTTAACAAAATGTTCTGTTAATGTAGGTGTGTTTGCACGCTGGTCTGTGCATGAGGTAACATATGTACTTCCACCTGCTGCTTGTATTCCTGCTTTTTGCTGAGAGATAGAACATTTGCATTCACAGAGAAGGACAAGTTAGCCTGCTGTGCCTTAGCTGACTGCAGGTGGTCTGTTCCATGCAGGGGTTGTATGAGAAGGCGCTGGAAGACAGCGAGAAGGCTTTGAGTCTCGACAAGGAGAACATCCGAGCGCTGTTCCGGAAGGCCCGTTCCTTAAATGAACTTGGAAGACACAAAGAAGCGTATGAGTGCAACAGCCGATGCTTGCTGTCCCTCCCACATGTAAGTTTTTGACATACAACCCATCTTGGGTTTTGTGGCTCACAGTCTTTGTCTCCTCAACATGCTTAGTGTGAGGCAAGAGGATAGTGGAAGAGAAATTTTGTCTGTTCCCAAGAACATGCTTGTGCCCAGAAATTCTGTCTCTCTGACTCAAAGTTGTTTGTCCTCACATGTTTCTTCAGGCCTAATTACCTCTTACAGATAGTGCCAGCCAAGGACACCAGCTAGTGATAGCAGGTTCATGGTCTGTTTGTGAAGAACAAACCCCTACTCTAACAAAAGGTGAACTAAAGCCATGAGAATGTTTTAATTGGCTGGTTTTTTATCTCTAATAAAAGTGACAAGGATAAATGGGAACTGAAGCTCTGAAAGGAAAACTTGTATGGTTTTCCTGTGTTGGATATAAATGTCTCACATTTCACTTACTGATTGCTAAGGCAAAGTGATCAAGCTTTTTATTTCTTGAGGAACATGCAAAGGTGTTGTTGACATCACATGGCACAGTTATTTTTGTGTTCAGGGGTGTGCAAATTTTTGCATGCGGAGAGGACTGTCTGCATATACTAGGAGCTAAATATTTTCCTGATAGTGTTTTTGAGCATCCTCTTAGGCCAGATATTGATCTGGAAAGCAAACTGTGATTACATGGATTCAAGTGAGCACTTTGCTGATGTTGGTTCTGATCCATCACAGTAATGTTGTTAGAAGAAAAATGCTTCCACCTTAGCAGGAGAAGTTAACTTTCCTTTATTATTAGTGGTATAGAAGCAATCTTTGAAAGCCTTGTTAGCAGTTAGTTATTCCTTTTGTGCTTGTAAATTCTAGCTTCTTTACTTGGGCAGAACAGGGTGACCAAACCATGTTAAAGATATCATTTTTGGGGAGTCCCAAGGAACTGTTTTATAAACAAACCTTTGATTAACAAAAGCATCTAGTGTAGGTGTTCTTGTAAAGCTATATTTTACATTGCAGTTGAGCCACTTAATTTATATTTTAACTATATAGTTATGTTTACATAGCTGCCATTATTATCATTACTTTATCAAACTTCTCTGTGCCAGGAAAGTTCAGCCTAAAAATTTCCATATTGAGTGATCTGTGTTTCCTATTGTAAACAATTCAGCCTTGTAAATTAACAAACATAAATTAACATTGTCTTGTTACCTGCTTAACAGAAATCATAAGCCTTCTCTGCATCAAAGGCAATTCATGCTATGCATCATTTCACTCCTGTTTCCATTACCCTCTGGAGCACATGGGTACTTCCATCTTCGCATTGGTGTAATTGCTGACAACTCTGTTGTGTTCAGAACAGAGCCGTCTTAAAACTTCTGATGATAAAGGATGTGCCACTCATTTGGCTGTCTGTCAGAGTAAACTTATTTCTGGGTGCAGACACTCAATGCTGCTAGTTTGCAGAAGTTCTCAGTTTGGTGAAGTTAATACTTCTCTGTGGTACACTTGTGTTTGGTATGGCATGAGGTGTTTTAGAAGAAGAAATAGACAAGCTAGATTTTGTTTTCACCAAGTTCAGTGAAGATAGTGCCAAGTCTAATGTTGAAGGTGTGGGGGAACACAATCAAAAAGTGGCACTCCAGATTGAAGGGAAAAGTTACTGATATGGTGGGCTGGAAGAACCAGAGGCTTCTCAGCCCTTGAAAGTGAAAGGACTCAACCTGCAAGGAGAAGGAGACAGGAAAGACCAGCATGGCAAGTAGAGAGAAGAGGGCAAGCTTCAAGGTTGGACATGAGGGGGGAAATTCTGGGAGGTTAAGGTGAGCTATCACAACAGGTTGGCCAGATGGATACCTTTTTTCTTCTTTGAAAAAACTGTTGAAGTACTCTGATGTTTTTGCAAACAGGGAGAGAGAGGAAAACAGAAGGAAACAGTTGCTGGTGATATATAAGTGTAGAAGACTGTGGCAGGTTGTTAGGCTGGGCAGGAAGCCCATGGTGGTGTGTGAGTGGGCATGGACACTGGGCAGGGAGGATGGTAAAATGCTACACAACAGAGAAAGCTCAAGATCTGCTTGACTAAGCTGAGGCAGTTTAGCTGGAGCTGGAGACAGTCAAAATGCCTTCTAGCTAGTAGGTTGAAAACTGAGACGGTTTCAGCTTTAAAAACAAACAAGCAAAACAGGCTAGTGGGTACTGTCTGCATATCAAAACTGATGATTAACTCTGCAGCTAGCAGAGAGGGAAGACATGCAGGTTCCTTCCCAGGCATGGAGACCTTGTGGAAGCTGTATCAGCTGCCAGCCTTTGCAGCTCCTTCCGCCAACTTGCCCGCAGGACTCCTGAACCCTCTTTTCACAGAGTGGGTGCTTTGTTGGAAGCAGGTACTTGATTCTGATTTTCTGCAGCATTGAATGAGTGTAGGGCAAAACTCCTGGTGCAACTGCAGCATCTTGGCAGGACTAAATGACAAGAATGCTGAAGTCTGTTTGGCTCTCTGAGGCTGTTCTGGAAATTATCTATCTGCTGCTGTCTGAAGTTGAGGCTTGGTGCAGCCCAATGTGCATAACTGCATTCCTCTTTATTTTTTGTTCTGTGTGACAAAAAGGCAAAACTGAAAGTGTCCCATCAATTGTTTTGCCCCCAGGATGAAAGTGTCACACAACTGGGGCAGGAGCTTGCTCAGAAGCTGGGACTGAGGGTTCGAAAAGCATACAAAAGACCTCAGGTATGACTTCTTTTGTCTTAAAAGCTATCCTTTGCTTGTACAAATTTTACTTTTGCAGAAGTGGTAGGTGCTGCTCTGCAGTTACAGACATGTGTACACAACCCTGCAAGCTCTAGCAGGCTGCTGGCAACCCTCCTTGTCCTGACCCTCTGACTCACTTTGCCTTGATCCATTTCTAACCCCAGTGCTGCTCTGTGTCTACTGCCAGGATGTTTTCTGAGTCCCCAGTTGGTGCTGCAGGAGAAACTTCCAACACAGCAGATGCCTGCTGTGTTTTTGCAGGAGAGGAACGTGTGACCTGATCCCAAAGCAGGTTTTGCATCACAATCCTCTCCCTGTTATGAGATGAGAAGGATGGGATCCTCTGCTTTGGAGGCATGGCTGGTTTTGTAGTGCATTGGGTTCCTGCCCCTTTTCTAGATGTACACTTCTTTGTGGTGGGGGAAAGGCTTGGCTTTGGGAGAGCAATGGGTACACACCTGGTCAGAAGCTAATTGACCCCAGTGACTGGATCTGTTACTTTACAAGGAGGTGCTGTAGGTGTTCAAATGTGTACCCTGGGATGGAGCTAGAGGGCGTTAGGCCACTGCCAGGGATAAAGCTGCTCTCCCATAAGCTGCCTTGGTCACAGCTTTTGCTCTCAGGAGCAGAGAACATGAGCTAGTAGTGGAGGCTGATGTTTGTGTTTGCATCCTCAGCCCCAAGCACGGCAGTGTTAAACAAACAGCGTGTTCCATCTGCAGAGGGGCACCTCTGTAGCATGAGGTGGAATGATTGGTGGGAATCTGGTTTGCAGAGAGCTTTTAGGGTAAATCTGGCTGTAACATGTTAATCCTCTCCCCAACAAACCTCACGTGTGATTTGCCTACGCTAAGAAAACTCCTTGATCTCATAGCAGCTTTCCACACTCCAAAATGTTTCTGTCTCAAAAAAAGGGAAGTTTATGTGGAAATACTTTTTGTAGCTCTTCACTGTATTGGCCTTGCCACCTTTTTTGCCACTGTCATGTTACTCAGCTGAGATGGGTTTAAACCACCTGTATGTTAGAAATTTAAAAATTAAACACTCTAGAATGCTTTTTATTATTTGAAATTCTGTGATTGGTATTTTGTTAACACTTTTGATCTTTTGTGTTGAGTTCCAGCTTTCACTCCAGTGTGGTAATGGCTTCCCAAAGTAATAATTTCTTAACGAAAAGCAAACCCATCTGTTTCTCAAGGAAGTTTTTTGCCTCCTGGTTGTGGGTTGGATGTTCTGAGGTGTACAGAACAATTAAATGTCCTTTTTCAGTGTTGACAAACGTGCACTCTTGTGTCACAGTGGAGTAACCTTTCGGGGTGACTTTTATTTTTGGGCAGTGCTTGGAAGGAAACCATAGTGTAACCCAGCTTTACCTAGTTCATGAGCATTCACAGGCTGAATTCTGCTCTAAGACCTCTCTCTTCCTTGCAGCAGGAGTTGGAAACATTCTCACTACTCAGTAATGGCACTTCAATCAATTCATCAAACCAGGTAGAGTTTGCATCCTGTGGTTGTTACTGTTTATGGATTGTGCCACTAGAATGCTTTAAAGTTTTATTTACATGCAAATTTATAACTGTCTTTTAAGTTTTCACTGTTTCAATTAGTGTTTTCTGCTCTTAAGGGATATTTCCCAGAAATTAATTTCTTTGAAAACGTTTCAGCGGACATAATTTTTGTGTTGGTAATTAGATCACCAATGATGGTTATTTTTCTTAGTTATTGTGGATGTTTGCTATCTCTTGCATTTTAAATAATTTTTTGTTTTCAAGTTTCGAATATCTAACAACAATGCTAAGTAAAAGTCAGAAAGTGCAACTGCTGAAGAAACATACAGAATTAAATCCTGTGATGTACTGAGTAAGGTACATACATAGTTTATGTATTGTTTGTTTTGTCCTGGGAGACCCAGCTGGGCAGGGCAGTAAGGTAAAATATAAGAAATTTCTGGTTTCCTTGGTCTACCACTGGGCAAGAAAAAGTCACAACAAGCACTTGCTGTTTTTACAGTCTGTTTGGTATTCCACAATGCTCCTTAAGGCAATTAAACAATAAAACTATAAACATCGTAATTTTGTACAGCAAACTACTAAAGAACTACTCTACCTCTCACTGTTCAGTGATTTGGCTTCACATCTTTCTAGGAAGGCCAGTCAACTTTCTTTATTAGTTGCACCGAGTTTTTAAATTCAAAATACTTTCCTTTTATAAGAATTGAAAATAGTGCAAACCCCACTGTAATAGATGCAATATTACAAGACAAATGCTTTACTTGTGCCTTTTTAAGCTTAATCTGAAGGCACATGTACTTACCTCTATTTATGTTTCTGTAAAATATGGACTCAATTTATTCCTTGCCTTGAGCTCCAAGTCAGCAGTTGTCTTGGCAGAAACATTTTCCTGTTTTGAATTTGCTGTAGAAGTTTGTGGTTGTTAGATTGCAAAATATGTGAACTAAGAAGAGGAACGTTGTGTAATATTGGGCTAATCAGATCTCCCATGCAGTGGGCTGACCAATTGATGTGTCCTGGGACTTGGGACACAGTGTTCTCATCCACACATGAAATACCCTGTTCTATGTATGGAGTTGCTCACATGGTTGGTATTGTGCAGACATGGTTTTCTTGTAGCAAAAGGATTTGTCGTCTGCTGAAGGCAAACATGAATAGATTCCTTGGATCAATGGCCTCCTAAAGTTTATTGGTTTTACTGTTCCAGCACAGAAAGAGGCCATAAAGGAAAAGAAGGAGTAGTGAAGAGTCCCATATGTAAAGTACGGATGTCTATTTAAAGATTACCTTCTCACAATATTTTTTGTCTCCCTTTTCCTACATCCTCTTTGCAGGCTACTTCCAATGGATTGGGCTCAATAGATGACATTGAAACAGGTAAAGATACCTCCTCAGATATCTTGTGGCTTCAGTATAGTATGTGATCAGGCTGGCAGGCTTGAGAGGTTCATCACCTGCATTTGTGTCTCTTCTGCACACTCCTAACTTTGGTAACTGGGAGAAGGAAAAAGTGGTGCAAAGCAAGAGTGTTTTTCTTGCAAAACCAGCTTTTTGTCCAGGCCCTGTGAGAGACGTGTGTGGGAGTTAAAAGGGTCTGCTGAGGTGCACAGCTCTCTCCAGTTGTGCTTTCTTGAAGCTGCTCTTGGCAAAGCTTCTGAAATTCTGCTCCAAGACAAAACAGTCCAGATAAAGTGAAGTTAAGGTTGTTTTGCTCTGAGTGCATGTGGTCCTCCAAGACATTGAGGTGGAAGAATTGAAAACAAAGGAGTTGGGAGGAACCCAGGGAGAGCCGAGTTCAGGGTTAGGCACCCAGGAGGAGAAGGAAGATTAACAGGGTTGCTTTTCTCATGCTGGGAAACAAGTGACCTTAACTCTGCCCCTGTAGAAAGGCTTGCTACCTTGTGTGCTGGAGCACTGAACTTCTGCCTCTGAGCACATCAGTCTTTGTTCCTTTGTGAAGTAGCTCTGTGTGCATAAAGGTAAGTGTGAGGACTTAATACCACAAATAGCAATTGCTCTTTTTATAGAAAACAACTAATTTAATTATTAGGATACTTTGGAAAGCATGTTAGTTCTCTGTTGAATGCCAGTTTAGTATCTGCTTGCTATATGAGATCATGAGACCCAGTTCTGTGAATTAATGAGAGTTTTTCACATTATCTTGCTGTACTAAAATTAACTGGACTCCTCCTACAGACTAACGAATGACCACATCCAGTAAGCTCTTTATCTAATCTGGATTTGGTGTAAGAACAGCATGCCACCTTTACTGCAGATCAGGCAGACAGAACCTTTACTGCTAGGAAATCTTTGTAAAAGCACTGGAATTATGTTATCCAATTGCCTTGAGCATGGTGTGGTACCAGGACGACTGTGGCTGCTGGTACCCTGAGAGTTTCAGATTAGAAGAGTTTTTTTAGCAAGGATTTCTGTGGTTGTGTTTTGTTTTGTTTTAAAGTGCAGACTCTTGAAGCCTTTTCCTCCATGTTTTGCTTGAAGTTATCTGATTAACTCAGCCCAGTCCTGCAGAGAGATCATGGCTCAGTTCTGGCTCAGTATGGCCATTGGCCAACTAATGCACCAGGGAACCACTGCTGTTTTGGAGAGCAGAGCTAGAAACAGTGCTTTTAAAAGCTCTGTGCTTGCCCCTCGGGGACAGGCAGGTGTATGGCCAGAGAAGCTACCAGCTGGGGGGGGGCTTGGTATGACAGACTTGGTTCATGGGTGTGTATGGACAAGCCCCATGTTGGCCTTATGACAATAGCGGGGCTGACTGTGATGGCAGGGGCAGAAATCAGCAGGTGTGGGTGTGCCTATGAGCTACTCATCAGAGAAAGCTGTTTTATTCTTTTAAGATGGAGTAAAAGTTAGGGGAATGCAGAGGGTGCCTGAGCATTCTGTAAGGAGAGTATGTGAGATGTGGGTATCACAGCTGGTGAGTGAGGTCAGCAGATCTGGTGTCCTGAGGAAAGCAGGAATGGGAAAGGAGAGACAGGGAAAAAAATTGGACAAAGTAGAGTGGGAGGAAGTGGCTGAAGGAATAACAGTGTTTGGGTGGTCAGGGAGAGGGGAGTGGACATCTTCCCTCTTCCACTTGCAAGTAGTGGAACCTGTTGGTCCCTGCTCTTTTCCTTGCCCTTCACATGCATTGAGCTGTGGGGGTCTCATGTTATTGTCTGCCTTTTGGTCATGCATTCAGCATTTCTGGGTTTGGGGCCTCTTAGGGTGTGTGAGGGCCTCTTTTCTTTGCTTCCTAGTCTGAGTGGAAAATGCAGGGCCTCATTCATTCCTCAGAGAAGGTCTGAACTGCTGGATCCTTTGGGGCCCTGTCATTGTGCATCCTTTTGCTCCCCGCTGCACGTGTCCCCATCCCTTCCGGCATGTTCTGAACTTCTTGTTGGCCTCTGTAGGGTTCTTGACAGTACTCCAGATTTAAACATCTGAAAAATGGGAACGCACAAGCCATCCCTTTGTACTGCAGGGAATCTGGCCAAGCTTCCAGCCATGAGAAAAGCTGGATAGCTGGCTCCCTGGTGGCTGGGGGTTCTGCACCAAAGGATGAGATGAGATGAGATGAGATGAGATGAGATGAGATGAGATGAGATGAGATGAGAAAGTCATTGCAAAGGGGGCATGGGGTTGGAGCTGAGCCTGATTGGTGGGGCAGCTTCAAAACTAAGGACATGCACAGCCTGTGGGAAATGCATTCAGCTGCACACTGAAATCCTGTGTTGGATCCCATAAGGTACAGCATGTGTTTGCCTTCAATGGCATGCCTGAGGATGTGGAGAGGGACCTGTGTCTGTTCCTTGCCACTTCCCCTGCTTCCCTGTCTTTGTCATGGCTCAGCCTCCAGTGCCTTGCACAGTGACCTTTGCTGAAGTCCATCCATGTGGACCATTCACAACAAATACTGGAGGAAAGGTTGCAGAGGTTGGTGCTGTGCTCCAGGTGAGGTTAGAGATAAGGGGGCATGCCTGTGTTTGTCATCTCTGCTGTTGTTTTGTTCAGGACTTGGGGGTTTGCTGGAATTGCTAATTTGCTGAGCTCTCTGAGAAGAAGCTCTCAGTTTGCAGCCAGTAACAGGGCTCACTCGCCTGGTGCCTGATGCAGAGGGATGGCCAAGTTCTTATGGAGGCTGAGTGAACAGACCTGCTACAGACAGGATGCAGCATTTCTTGCTGGATCAAGTTTTGTGTCTGAAGCTTGTCTAGTTTCTTTCCCAATTTTATCAGTCTTTCTAATAAAAGCTATTGTCTCTCCTTCCAAACTTTGACTTGCTTTTATAGCCTTACTCTGTTGCAGTTACAGTGCAGCCAATGGAATACTGATGAAGAAAGTAGCACCTTTGTCTTACTTCTTTTCTTTTATTCCAGGACATCTGCACAGGGGCAGAATTAAGGTAGTTTGGGTGCTTGGTTTGAGAACTGCAAATGTAACGCTGCATTTTCCAAATTTCTAACATTTGAACTTTTTTTTAACCTTTAATTTTTTTGAGAATAAAAGCTCTTCTGTGAAGAACATGTGCTTGCAACCTTAACTTCACTTAACAGAGGTTTATATTGCATGATGGGAACATCTTACTACTTCAGTAGTGTACTGGAGAGGGGAAGAAACATTAGGGAAAACCACTACCTCTTTCCTGTCTCAGCCCTGCCTCACATGAGTTCCCAAGGGCATGTTTGCTGATCAGATATTTAGGGGGAAAATGAGTAGCAACCTCCCACTTTTGGACATCAGGAAGGACTGAAGAGCAGGGAATTTACTTGGGCAAAGACAGCTGAGTGAGTCTGATGGGGATTTTTGGGACACATTGTTAGCACAACCTGTTCTCACCACTCAATCTCTGACTCTCCTCTCAACAGGGCCTTGTGTTTTTTGTCTTCTTCCATTTAGGATGCCTGGGTTTTTAGAGGGGGTGTGCAAGTAAGCAAGCTTTCAGCTGGGATATCAAAGCTCCAGGGAGTAGAGAAGGCAGTGATCTCTGCCAAATGCATTAGTGAGGAACATTAAAGAAAAACACCAGGTGGAAGGTTATAGAGAAATTGCATTATGTGTCCCTGGCCTTTAGTCCTGGCCATAATGAATTTGGTAACTGCTCAGCCACAGGTTTGGTGTTGTTCTTGGTTGCTGTAGGTGCCTGCCAAATCTTGACAGTCAGACTGGGCACTGGCCCTTAGAATGTATTTCAGCTCTTGGTGAGCCATTGGAGAGTGGGAACAAAAATGAAAGGGCAAGTACTCTTCAGAGTAGAGCCTCTCCTCTCAGAAAATTGGCATATTTGGTTTTTGTGATTTGATGGAGTTGTACAATATTGTTTTTGCCATGTTGTGCTCTATTTGTCTCCTGCAAGAGGCTCTCCTGGTGACTGGCTCTGTTTCTCTCTCATCACAGACTGCTCTATGGACCTGCAGTGCCCCCCAGCTCCTGTGGCCACCTCCATCCCTGTGAATGAGGGGCAGGCCCCTTTGCCTCCTGACTCAGATGCAAAGGGCTTGCCCACCTCGCTTCCTGCTGCCAGCTTGCTTCCATCTTCAGACTGTGTACCCTTGCCAGTGCCTGAGAACACAGAGGACTTCACAGATGGGGACATCATTGGGGAAGAACTAGACTCCCTCCTGGATTCACTTGCTGAAGGGACACCATATCCTCTGGTAACAGCGGGTGCTGCATGGGTCTGCTGCTTCTTTGTTTCTTGGAAGTCCTTGGAGCATGAGATGTGCATGCTGCCTCTCATTCTCTTTCTGTAATTCTTTTCTCCTATCTGTTCCTCTGGAAAAACTCATTCATTCTTTCCTTTATTTCTGCTGCTGTGAGTATGTAGAGTCCTCCTCCAAGCATGCTTTGCTGTGTGCAGCTTCAGGGAGCTGCCTCTCAAAATATACCCAAGGTAGCCCTTCCCTGACATCTTCCACCTGGTCTCTCATGTCTGTGAAGTTGGAGGAAGTCTGAGAGTAGTAAAAGGAGTATGGTGAAGCAGGAATGATGGATGTATTTTATACAGTGGGCATACTCTAATCTCCTTGTATTTTGTGCTGGTTGCACTCAGCCTAAGCTCATTGAACAGGTCTGTGAGCTGCATAAACAATCTGTATTCATACTTATGTTGGATTTTAGTTGCCAGTGTTGCTTATGTGACTCACCTTGGATCTGGAGGCAGTATAATGACTTTCATGTTGGAAAAGCCCTGGTGAGGGATGCCACAGGTTGTGATCATTACCCTGACCTTTACACTGGGTGTACTCAGCTGCCTTGTTTCTCAACCTGAGCTAGTTTAAGTGCCCAGCGCAGGGCACTGCCTTGCAGACTGATGAACTCAGGTATCCCAACACCTCCTCAGAGATCCTGGTCCAGATTGTTTGCAGTACAGAAAAATTGGGAGGACTGTGGAAAGTCTGCAGATGGATTGAGCTGCCAGGTATCCTTTTGCTCCAGCTAGTACAACACGCCCTTCACTGGGAGCCTGTTCCTCTCTGTTGTCATGGTTTGACCCCAGTCAGCAACTAAGTACCAGACAGATGCTCACTCACTTTCTTCCTGCCCCTTCTCCAGTGAGGAGGATAATTGAAAAAAACCCAAACTTGTGGCTTAAGATAAGAACAGCTTAATAATTGAAACAAAATAAAATACAATATTAACAACAACAATAATAATAGAAAAGGAGAGGGAGGAATAAAACCCAAG
The DNA here is from genome assembly GCF_027887145.1 of Ammospiza caudacuta. Classification (NCBI taxonomy): domain Eukaryota; kingdom Metazoa; phylum Chordata; class Aves; order Passeriformes; family Passerellidae; genus Ammospiza; species Ammospiza caudacuta. The sequence goes on from NC_080597.1 coordinate 29,388,908, forward strand.
AGAAACAAGTGATGCACAGTAGAGCAGCTCACTACTTGCTGACCAGTGCCCAGCCTTCCTTAAGCAGCAGTCAGTGACCCTGCCCAACTTCCCTCAGTTTGTATCCTGGGCATGATGTTCTGTGGTATGGAATATCCCCTTGGCTTGTTCAGATCAGCTCTCCTGGCCATGTTCTCCCCCATCTTCTTGTGCACCTGCTCACTGGCAGAGCATGGGAAATGGAAAGTCCTTGACTTTGAGTAAGCATGACTTAGCAATAACCCAGACATCAATGTGTTATCAACATTATTCTCATGCTAAATCCAAAACACAGTGCTGTACCAGCTACTAAGAAGAAAATTAACTCTGTGCTGGCCAAAACCAGGACATCTCTTTTCAGTTTTGCTCCTCAATACTAATTCACTATTTTTCCTCCTTTCTGCTCCCCTGAAGTCTCTGGTCCAGGGCACCATTCCCACCAGCCTACCAACAGAGATGCCCCAGTTGATTCCTGTGTTTCCGGGGGGAACTCCACTGCTGCCTCCAGTTGTGACAGCTAGCATCCCTGTCTCTACCCCTCTGCCACCTGCCTCCTTTGGCCTGGTGATGGATCCCACCAAGCAGCTCTCCTCCTCCTCTGTCCTGGATGCCTTTGAGGCCCCACCAGGAGGAAGTGGCAGCTCCACTTTAGATTCGCTGGATTCCCTGGATCTGCTTCCATACACAGATACAAGGCTTGATGCCCTGGACTCCTTTGGGACAAGCAGGAGTTCGCTGGATACCTTGGATTCCTTTGCCATTGGTAGGTGCAGGGTGATGTGGTTTTGTGTTGCCTTAGCTGCCAGAATTATTTCCTTCAATGCTGAGGACATATGTCTTGTCACTTTCTCTGCTCATGTGGCAGAACAGGAATATAAATGTAGAAGAGAGCTGTGAATTGTCTTGGACAGCGTGACTGATAATGTTTAGCTCAAAAGTAATGAGAAAAAGCTAGGTATGTTATCCCAGATAACCAGTACCTGCATGGAGTGAAATCTAAAGAGGAGAAAGGAACATCAAGGTGTATAATGATGAATGATGAGATTTGAACTTGCCTTGGTGTCCAGAACACCTCCCTTGGCACAATTTGCTGGACTATAGCATTATTCCTCCACCTTCCTTCTCAATGACTCTGACATTTTGCACAAAGTGAGCAGAATGGTGGTGACTGTTTTAGATAGTACAGGACCTCACTGTGCTGGGCAGAATGGTAGAGGCCAAAGTAGGTCTTTCCCATCTCTGGATTCAGGGCAATGAGTGTCCTCTTGAATGGAGCTCTGAACTCTCATGTCATAAGGAGAAAAGCTGTGGAGGATGGTGGGCAAAGACTAAGTTGCCTCCTGTTCAGGAGGGAAGTGGGCTTCTTCTTGGTTAATTTGTTCCCAGTATTGCAGTATATTGGCAACAAAAGTATTTTGAGAACAGCAGAGATTGGCCAGTCAGCACTTGAACACTCACATTCACCTCAGCTTTGGGTTGCCACCTTAGTAATGCCAGTTCTCAGCAGCAAAGAGTTGGATTCAGTAGGATTTCGGGGACAAGAAAGCATTTCCTGGAGTTTTTCTGATTATAGACAGATGCTTTGGGAAGAAAGTAGAACTTTCTTTGTGAGTAGAACTGCCTCTGAGAGGGAAATGATTGTTTTTGTTTTGTGGGGCTCTTTTCCCCTTCTTTTGCCCAGAAGAAACTAGCTCTCAGGAACTGCGACACCCACCTGGCAGCCAAAAACCAGCCCCAGTGGTGAGTGAGCTACTGCCCCGTGCTGACGTCCCAGGGTGCTCTGGAACCAAGGTAGTAGTGGTGGTGGTAGTGGTCACTTGGGTAATGTAGGTAATTTGGGCCCCTCCTCTTATCCTGCCCTGGTGAGTGTTGCCTCCCATGTTGTGGCAAGGCAGGTAAAGATTCCCACTGAGTCAGCAGGAAGACATTTGTCCCATCTTTGTTTTTATCCATAACTCCATATTGCCCAGGTAAACATGGTGTGACCAACACTGTAGGGTCAGCAGGGGGTCAGGGAAGCCGGGGTCCCACTGGATCTGGCAGCCACATAATGCTGAAGGATGGGGCAGAGTAAGCCAACTTCAACTTCAGGCTACTGAAGTTCTTTGTTGCTGTCTGCCCCGGTCAGGAGACTTCTCCAGATATTCTGCCTCTGTCCTGTATCTCCAGTCTTTGAGAAAAAGGGGAGGATTAGTAAGCTTGGAACAAAAGTTATTCTTGAGTTCCTGTCACCTGCTGGCCCTGTTAACATCAATGTGAATATCCCTGAAGATTGATGATAAGCAGTTTGGGGTTTTTTGTAGCTTGGGATAAGGTTGATTTAAAAGTCTTTCATTGCAGAGTAGATTGTGATGGAAGGAATGGGAAGGAGTGAGGAGGGCATTTTGTCCTGTGGCTCGTGATAGAAAACTGAGGTCTCTTACCAGTGGGAAAGAGTCCTGTCTTGTTGACGTGAACACACCACAGTGTTCATTCTCTTTGAAAAAGTTGCAGTCATCTCTTGGAAATGTCATTTCAGATGTGAACGTTATGATGAGAGAGGAAATGAGAAGGGTTTTGAGAGACTGGATTGGGGCAGGGGTTGGAGAGGTCTCTTGCCTGTGTGGTTGCAGAGCTGAACAGAGAGGTGTGTGTGTTTTCACTCAGGTCAGCCTTGGTGGAGGGAGTCACCCAGCTGTGCCCAAGGCCACCGAGCACCTGCTGTCCCAGCCAGAACCAGTAATGCCCAACACGGCTCTGCTGGTGAAGAACCCACTGGCGTCTACTCATGTTTTCAAACAAGCCTGTCATATCTGCTACCCCAAAACAGGTGATGCATTTGCTCTGCCACCAGAGCACTGGCACAGACTAGGAATTGGCTTTCCCCAGGCTGATGGGGTTATTCTCTCTGGCAGGGCCCAAGGCAGGTGATTACACCTATCGGGAAGGCTTGGACCACAAGTGCAAGCGGGACATCCTGCTGGGCAGGCTGAAGAGCTCTGAAGATAAGACCTGGAAGAGGATCCGTCCTCGCCCAACCAAAACCAACTTTGTAGGATCCTATTATCTGTGCAAAGGTGATCTGTGGCAGTTGGTCACTGAGAAAGGGCTGTGCCAGGGGAGACTGGGAGGGAAATTCTGTTTGATGTTGCCTGCTGGCTCTAGGGTGTCCTGTTCCATCAGTAGCCTGTGGACTGGATGGCTCAGTACAGTGAAGCGCAATGAGCTGCCATATCGTGGAGAGCAGGCAGCTTCTAAAGTGGTGGAGCAGAAGAGTTCCAAAGGCTCAGTGAGTTGAGTGCTCAGAGCTGCTCTGCTGACATGGGCTTTACTGAGAACCTGCCTCCTGCACATGTGCTCACATTAGTCCCACTCAACCCAGCTGCCCATGGCCGGGCTGTGGTTCTGCCTAGGGAAAAGCATTCTCTGCCTGCTCCTTTGCTCCGCCTCATCCCACAGTACATGCAGGCAGTGTGACCAGACTGGTATCCCAAGGCAGTGTCATTACAAAGTACCTAATGAGTGGGGAGATTGCAAAAGCCACGCTAAAATGGCTCCTTACTGCTGGGCCTATGGGAGAACTTAATCTGTATTTGCTTTAAAAGGAGTTAGATAAGTCATTATTCAGGCCAGGCACTGAATGAAAGCTGGTCTCTTGTTTTGAGACAGTTTCCCCCATAGCAGCATTACTGGAGATTGTCACCATTCAGTAGTTTGCATTAACTCCTGAATGTCTTGATAGAGGTGAACTTGGGAGGAGATGTCTTTTCATTCTTCTTTTAGCTCTCTGTTTTCTTGCTTTCAGTTCCATGTGAGGCGTGGGCAGTGGGAGAAGACAAGAGAGAGTTTAGTTTCTGACTGGGCCGCCCTGCCTGTGTGGTGGTGTGTGCTGTTTGTTGCTTTGTAGATATGCTTAACAAGCAGGACTGTAAGTACGGGGATAACTGCACCTTCGCGTACCACCAGGAAGAGATCGACGTGTGGACGGAGGAGAGGAAGGGGACCCTCAACCGTGACCTCCTCTTTGACCCGCTAGGTGGGATCAAGCAGAGCAGCCTCACAATTGCCAAGCTCCTCAAGGAACATCAGGGCATCTTCACCTTCCTCTGTGAGGTACGGAACTGGTGGGAGGGGGCAGGCATCCATCATCTCTTCAGTATGTGTCTGGACCACTGATATGTTGGTAGTTGCCACCACGAAAATATGGTGGGATGACTTGCACAACTGGAATAACTTGCAATGGAAACTCTTCAGGAGGGACAGGTGAGGAAGGAGAGGCAGTGGGGGAGCCCTGTGTGTTAGGGACAGTTTTCACTATCTAGAGTTTAACGATGATGAAGATAGGCTTGAGTGGTTATGGGTAGGAGCTGGGGGAAGGCCAATAAGGTGAGAGTCTGTTACAGGCCATCCAACCAGGGTGAAGAGGCAGACAAAATATTCTGTAGGCAGATGGGATAAGTCTCATCATTGCTGGCCCTTTTTCTTGTGGGGAACTTCAACTTACCAGGTGTCTGCTGTAAGTACAGCACAGCAGAGAAGAAACAGTCCAGGAGGTTCCTGGAGTGTGTGGAAGAGAACTCCTGACACAGCTGGTGAGGGTGACAACTAGGGAAGGCATCCACTGGGTCTGGTGTTTGTGAACAGAGAAGGACTGGTGGGTGATACAATGGTTGGAAGCCGTCTTGGGCACAGCAGTCATGCAATGGTAGAGTTTTCAGTTATTTGAGAAATAAGGAGAGGGGTCAGCAGAGCTGCCACCTTGCCACTTCACCTTCTGAAGGGCAGACTTTAGCCTCTTTAGGAGCCTGGTTGGCAGAGTACCTTGGGAGGCAGTCCTGAAGGAAAAAGAGTCCAGGAATGTTGGACATTCTTCAAGAAGGAAATCTTAAAGGTGCAGGAGCAAGCCATCTGTAACTCTGTGTGTCCCAGCCAGTGCCCTGCTCCCAGAACGACAGTGAGCATTGTACATAGGAGTGTGCAGGAGAAAGGAGTAGTTTCCCTCCTTAGCCCTGCAGCTGAACCAGGTGCCCACAGCCTCATGGGATCACCTGTCTCTTCCCCTATCTTGACATACTGCTTTGAATTGTAATTTAGCCCAAGTTAGTTTAGAAATCAGAATTCCGTAATGCAACAAATTCCTACTTGATGTCTGTGCAGAGCTACTGAGTTGGTCAGTTGAGAATTGCTTCATACCATCTTAATGCTCTGCAGCACAGTTTCCCATGTTGGCCGTGCATGCAAAGGGACGTGTTCTTTGCTGTGAAGTGGCTGTTCTTTTTTCTCCCTTGTTCTTGTTCTGTTGGCTAACAGGGAAAGAATATGCGTCTCTGACCAAAATTTTTCCAACCACAATGGAAAATACTGTGGAGAATAAGCCAAAAAATGTTGTCCGGAAGCTCTTCCAGAGATTGACTTGCTTTATTTTAAGCCCTACCACAAAGTTTTCACCACACATCTTTCTAACTTTGAACATTAGAATAGGCTGGCTCTGGTTCTTCTTTCTCCTCTAAGTGAAGTCGCTCTGGTTCACTGCTCTCTAAGATTTTCCCAGTGTGCTACTTCTTCTCTTCTCAGATTTGCTTTGACAGCAAACCCCGGATTATCAGCAAAGGGACCAAGGACACACCATCTGTCTGCTCCAACCTTTCTGCAAAACACATTTTCCATGACAACAAGTGAGTGAATGATTTTTTCTCCTGATGGGAACCATGTCTCACAAGTCCAGCCAGTTTAACTCCAGGGCTCTGGTCTCTTTCTTCTTTCTTCCCTATGGGTTCCAATCATAGGACAGCTCAAATCATGATAAATCGCACTATGGGCTTCACCCTGCATGTGTGCTTCTGGTACTGAGGGATTTCAGGCATCAGCAAAGCCCTTTGGAGTCACTCTGTTAATAAGTTTTCCATTGACTTAATTTGACTTTCAGTTTGGCCTTTACAAAAAGGTCAAAACAACGATCCTCCAGCTCAGGATCCTGCCTCTGACTGTCTAGTAATGAATGTTTAGGAAAACAAGTATAACAAACATGTCAAGTACACAGTCATACAATTCCTTCTGGTTCCTGCCAACCTCAGCTGTGGGGAGATGCTGAACCAGAGGACTTGGTATCTTTGCTGCATATTTTTAAACTTGTCTGCTCTCTGAACTTAGGCAGAGCATCACCCATGTGCTCAGGGTGAAAATAACTACCCAGGCTTGATAGGGTGGGAGGGCAGGGGTTTGCTTTTCCCAGAGGGAATCTGTCTCTCCTGGTGTCGATTTTTTTGTGTCCTTTGCCTGCCCAGTCAAATGTCTGGATATCATATGTAAGGAGGAGGGGGGAGGGTTTGATCCTCTGGTGCTTTGTATTTTTCTGCAGGTGTCTGGTCCACATTGTGCGTTCCACCTCCCTGAAATATTCCAAGATCCGTCAGTTCCAGGAGCACTTCCAGTTTGACGTGTGCCGACACGAGGTGCGTTATGGCTGCCTGCGTGAGGACAGCTGCCACTTTGCTCACAGTTTTATTGAGCTCAAGGTCTGGCTGCTGCAGCAATATTCAGGTGAGTGGGACTTGGCTGGTGTTGTGTTCACCTGAGTTTCTACCAGTGTGTACCCAGGGCCAGTTGAGAGGGACAGAAGGTGGTTTGGGACTACTGAGAAGGTGTCGCTCGCTCCTGCATATTACTTACTCTGCCTCCTCAGGGACACAAAAGAGAGGACCAAGGTGTTCTGTGAGGTGATTTGGCCCTTGTCCATTTATAGAAACAGGGCGATTATAATTTGCAGACCTTTCCCTTGGGAAAGGAAAACCTTTCCCTTGGGACCAGCTGAATAAAATTAAAATAATTAGGAAGATAGAGCTGAATCCCAAGAGCTGTTTGGTGCTTAGATCTTGTGCAAATAGCAGCTGGACCCCTGAGTGAACATGTCTTGCAGTGAGAATGGCGGCACAGGTGATGAAGCAGTTGGTTATATAAAGAAGGCTGTGAATCTCCAGTTTCTCAAAACAGATTCACCAACAGCAGGAAATCGCAAGATACTTTGTGTTTCCCAAAAAGCCTTTGATGACATGCCTCAGGAGAGGGTTTTATGGAGATTATACTCAGGGAAATCATATAGTGACATTGCCACATCTGGCACTTTCAGTCCTGTCACTTTGTCTCATCTGATATATTGGAGGTTTTCTCTGGCTGCTGGCCTGTTGGCTGTGTAGATATTAGTCCACCCACAGTGCTACCTACATGTTTTTTCACCACAGGGTCTCATTTAGTGCAGCACCCAGCCTGGTAATGGGAGTACTTCAGAGAGGAAACATATTATGCATGTTTCTCACTATTCTTTGATGTCATAATTGATGTTCAGTGCAGTCCTTGGCCTTGGCTTCAGCTCATGAGGGAGAGTGATGAACAAGGCAAATGGCATCTTTAATCTTTCTGTTTGCCCTCATTTACTTGTGGCCTCAGAAAATTAAAAAATTACAGCTCTGGAATTTCTAGAGCACATTGCCTGTGAGTCATGGGCCACCATTGCTGCCCTGCGTGCTTGTGATACAGCTCATTGTACTCTGGGCACTCTAATATTCAAGTACCTTGCTTTTATCTGCATCCCATGGTTGGTTTATTTTAGTTGTTTTGGTCAAGTTTTGTTACTTGAAAAGCTTCTTTGCTCCCTTCTTCCTTCCCTCTGTGTTCCTTCCTCTTCATCCTGCAGAACAAATAAACTGATTTTTTTCTTCTTTCCTTCTTTATTTGAAGAAATCATTTCAAAGGGAAAGCTGAGGAGATGAAACAAGCCATGAGTTAAGCTGCAGAGTTGATCACTAAGCCTTGTGCTTAATGATCCACCTTTTCCAACAATAGGACAGACATTATCTTGTGGGGCTTTTTTCTGCAGGGCTGTATATATGAGCCTGCTTTCCTTGTTAGTTTGCCTCTCTCAAGTGTAGCCTTCATTATGGAAACTGAGATTAAAGGTAGTTGTTGCCATTCTCTGGGAATACTTTAGCTTTGGAGTAGGAAGTTTCATTTGAGCACTATTTGCTCAGCAAGAATAGGAAGAGGGCAGCTTACATTTGAAACGCTTCACAGCCATTTGAGCATTTACAGAGCTTTTGGCTTTGTTCATGGGGATAAAGGATTGTATTACTGGAGTGAAGGTTCCCAAGATCTGAAAATTGGACAGGTAAGACTGTTTTCTTGTTCACTGTGGCTTTTCACAGGCATCTCTTGCTATCTTCTTCAACCAGTGGTAATAACAGACTCTTTGTCTTCACTAATGATATTGCAAAAGATGCCGAAATATTATGAGTAATCAACACATGGGCCTTTTGGTTCCCAGCTCATTTCTTTGTGACAGTTCCTGCTTTGAAAAGCTGGCAGATTGGAAACCATCCTTTCGCATTTGTGAGGGTTTTTCTTTCCCAACCACCACATTTCTAGCTTGTATTGTTGAGATAGTTCAGAAATTTAGAACTGGAAGAAGGCAGTCACAAGAACTACATTTGAAATTCAGTTTTCTGACAAGACCTGTATATGCTTCTCCCTTTGGTTCTGCACCCCATGGATCACAGGTGTGCAGAATGGAGAAGGTGGGAGCTGCTTCAGACCTTTTCCAGCCAGGTCCAGTGCAGCATGTAAATTTTTTGTTGTGGTTTTCCCAGATTTAGAGTTTTTGTTCCCAAAATACTAATCATCATTGTGTCTGACCCTGGAATACTTGGACATGGAAGAGGAAGTTGCAATTTTTCTAACTCTACACCATTTCTTCTGGGATTAAGGGTTAAGAGGTAGACTATTCACCAACAGCTCTGATCTGTGAGCAATACCAGTTATGCAGTGGCTGCCATTTTAAAGACCTGAGCAAATATTCTTGAAGAATGGTGAAGTTTTCTGAGTGCTTTTATTCCTGTTCAAACCCTGGTGCAAATAGTAGTAGTGGTGCATGATGGGGACATGAACAGCCAAAATCAGAGACAGTAAAACTGAGGTCAGGAATGCTGTGACTTTCCCAAGCTACACACAGCCTAAGCTGAGATGAAAATTTTGTTTGGTGGCCCTTAAGTTCTGGAATGTGCTGTCTCCCAGATCAGTGATTATGTTCATGTAATACTCCTGGGGAACACCTCACTTCAGTAATAAAAGCTGTAGCAACCAAATCAGCAAAGCAACAAAATTTGCAATGTCTGTGTCCTGGGGATGCATCATGGCCATCCTCAGCACCCCCCTTGCATTCGGCTCCCTGTGCAAGATATTTGCTTCAGTTTGTTTTGGCAGCTGACTTGGGTCTTTAGAGCACTTAATAACTCGAATGCACATCTAGCTGGCTGGTGCTAACAGAGGCTGTTCCCTCACCACTTGAGCTGGTTAGGAGCTAGTTCCTTAGATAAGGTCTGACCAATCCTTTTTCTTGTTGTCTGATGTTGTATTTCTGATATCTGAGACCTTGAGAATCTTTCCTTGCTGGTTATTTACTAGCAGCTGTTCCTTGGTTAGTTTTGCACTGCTGCCTTGCTTGTGCTTGGCATCTATTTTTGTTGAATTTCACCTTTCTCTTTGCCTATGGGGGGCCCTCTCAACTTGAAGGTGTAACAGGCTAATTAATCCCAGCAGGTAATAGGTGAGACTTCTGGGGTCTTGCAGATGCTAGATGTCTCTGGGTGTCTGTGATCCTCCAAGCTAGAAGCAAAAACATATACAGTAGGTCAATAGTAACAAAGCATTGCCTTTAGGACCTTGGTAAAATCTGCTGATATGGGGGTCGGGGACAGCCTTGGTCAAGCTCTTGACCCTTGTGAAGAATTATTGGCTTGGAAGCAGTGTCTGGGTTCTTTGCAGACTGCCTGAGCAGAAAGCCAAGTCTGAACAAGTCCAGGAGACTGAACTCTTCTTTTGTTTTGCTTGTGTAGAGAGGAGCTTGCTTAGCAAGGGATTAGACATATTCTGTGGTGCATTCTGTCACAACTCAGTCCTGATATTACCAGGGGGACTGCTGGGAGCTGTCAGCTACTTAGGGGTTACTAAGCCCAAACTAAAAAGTTGTGCAAGCCCTCCCTCTCTTCTCTTGGCCAAAGGAGTGTAGCTCAGTTCTGTCTCCTTTTTGTTCCCAGGAATGACCCACGAAGATATTGTGCAGGAGTCCAAGAAGTACTGGCAGCAGATGGAGGCGCATGCCAGCAAACCAGCCAACAGCGTGGTAAGTAAGGTCCATCGAGGGCTTGGAGGCAGATTTTGCTCCCAACAGTTCCAGCCCTTTCTCTCTTTTCCTCCCACGATTGTGCCTGACAGGTCCCAGGCAGACCAGGCCGGCCAGGTGAGGAGAGCTGAGGTGGAGGAGATCTGAGAGCTTTCCTGGTTGCAGTGCTGGTGTTGAGCTTTGTGCCTTGTTTTGCAGTGTTGTGATCTGCTCTGTTCCCTGCTAGGGTGAAGCCTCCAGGTCACCGAGGGCAACACACCCAAGAATGTTGTTTCCTGTGACACTTGCTGGTGAAACTGGGAGATTTTGGGGCAATGGTCACATAGTGGGGACCAAATGTGTCCTGCTGCCCTTTAGTGGCCAAGGGGCAGTAGAGCAGTTTGAAGGACTTCTAAGGAATGACTCATGATGTCTGATCTGAATGCAGGAGTGGGTGGAACTGGCAGCCCAGGTGCTGTTGAGGGTGACAGAGAACTTAGTGGTGCTTTACCAGGAGGAGGCTGAGAACTTTGCCTTTTTTTTTGCCACCAGTCTCTCAGTGTGGAGGGCTGAACCCTCCAGCACTGCCAAGAGCATACCAGGGTAGTGTGAGAGGGTTAGAAGCAAAGGGCTTTTTCTTTCTTTGCTTTTCTCTGTCTTGTTGGCTATGGGCAGTTCTGTCTTATTATTTTTTTTTTTTTTATCCCAGAAGGGATTTCTGTACTGTAGGAGCAGAGCCCACCCAGTGAGACAGTTCCCAGCCCAGTCCTGAGGTCGAAATAAAGCACTTTTTGCCATTAGAACAGGACAATGGTGGGGAAAGTGGTGTAAATCCTTTTTGTTCCCATTTGACAGCTTTCTTTAACCTTGGCAAACCTGAGCTTGCCATCCCTTGGCCTGTGCCTTACTGTCTGAGCAAGAGTGTTTCACCTTTGTGTGGGATCTATCACCCAAGAGTTCCTCTGCAGAGACCAGTGCCAAGTACAGCCTGTGAGCACCCTGTGGAGGAGGTCTTTTATAGGAGAGGAATCTGAGTCACTCATGTGATGTTTAGCTGCTGTTTTTTTGTCTTGGTTGTGTGCCATCAAAAGTGTTCTTCAGGCTGCTGGGGAAGCATCTGTGGGAAGGTCTGATGGGCATAGCTTAGCCTAACAGAAAAGATGCAGGTGACTGCACTGACACTTGTAGTGGGCTCTGTGTCCACCTATGCACTGGTTATGCTGCATGAGATGGATTCATCTTCAAGCGGATGCTCAGCAATAAACCTGTGCAGCTGTTGTGGTCTGAAACAGTTGGAGGAGAGGAATGGGAAGCAGCAGTCCAGAATAAGCAAGAATAACCAAGGTCTGTAGTTCCCAGGACTGTCTGACTTGCTTAAGGAATATGTTCTAACCTCTCAGGAAGCTAAGCAGGACAAGTTTCTACATCCTGTATTATATGAGAAGTGGATGATCTGAACGCTCCCTGCAACCAGAGCTGGCTGTGATCTCTTTCTGCCTGGTGTGGGGACAGAAGCAGTGGCATGCATCTCCACATGGGAGGAAACTAGATGTGAATTTGCAGCAGATTGTGACAGCAGTTGAATTTATATCAGCAATCCCTGCTCCATATGTGCCTTGCAAGAGCACAGTCCAGAGATTGGTTCTGTCCTGTCTGCTGTGAATTTCCCTGCATTTTCAAGAAATCTCTGTCTTGCCATTCTCTGTGCATAATGAGGGGATTAAAGAAAAGATAAATGGACAGCTGTTTTCCTGTAAGCCTTGCAGCTTCAAATTCACCTTTGTCTGGAGGTGCTGCTGCTGGAAGAATAAGCTGTACAGCGGGCATGGTCAGAGCATGTCCTCTGAAGTCTGTGGGATTTGGATGCTAAGTGAGGGCTCCATTTCTGGCTGCTGGGCCTTGCAAGGGGCAGAGGATCAGGAAAGGAAATGCCGGGCCTTTCAAGGGGCAGAGGATCAGGAAAGGAAATGCCAGAGCCTGCTAAATCAGGGGATGGGTAGAGAGCTACAGTTTCTGGGCCCTGTGGACAGTGCTAGGGCTAATGACCAATGGCAAAGTCTGGCTGTGCCTCACAAATGCCTGTCACAGATCTGACTGCACCCACAGCCCTTCCAGGGTGCAGAGGCAAAGCAGTAGCCATGTTGGTACAGTGAGAGAGTGCCTCCCAGCAGCACCACCAGCCGTCCCTAAGGATTGGCAGCACTGGCACTGGCACTGTGCAGGGAGACAGTCAAGTCAGTCAGATGCATGTGTTTGCAGTAGCACACCATGGCTTTGGCAGCAGCACGTCCTCAGCCAGAGGGCTGTGCTCTGGGATGAGACTCGGGCTTGCTGCCGAAGGCCCTGCGGGCAGGACTCGCTATCTGCTGAGAGGTGTTTACTTTTGCCATTGTTTTCTCCTGTCCAAGCAGGCTAACGTGACTCAGAGTTTTCTCAGCAGCCTTCCAGCTTTCAAAGTTGGCTGCCTGGCAAAGACAACTTCCCAGGAGTGCTGTAAAAACAGACCCCTCCTTCCCACCATCCCGTGTGATCCACTCTCACTCCAGTGCCCTCTGGTCAGCGGAAACGAAGTCACTCTGGGGAATTTTGCTGCAGTTTTGTCACAGCTGCCAGCTGGACTCACCACCCAGGGCTGTCCAGTATGGAGAAAAGAGGCAGGCAGCATGCAGGGGCCCAGTAGCTGTGACAGTGAAGGTCAGGAGGCTTTGCAAGAAATGAAAAATGAAGATACGCTGCTTGCCAACCACCTGCCGGGAATCTTGCACTTGGCCCCACAAATTTGGCCTCACAGCAGCTGCTGTAGGAGGAAAGCCACAGACTGAAGAGCCACAGATTGAAGAGCCAGTCTGCAGGAAGGGCTGTTGCAGGGAGCTGGGTGTCCTCTCGTCGCATCCTAGCAAACTGAGGGGTTGTAGCCCTCATTTTTTCTGGTTTTCAAGAGCTGCTTTGTTTTTATTCCCCTAGCCTGCACCAGAATCCCCATGAAAGTCAGAATTATCAATTTAAGCATGGAGAGGAAAAAACCTCTCCATTAAGGAGTACTTGCACCTAAGTACTACGCACTCAGTTAGGTGGCTGAGTAACCTGGGCTCCTCATACAGTCCCCTGAGGTGTGTGGCTCCTCCAGAGAACATTTCAGTATCACGTAGAGGAGTTCCTGAGGATGGGAGACATGAATGGCTGTGCAGGGTCTGTTGTTTTCTGCAGAGCCTGAAGTAGAGAGCTGCCGTGCCAGAGACTTGTATTTATTTGGTTGCCATGGAGCACAGCTAGCACTATATTGTCTGGCTTCATAGCAAGGGGTGGTGCCATAGCCCACGGCACTTGTGCCTGGCTTCGTCTGCTGGAGCCTCATGTGATATAATTTCCACACTGTTGGTTATCAGCAGCCTGCCAGGTATGTGTCTTGCCTTTACAAATACAGTCATGTAGCATTAACAGGAGCCGCTTTGAATTTCTGCTTGGTTCCTAATCCCCTGGGAGCACACATGCCCGCTGGATTGACCAGCAGTTTGCATGACTCAGATGAAGAAATGCACAGGGCTTCTTTTGGTTAAGAATTTGTGGAAAAAGCAGCCCAGATTACCAGAACTACCTGAGAGATATTTTCTTTCTCTCTGATCTCTTGTCTCTTCTGCAGACACTCAGTGTTTAGTTTTGCTGGGTCAGTAGATTTGAGCAGAGCTTCCTGGCTGTGCTGAGAGAGATGTCACCAGAGGATAGCATGGGGTTGATAAAAGGGAATATGCCAGCAGTGCCATTTTGTTACCATAGGCCTGTTGGTTTGATGGGTCAGTAGTGAGCGGTCGTGGAATTTCCTTTGGAGACAAAGTGGAGATTAAAGCTACTGTTGAAAGGCCACATATCTGAGAGGGAGGCGCCTTATTACCTTTCATGTTAGCCCAAATCTCTACTCTGCTCATTTCACACTTGAAGTGTTCTTGGTGGTCACCAGCGCAGGTGACAGCTGACAGCAAGTGGTGAACGAGTCGTGCTGGGAGCCACCAGCAAGGTCATTCTCCCAGATGAGAGATTGCCCTCTTTAAAAACAGATTTTCTCTTTCAAAAGAGATGCTGGTTCTCTCAGAGGGTCCTTTTGCTGGGACATCAGAGAACCGATGGCCTCATGTATGCAGCACAGGTGAGGTCAGCTCCCCAGTCAGCTTTTCACAGTGACAGAGGACTCTTTATATGCCAGCTCTGGTTCTCCAAAAGACTGTGTCTGGAGGATGCAGAGTGGTAGTTGATAGCTGATGTGGTGTCTCCTGGGAAATGCTTCGATTCTGTGCTGCCTATGCTTGCTGTTTTCCCTTCACCAAGGGGTGCAGCCAGGCTCCAAGCTGCTGCTAATCAATTGCTGGCAGAAACCTGCTCTTCAGGGGCACAGCTGGCATGTGTGGTTATTGTGAGATGCTTAGTGTTAAAGTCAAGGCATGGCATGTGGCACAGGCTGCTGATGTGGCTGACAGTCAGAGAATTGTTTTGCTGGTGCATGACCTTTGTGCTTCATGGCCAGCTCAATGACCAGGGTGTTATCTTGTACTCTCACATACTCCTGTGCCCAGGGCCACTGGCATCCAGTAGGGTTTATTTTTTGGTTTGGAAATGAACTGGAGACACCAGCCTCGTGTTCTTCCAGTGGTGATACAAAATGCAAACAGTTTTCCAGAGATTTGCTCAGAAAACATGAGGCAGCGATGATATGAGATTGGCTCCTTTTCTTTTCCTTCTCCACAATCTGTTAGTCATAATCCCAAACTAGCCTTTTCAGGTGGGGTGGGGGCAATAAGTTCAATGGCTGACAAGATATGAAATATGGGCATTGTACCTCTGTCCAGAGACTGTGCTTCAACTGCTTGTGAAATGCAGTGCAGAGAAACTGTGAGAGACAGAAACCTGCCCAGAAAAGGCTTGGAAGGTTATCAACAAGAGGACCCAGCTCTGACTTCATTGTGTCAAATGTTAGGTGTGACACAAAGTTCTTGGTGCAAAAGTAGGAGTTTTGTGTCCTGCGCTGTGATATGGTCCAGCTTCCTCGCAAGGGGCCTCTCTTAGCTGTGTGACCAAGGGCTCTCCACAGGCAGTGGGACATGGATTGCCCTCTCTGCAGGGAAGTGGGGATTAAGCACTGGGGCAAGTCTCACAGAGCTTGTCTGTATACAGAGGTACACAGCCAGGGTTTCACAGCCAGGCCTGGTCAGTGCTGGAAGCTGCCAGGCTGTCTGTGCTTTTGGCCAGATGTCAAAGCCCAGGAAATCATGCTGAAGCACGAAGGTTTTGCTTCTGTCTGGTATCTCATTGGGCCACTGGCTAACACCAGCAAAAGAGCTGATTTAATCTGGCTTGTTGCTGGCACTCAGCGTGCAGGGAGCTGCCAGCATCTCTGTGGCAGGTTTGGGGGTGCATTTTGCCTCTGTTCTACTGAGGCTGTGGTTCTTTTCCCCAGGCTTCTCCCCGGAATCCCATGTCAAGCACCTTTGACCTCCAGATGAAATTTGTGTGTGGCCAGTGCTGGTCGAACGGACAGCTGGTGGAGCCAGATAAAGACCTCAAGTACTGTAGTGCCAAAGCCCCCCACTGGTGAGCAACTCAACCTTCTCTTTCCTCTACCTCTCTTCAAGGGCAGGAATTTTTCATCCTACCTTCTCCATGGCTTCATTTGGCATCTTTGGAAGAGGCTGTAAGGTTTCCTAGCAGCCTCTCACTGCTCAGGGTGTTTGTCACTATAGCAGGCATTGCAGATAGCTGTTTTCCAGCTTCCTTCTCTCTTTACTGTGTGTATTTGTTGCCAGCATTGTGCAGACTGTTACTCCTGGCACAGGCAGTCCAGATCCCACAATTCCCTTTTCTCCCAGTTCCTATAATTTCTTTTTACCAAGGCCACTAACAGAGTTCTCCTCTACATGTATTTATGCACTTAGCTGTTTGCAGATGTCTGTCAGGTCACAATTAGAAATGATTCAAGATACCCTGCTTCCTTTTAAATTAGTTTCCCTTGGCTCTTTCATTGCTTTGGTTGCTCCTCTACCATGGATCTTATGTCTGTTTGCACCTCTTGACTCCTTGGGGCCCATGAGAATGTTTGGTGTGATAGAAGCATTGAATCCTAGAACAGTTTGGATTGGGAGAGACCTTTAAAGGTCATCTAATCCAGCCATCCTGCAATGAGCAGGCACATCTTCAACTAGATCAGGTTGCTCAGCCTGACCTTGAATGTTTCCAGGAATGAGGCATCCACCGCCTCTCTGGGTTGTGCCAGTGTTTCAACACCCTCATCATAAAAAATTCCTTCCTTACGTCTTGTCTGAATCTACCCTCTTTCAGTTTCAAGACACTACCCCTTGTCCCAACACTACAGGCCCCACTAAAAAAAATTGTCCCCATCTGTCTTATAAGCCCCCTAGAAGGGAAATATTGGCTGGTAAGTCACTGTTTGGTCATGGAAACTGTGGCCTGTGTCACCTAGGCAGCCTGCAGGGATAGGATGGAAGGGTTGATAGAACTTGTCTTCCCATAACACAAACCACAAAAGCACAGTCCAGCTTAATATTGTAAATGTAAAACTTTTGTTGAAGAAGAGACAGAAGCAGCAGTTTCTGGAGGAAGTAAGTGGGTGAGGATTGCTTCCTCGGATGTGAAAAATAACACCTCTTTGTGCAGCTGCTGAATAGAGTTGGAGTTTTTGCTTAGGGTATCTCCTGGTGATCCCTTGCTGGAGCTGAAGGAGAAGAAATACTTCCTGGCACTGTTCATAAGGTAGTGCTTGTAATGACTTGCATTTCTATTGCACCTTTCAAGCAGAAAATATTCCCAAGTGTTCTTCATGGATCTGATTGCACAAGAATAGGCTGTGTCAAAGGAATGCAGCTGTTTAATAATCCGTGGTGATGCCATGAGAGATTTGGTGGAGACTTTTGTGGCTTTATGAAAGGAGGTACCCCAGGAAATAGGTAATATTTACAGGGAGAAGTCCTCCTAAAGCAGCCTTCTTGTGGCTTCTCCATCACAGATGTGCATGTCTAGGAACAACCAGATAGTGCAGGGACAAGCTGGACAGGAGAATCTACTCATCTCTCAGTATTTAGGGGTCTCTGAGGTAAAGAACATTTGTTCTGCTCTTTCTTGTGTCTCTCTTGATTTATTCTCTCTTCTTCAGCTGGACGAAGGAACGCCGTGTCCTGCTGGTGATGTCCAAAGCTAAGAAGAAGTGGGTGTCAGTCCGACCACTGCCTTCCATCCGTAACTTCCCACAGCAATATGATGTAAGCCCCACGCCCGCCGTGGCCAGGTGCCCTATCCCTTTCCCTTTCCCTTCCACCACGGTGCAGTGTTTTGAGGGCTGCTGCCTTGAAGATTTGTCAGGGAAGCAAGCACATGATGGCTGAGATGGGAGGTGAGGACAGACTGATGGGAGAAAAGTACATCCAGCAGAAAGATGGAGCAGAAGAAGGAGCAGTGCCCATTTAAACCACTCTGTGCACAAATGCAAGTTTCCAGTGTTGCTGTTAATGCATAACAAAAGCTGTTAATGCATCTCTGGCTGGCACAGGGTTTGGGAATGAAATTTAAGACTCCCCTTAGGTCAGGGTTTCTCAATGTGGGTGAGAGGCAAGATGTTTAGGAGAAGCCTATCCCTGCCTTTGCTGTGACTGTGCTATAGATTGTGAAACTTGCTCACAATGGGTTTTGAAAGCAAAACTAAGAACTCAGCTAAAAAGCCACGTGCTGAGGAAAATTACAGATATCCAGCCTCCAACCCCAGCCCCAAATGTTGTGATAGTTTCTCTCTCCCTCTCCTTTCTTTTTTCTCTGGAAGGAGAAAGCTCCTTCCCCCTACCCTGTGGTAGGTCTTCCTTTTGTGACAGGGGGAGAAAAGATGATGAGTAAATATTATGTTTAGAAAGTTTCACATTTTCTCTGGCAATGATGCTGTTGGTAGCTGTGTGTGTACCAGTGTGGTCTAAGCAATCTGTAAGGCCACTCTTCACTCACTCAGAGAAGGTGGGGAATGAGTCACCTTTGGGGACCAGCAGCTTCATCAGTAGGAAACACTATTGGGTCAATCCAGGATGCTCCTGCTGTTGGCCTGTATCTGCACCCAGTCACCTATGGAAATGGCAGCAGCTGCTGAACTGCCTGTGTGCTTATGTCATCAGGAGACTTTGGAAAAGAATCATGGAATCATGAGTTAATTATATATAAAGTGTCCTGTTTGCAACCTCTCCTGTGCAATTTAATGCCCCAGCTGGTTATCAAACCCACTTTCCCCTCTAGCAAGGACTGACTGTGCAGATGCTAAATTTTTCTCTCTGTCTTTTAACAGTTGTGTATCCACGCACAGAATGGCAGGAGATGCCAGTATGTGGGCAACTGCTCCTTTGCCCACAGCCCTGAGGAGAGAGACTTATGGACCTTCATGAAGGAAAATAAAAGTAAGTGCGGGGAGGGAAATTAGAAATTAAAAAGGGCGGGGGGGGAATGTGGACCAAAGAGTTTGGGGAGAGGGAAGAGGACATCTGGGCATCTGGAGGGTCTGTTAAGACATATTCTTGACAACAGAGATGGAGCTGCTGCCATGAGTTTATGTGGGATTGTGTGTCAGGTCTGTCTACAGCTGCTCTTTTCATAAATGGGCATGTATCTCTTGAGTCCCTTGCTGTGGGACTAGTGCACAATAGTTTTATGTCTTACATTGCTTCACTGCTGCCCTCTCTTTCTGCATCACTTTTGAATCCACCCTGTACTGTCCTTCCAGTTGCCTGCAGTGTCCCAGGCCTGGCTCTGTATGGAGCTCTGCCAAAGCACCAGTCCTGGCCTGTAGCTGCTCCTGTATCTTTCTTGTGTATCTGCCTTGGCTGTCTTACTTATTTCTGCTCATATTCCTTGGTCTTGGGCTGTGGCACTCCCTGCTCGTGGCATTGTATTCAAAGAGGTGGAGTTGAGATCCTGAATGAGAACATCGCTGGGTGGTGCCTTTGTGGAGGAACTAGTCTATATTTAATTCTGCAGGTTTACCTTTTTGGGCAATAGTTGGGGGGGGTTGCCCATATCCTGGACAGCCAGCTCTGTGGCAGAAATCCTTGTTTATTCAGATCAACAGGAGGCTGGGGAAAAAAGGCCAGCTGTCCGGGTGCTCATCTACCTGTGTTGGAGCTGCTGAAAAGCCTGAAGGATTTCAGGCCTGCCCTGAGTTTTTTTTGGTTCTGTAGGGTCCTTCTCTCTGCTGAGCCAAACTGTTACATGTTGCAGTTCAAAGCATTTCATTGCTGGGGCCTTTAAAGCACATCAGTCTGTGTGTGTTTTGCTCAAGCACAAAGGTGAATCTTCAAACAACAGCGTTGTCTCAGTTTGGGGGAATTTGCATTCATTATCCCCAGTTACCCCAAGTTCCTCAATCACTCATTTAGCAAGGAGAAAATCACTAATGCATCACACTTAGAGCATCATATTGATATCTACAAACATAAATGTTTCCATAGCCTCTCTCAGGAGCTAATCTTGCAAAGACAGATGTCTAGTTAAAGCTTCCACCTCAAATTTCCCTTCCCAGAAGTATGTTGAATGGCTTTTAAATCAAAAGCCATGAGAGACATTGACTGCAGTTCTCTGGGCAGGTTTTGAACTTAGAGCAAGCTATCATTAGGTCTTCCTCCCCTCTGCAGTGCTTCCTGTGGCCAACTTGCTTAGGAGCTCTCCTCCCTCTCTAGTGCTGAGGATGAAGCTTGGGCTTAGAGGGAAGAGATGGATCTGAAACCAGCCATGCCTTAGCTTCCTGACTGGATGTCTCCTGAGGTTAAGTAGAATCAGGCCTCTTGGAGAATCATCTTGTAGGATGAATTCCAATGAGATCTTGCAGCACTTTGCCATCTTTCTGAAAAGTTTGTGTGGCTGTTGTCACAGTTGCCCCTGGACTGACAGAAGACCCCCCCCCCCCCCCCCGTGCCAGGTGGTGTGCTGTGAATTTGGCTCCTCTCCCCAGGGGTCCTGTCTGAGGAGGTGACATGGGGCACAGCCCTTCAGTCTGGTGCTGCTGCACAGGCGAGGGGAGGGAAGGGCTGCCCCAGCACTTGTCCTTTTCTCGTAGCTTGTGCACCAAGTGGGAGGTTGTTGAGTGGCTTCATGTGTCACCTTTGTGCAGTACTAGATATGCAGCAGACCTATGACATGTGGCTAAAGAAACACAATCCTGGGAAGCCTGGAGAAGGAACACCACTCACCTCGCGAGAAGGGGAGAAACAGATCCAGATGCCCACTGACTATGCGGACATCATGGTAATAAGCTGACCTCTTGTCCTTCATTCCTCCTCCTCCTCCTCCTCCTCCTCAGTGCTGCCAGCCTGCCTCTCTCCTGTGCTCCAGGTGTGGCTAGCGGGACTGCATTTCTCTAGTGGAACAGAGCCTGTATTAACACAGGTTAAATGGACAGCAGGGGCAGCACAGCTGAAGTGGGAAAAGATCGACCTGGGGTCAACAAGGCTATACAATGGCTTTTCTGTTAATCCCCAAGTCATTAAGAGTTTACCTTAGGTTCCCTTTTGTATGAGCTCAGCCTCTCTCCAGGGTTCCTGCCTGCTCCTGGGCAAGCTGGCAAAACCATTGCAGGCCTGTCAGAAGAGGGAGAAACTTGGAGAATAGCTGTCACAGAAGCCTTGAAAAACTAGAGGCAGATGTGTTTCCTTATGCCATGGGTGGTACTGATGTAAGGGTGTGTGCTGCTGAAGAGTCCTGCATGAACTGAGCTGCCCTGTCCCCTAAGCCTGTTTGAGCCATAGATAAACTCTGACAGAGCATCTCCTCTGTTCCCCTTTAGTGTCAGCACAGTTCCTCAAAGACAATATGGCAGAGAAGTGTGGATAGTCATAGACTGAGTGGAGCCTTCCAAAATGCTCTGGAAGAAGAGAGGGAGAGGCAGTGCCAGCATAGGGAATGCCAATGGACATGAATGTTATTGCACTGACTGGCCTTTTTCCCTGTGTGCACTGTTTAGATGGGCTACCACTGCTGGCTCTGTGGGAAAAACAGCAATAGCAAGAAGCAATGGCAGCAGCACATCCAGTCGGAGAAGCACAAGGAGAAGGTCTTCACCTCAGACAGTGACTCCAGCTGCTGGAGCTACCGCTTCCCCATGGGCGAATTCCGGCTCTGCGAGAGGTACCATTGTCTCACCTCCCTCCTGTGCTGCTGCTGCTGCAGGGACAGGGTAACAGGCCCAGGGCCTCAGCCATCCCTCCTCATCCTCTCACAGAGTTCTTGGTGATTTCTGCATGGAGGAGGAGTGGGATGAGATGACAGGTTTGGGTGACAGTGAGGCTGCTGTTTGATCACAGAGGTACTCAGCCACAATACTGAGGGATAAAAACACATTCCTGAGCATGTGTCTTTAGAAAAGGAGAGCTTCCTGTCTGCACCTGTGCTCTTCATAGCCAGGATGCTCTCTGCTCTCAGGCTGCTGAACAGTCTCCTTGGCCCAGTGCTTGGGGGAATCCCAGGTGCCTTATTAAATGGTTTGAATGTATCACGCCCTCTGAATCAGCACCTTAAGGTGCCTTCAGAAAGCTTGTGATGGTTAAAAATGCCACTTTGGTTAGCAAGAAGGTTCTTGTCTTTCATGTTGGTTACCTGGCATTTCCTCTCTTGTGCATTATTTTTTTCTCATCCCTGCTGGTCCAGTTCCAGCTCACATTTTTTTGTGCTCTTGACTAAATCCCCTTGTAGCCACTGCTGGTTTTGCTGCTGTTTTTTTCCCAGCCTTGATGTCTTTCCCACCTGCACATGGGTTTGTAGGACAATCAGCTCACCCTTAAAAAGGAGAGTTCACAGCATGTTTCAGTGGGTCCTGCTCAAGTATCCCAGACAGAGAGCTCCAACTGCTGTACTGGGGGTGCCCTCCTGACTGTGCTCCTTGTGCTGGCAGGTTCCAGAAGAACAAGGCCTGTCCTGAGGGAGAGGAGTGTCGCTACGCCCATGGGCAGGACGAGCTGACCGAGTGGCTGGACCGGAGGGAAGTGCTGAAACAGAAACTGGCCAAAGCTCGCAAGGACATGCTGCTCTGCCCCAGGGATGACGACTTTGGGAAATACAACTTCCTATTGCGGGATGACGTATAGTGTGAGCCGGGGGGAGTCTGTCAGCTGCAGAAACACGGGGTGGGTTTTCCGAGGGGCAGTAGCAGGGAGAGCGAGATCTGTGTCTCGCAATGAGAACCTTTTCTTTTCTTTTGTTTTAAGATTATGAGACAATGATTTATTAGTGATTGAATTTGTGAATTTAATTCTCGTTGGCCAGCGACGCCACGCTCACTGAGTTTGTGATCCATCTTTTCTCTCTTCTTTCCCCCAAATTCCCCTTCCACTTCATCTTTTTGTTTTCACTGTCCTTCATTCAAAGGAATTAATTCAGTCTGTATTGGGCTGCAAATCAGAGTATTTCTCCTTGTGTCATTCTTCTGTCTTTCAATTCAGAGTATGACTGCAGAAGTCTGGAGGACAAAGCTGAGAGAGGGGGACAGAAAAGTTGTGGATGCCCCATCCCTGGAACTGTTCAAGGCCAGGTTGGATAGAGCTCTGAGCAATGTGGTCTAGAAGGTGTCCTTCTAAATGGCAGGGGGATTGAAACTAGATGATCTTAAGGTCCCTTCCAGCCCAGACTGTTCTATGATTTTATGAAATCTGGTTAAAAGGAGGTGACCAGAATTTCCTATGTTCCTTTTCTCAGTGCTGCAGACTAAGTGCCACTTACTCTGCTGCAGCCCTTCTGCTCTTCTGGGAGTTTGGTACCAAAAGAAATAGAAATTGTGGTGCAAAGAAGGAAAACCACTAGATTTGGCTGAAGAGATCTAGGCTTGTGCTCTAGCTGTCTGTATTGCCCTGAGGCATCAGCTGGTGCTGAGGAGGATAACAGCTGTGTGGTATAAGGAGTGCAAGGTAAAAGCAGCAAAGTAATGAAACTGCTTGCAGCAGCAGGAACCAGGTTGTAGGTGACTTCAAACTTCAGCTGACTGTACTCAGAAAGCAAGTTGGTGACTTCTCATTAGATGTCTTTTTCAGTGTATGGCAGGTATTCAGGGCAGATAGCTTGGGTTTGTTTTTTTTGGCTGGTGTGACTGGTGCAAGTAAAACAGAACCCATCTAGGAGGTGTAGTGGAGTCTGTGACACACTGTGTGTCACTGAAGTCCACACAGCAGCAGGATCAGTCAGGAGGGAGGTGGTCACCAAAAGGAGCCTGTGTTTCTGTGTTGCCTTGTGTCCTGAATAAAGGGAGGGAGGGAGGTAATGGTGTTCTTTCTTACTCTTTAAATGGCATGTGTTTCTGGTTACTTAGAGCTGCATTTTTCCCTGCACTGCCAGAAGAACTGGGTGGGGACCCATTTAAAAGGCCACCATTGCGCAGCACAGGCGAAGTTAAGCTTATGGGAATCCAGCAGGAGGTGCTTACCAGTACCAGAGGTCCAGTTCCCTCCTCCTCAGAGCCAGAGCAGGGAGCTTGTGGATGCACAGTGCAACCAGCATGTGACCCAGAGCAGGGACAGTGGTGGAAAATGAGTGGGACCCAGCCATGGCCTGCTCTTGTGCTGCCTCATGTGTGCTTTGATGAGGTAATCAGTAATGCTGAACTCTGGGACAGAAGTTTTGCTTTTATAAGGGGCAGCAGTGAGAAGCAGTACTGCTCTGCATGCCAGCCTTGTTCTTTCTGGCAGTCTCATCCTGTAAGCAGTAAATGTGTTCCCTGTTCTGAGCTTCCCTCTCCTTCTCTCTTCTGCAGTCCAGCTGTGCTCTGCAGTTTTGCATGCATGGATGGCACCATCCAGTCAAACACAAACACATCTCTCTCCCAGCCTTCATCAGGGATGTCTTTTTCATACAGATTCTCCTGGGACAGCAGTCTCAGAGCCCTTGGGGCTGGCAGGGCTGTATCCATGGTAAATACAATCTGGCCGTGAACTGCTTGGTGTTTTGGCATTGCTGCATCCTCCCATTCCTCTCTGCTCCCATATCCTTGGGGTTCAGAGCTTCAGGAGAGATGGGATGAGGAAATCGGGAGATGTGGAGATGGTGTGGGGCAGCTGTCATCTTTCTAAACCAGCCTTCAGGAGGGTGCTTCATCTCCACTGGGATAGTTCGGGTCCAGTTACAGAGCAGAGTGCTGGAATCTCTCCAGAGACACAGCGTGCTGTAAGCAAACTGAATGCACTTCTGCATTAGAATCATTTAGTTGAAAAAGAACCTCAAAGATCATCAAGTCCAGCTGTTAACCTGGCACTGCCAGCTCCCAGACTAAACCATGTCCCAAAGTGCTACATCTACATGTATTTTTAAATACCTCTGGGGGTGGGGATTCAGCCTCTTTCCTGGGCAGCTTAACCACTTTTCTGCTGAGCTTTATTTCTTCTCCCTTAAAATATGGATGGTAGTCTCTGGTTTGCTATGAGCAATATCAGACATGGCAGTTTTTGAGTGGTCAGGTGCTGTATTTTCTCCTCTGTTCTTCGTGGTAACTATGGTACCTTCTCCTGGTCATCCTTGTGCTCAAGTGGTCAGCTTTACAGATGGGAGGAGACAGGCATCAGCTCCTGGGTTATCTTGCTCTGCTCTTCTTGGCAGAGATGCCAAGGAAGGAAATCTGGATTGGGGGACACTGGAATGTGGCTTTTATTTTTAAAACAAACCTGCATCTCTAGTGTGACTGGCATTCACTGAGCCATGACTTCTCATGTAACCTAAACAAGTTACAGAGTGAGTCACTCTCCCCTCTCCCCATCTCTGCAATGAGAGCTGAGCTGCTCAGTGGGGCTTCAGAGGTTCAGGCTGGGGCTGAGATGGGGAGAGGGTGGGGTGAGAGTGAGGAGAGGTGAGGTGAGGTAGGCCCACAGTCATGGGGGTTGCATCAAGTGTCTCTTTGTTTTCCCTGATATGATAACCTGGTCTGTGGTGTTGCAGTACTTCGTCACCAGACCTGTTTTAGTGTGTATATATGTGACCCTTCCCATGAAGCATATATACACAGGTATTAAATATATCGCTCTATATTATATTATATGTGTGTGGTATCGAAGGAATCTTTTAAATGAGGGTAAAAGAAAAGGACTCAAGCCAGGAAACGCAGCATCTCCAGTTTAATTATGAAGCCTATTATTTGAGATAGGGAAAAGGAAATAACAAAAGAGGAGAGGGTTTTATATAGATAGGTATAAGCTTTGAGATGGGACAGGTTTCGCTGTTCACATTTTTGAAACCCTTTAGGATGTCCTTGCAGTCCCATCTCAGTGAGAGAGTGTTATACTGCTAACTAGTGAGTAAAGTTTTAATATAAGGCTTTGCTTATATTATTTAAAGGGACATTGTGAAAGGCAGGAAGTTTCACACTTGACTTCTCAGGCTTGCTTTATCAAGCCAAGAGGGTTTTCTTCAGCACATTATATGCTCTCAGCAGAAATGCTCAGTGCTCGCAGCTCTACAGCAGATAAACCACGAGTTGTAGAGGCTGCTTTAGTGGTGTGTTCACAAGACCCTGTGATAACTCTCTGCTTTATTTGTGTGAGAGAGGAAGAAGAAAATTTTGCAGCAAAGAATCAAATTTGAGAGTTTTTAACAAAGGAAGTGATGTTTTAATTTTATAACATTAGAAGAAAATCTCATATCCTGTAAAATAACTACAGACATTCACACAGAGCAGAAGCTTATTAAATGCTGAAGGACTTAGTGAAAATCTTTTCCCAAATTCTTTGGTAGGGGCAGGGATTTAAATGACACTGGCATTGGCGTTAACCAGGCCTTTACAGAGAGAAGTAAAAAAAAACCAACACAAACCAACAACCAACAAAAAATACCCTACTTAGATTGTATGAAACTGTATGTCAAAAATTGATGGGTTTTAGCAAGTGAAAGGAAAAGATAGCAAGGGGATGCTGCAGTTCTGAGCTGGGTAGTAATGATTTTGAGTCCTTTAATATGTCTTCATATTAATATAATTTAAGAATACCACGCTTTACTATTAAAAAAAGAACTTAGTATCTTTCATAAGGTCTAGTATAAGGATAAATATGTAGATGTTTTAACAACATTTTTGTTTTTGTTCTTAAATAAAGAAAGAAAAACCAAACTTGCTTCTTTTAGCCTTTGTAATAGAAAATAAAAGTGTGCACTTTAAACCCTCTCCTGATCCAGAGTGTGTTTGTGTTTTTCAAACAGCCTGCACAGGATTTTATCTTGCTTTCGGTTTTCCCTGCTGAGGAGGGAAGCAAAGGGAGCATGTCAAGCAGTGGACCACTGTGGCTTTCTCCCATCTTTAAGTATAATCTGCTACTCTTCTTGCTGAGTGGAAAATTACCTATGTGCATATTAACAGTTGATGCAGTTCTTCATCAGACACACAGTTCTAGTGAACTTTAGGTGTATTTAAGATGTTTTTCTTGCTCCCTAGTGCCAAGAATCCATGTGCTGTGCATTAACACATAGTTTCAGGTGTTTGGGTAACCTGTGTTTTGAAACCTCCAGTAATAGGGTAAACACCTTCATCTAGAAGTTCTTCTGTGTAGGCTGCTCTGTTCAACTGGGTTGGCCAGTTCTTTTGGCTGGCAGTGTGCACCCTGCTAGGGAACATGTCCTTAGTCCTGCTCACCAACTCGCACACAGCTTGGGCTATGGGAAGCATCCATGCCCTTACTTTCCTCCTAGAGAGGATGCTGTGTGAGGAAACTGCACTGGGGGAAGAGGTCACTGTGAAAACATTTATTAATAACCCCAGCTTCTTTATTTTTTGAATCCATCACGATGCAGATTAATCTAGATTCTTGATAAAATCAAAACTGGAGATGTGAAGACACGGGAGTCCCATAGATATGCCCTGTTACTGCTGTATAAACTGGTAGTGACCAGAATATCCAGTCATATCCAGTGAGGCCTGAAGAGACAAGATTTGTCACACTTCTCCTTGATGTGCCTTCATACACACATAAGAGCTCATGTCCTTCTGGCCAAAGAAGAGGTCTGAACACATTCTTGTAGTGCAGAGGGAATGAGGAGCTGTGTGCACTTCCAAGGTGCATCAATTAAATACATACAGTGTGAGAGACATTGATTTTACATTCCAAAGATTGTTGAGGCCATGCTGACAAGAGCTGAGGGTAGCTTTTCCAGTACAATTGAAACCAAAATTGTCAAATTGTGAGAAAGACAAAGAATCAGGAGAAGAACACCTGTTTTCCTTGTGGGTTTGAGCCTCAGCTGTAAACCATATTTCTTCACTGAAATAAACTTGTATTTTGGAGAGGAAGAAAAGGAGTGGTGATTTCAATAATCAGATCTTCCTAGGAACTTCAGCAGATACAAAGACAAGGCAGAAGAGACCCAGATCAGTCAGGAAAAATCCAGGTTCTGTGGAAGATTGAGAGGAGCAGGGTAGAAACCCCTGAGAGGTGGGAGGAAGGCTTCTCATTGAAGATGGTTAATGCCATCACACAGCAGCCTGGCAGAAGGGGTTTGCTGCAGATGAGAATCCTAAGCAATCCTGTAATGAAGTCTGCCTACTACATTAGAGAGAAATATTTCTGGGCAGTGACAGCAGATGATGCAAATGCTGTCATCCCCTTCATTGTGTTTGCTGCTGCCATCGCCACCAGGAACAGCGCCATGTTGTGTAGTGTCCTGTGCACAGTGAGCAGCACACAGTTCCTGACACGTATGAGCTGGGGAGGTGTGTTGGTCACTGGCTGGGCACAGAGGATGTAACTACGTAGGGCAGCTAGGGGGAAAAACATGGGCCAGAAAGCAACAAGCAACAAGCTAAATAGTCAGAGAGGCCTGGCTGGGAGTGACTAGTTGGAGGGAAGAGGAGGAGGAAAGGCTGTGGGCAAGCTGGCTGAAGCCCACAGCTGTTTGATATGTGGTGCAGGAAGGCACTGAACAGACTTGGTTGGGTTCTATGGGATGGCTCTGGGCAGAGGTCCTGTGGACACACAGCTATTGGGGCTTCCTGGAAAGCTGCGGGCTCTGGTCAGGAGCTGAGCCATATCTCATTCAGCCTCACCCTTTTCTCCCCAGGATGGGAGTGGACGGGACAAAACCTGTCCATTCCACATAACTTCTCTCCCTCCCAGATTGACGGTCACCTCGTGTTTCTTTGTGGTTCTTCCTCCAGGCAAGAGCAGTGTGTCCTGGTGCCTCTGGGACAGGAGTGGTGTTTCCTGAAAACAGCTCCAGGTGCAGCAAAGACAAGAGCAGGGACCAGACCAGATGAGAGCTCCAGCTGACTCATTTCCCACCACAACAGTCCTGTCCCTGGCAGCTCCCAAGACTGCCTCTTTCAGGAATGTTCGTATCTGCAGTTTATCTTGTGGATGGCAGTGCCCCAGAAAACTACTACTTGTTCCAGAGAGCCTTAGGAGGCACAAACACAGCAGAGACCCCATAAATAGGGTCATTCATAGCCATCTGAATTAATCCTCCAGAAAATTACATTTACCCAGGGGTGGGATAGAAGTCTCTAAAGCTAGATGCCAGAGTAGATTTGGCTTGCTTTGAATTGGAAAAACACTCGGCTCTGGAGGTGCTCTTTGGCCTTTTTCCTTTGTTCTCAGGATTTCCTGTGTCTTCCTTAGCTGTGGGCTTCCAATAGCGCTGCAGCCCTCCAGGCAGATGGCTGGGAAGGATGAAGAGCTGCATAGTTTTGCTAATTGAATACCAAGGCACATGCCCCCATCTGTACCCCAGCAAAGCTCTGAGAGAGAGAGGGAAAGTCCTGCTTCCATGGGACTGAGATGGCCTCAGTTTTCCTCAGCAAAATTGCTTGAGAATAACTGCAACACAGCTGGGCACTGCCCCTGGGAGCTGTGGTGGGGATTCAATACAGCAACAGCATTTCAAAAGAAGCTCTAGGCAGCCTGGAGCTTCTCCTGTTTGAGACCATTCATGTCTTGGTTTTGGGGTATCAGTGGCAGCCAAACTGTCAAAGCCTTTTTAAGGGTCATTGTTTACTTTCAGCCCACACACCTTCCCCAGACTCAGCTGACTCCTGTATCTTTCTGTCCAGCTTATACCTTTTGTGCTACAATGCTGCAGGATCCCTGCTCTTGCTGGGGACCATGTTGTCCTTAGCAGATGTGAGTAGGAAGAGACGACTGACAGACAGCCTAGGTCCTTACAGACAGCCTTGGTTTTGAGAGAGAAGCAGCCACAGGAATGTGTCTCTTGCTGTCTCATCCAATGATCTCCCATGGCCCAACATCACAGGCCTTGGATTTACCCATTCTGATTTCAACCCCTTGGTTTATTGCTGCTCTTGGCACCTCCTGGGCTCTGCCTCCTGCCAAGGCTTGTTCCAAGAGCTCCCAAGACTGTCTGTCCAGGCTGCCAGAGTGTTTTCAGAGCAGGGAAATGCAAAAAGGCAGCTCTAGGTGTCCTTCCTGCCCAGGACAGTAAAACTTCTGGTGATCCCAAGGCCCTTTCTCACGTTTTCTCCTTGCCTAGCACCTAGTTCTCTGACAAATGGCACCTCACAAGGGAAGGCCACGTGCAGAGAAGCAGAGCCATGGTGAGCCCAGCTGCCATGTGAACACCCCAAGAAGGGGGAGAAGTCTTGGCGGGAGTGGTGGGGAAGCAAAGCTCATTAACTTTTTGACACTCGTTTTGGGGAATTAGTTTTTAGAAATTCTATTGCCTCAGGCAGGAGGTGCAGGCACGTCCTTCCACTGAAGTTCACTGCTTGCCTGGGAGATCCCAGCGCTGCTCCTCCCCACAGGGAGGCAGGCAGGCACATTTGTACACACACATAGGCACATGTATGCATGCCATACCCTGCTGGGGAAGGAAGTCCCTTCAGAGGAGGGGAGGGAGCTCTGAGGAGCGAGATGTCTGTGTCACATGTTGCTAACATCAAAAGTACCCAAAGGCTTGCATGCCCATGTTGCAGGCACCAGGCAGGATCTTTAGCCAATACAGAGCCCTGGTCCCACTTTTTCCTCAGCTGTACACCCTCCCATGCTGGCTTCATTACTCCTTCTCTCACCTCTTTTCCTTCAAATTAATCCACTGTGGATGCTGACACCCCTGTGGTCTGGCCACAGCCTTCCCTGCTGCTGCTGTTCTGGGTATTCCTGCAGCTCCATGGATGTTTGTTGGCACTAGCATAATCTCAACCCAGAGGAAGACAAGTTTCTGGGATATGGTGCAAGTGTCCTTTCAGAATGGCCATGGTGAAACTCAGCCTGCAGGCCTCTGCCAAGGTGAGAAAAATTCCCTACCAAGCCAAATGTACCACACAAATAAAGAGTTAAATCTGGAAGCTGTAAGGGGAATGTACAATTGTCCTAGGAACTAGTACAAGAACAAAAAATTGTAAAGATCTCTGCAAAGAAGCAGTGATTAACCTCTGGCAAAGGGTTTGCTTGCATAAAAGAAAGAGGAAACCACTTACCAAGCTGGGTTTGGTGCAAGAATCAAACCCTGTGGGTGGGCCTGGAGCCTCCACAGAGACTTTGAACAGTAGGCTTGATTTGTGGGATGTGCAGCAGAAGACATCTCATGTGAGAAGGAACGAAAATTTCCAAGTAATGGCTATGCTGACAATGTGAATGGTCTTGGGTGACTGAAAGAAATGGAAAAAAAAAAAGGAAAATAGTCTTGCTTCAAGAACAGCAGAATTTGCAAATTTTCTAGAGGTTTCTAAACGTTTTAATCCTTTTTTCCAGATTCACTTCAGGGGAATGTCATCTTGGATGCCACCACCAAGTCCCTTCAGTACTGCTGGCTTCTGCCTGTCCCTTGTCACTGCCAATGGGCCCCAGATCGTACAGAACACATAACAGCAGGTTTTATCTCTGGGGATATTAATTTGCATTAATTTGACTCTCCTCTTCCTAGCTTAGCTTCCAAACAGAATAAGATATTTAAATGTATTTATCTCTTTGCCAAGGTGGGGTAGTATGCTTGGGGATGGATGGATGGATGGATGGATGGATGGATGGATGGATGGATGGATGGATGGATGGATGGATGGATAATACTGTTGCATAAGCTTTATGTCCTTAGAAAATAAGACAAAAAGTTTTTATTTTCTAAGAGGACACATTCCATTAGATTACCAAGGCAAACTTCCACCTTATTGGAGGAAGCTGAGATAAAAGCAATTAGTAATAACAACCACTACTGCCTTTCTTTGGTCAAATGTCATTGCTGCTGCTGGGTTCCCCATCAGCTGTGCTTTCAGACACACCTGAGAAACAATTAAATTCCCTTTTGCGGTGGTGGCCTCATAAATCAATGAGCAGCCAAGGAGAAGACCCACAGCAATAATCTGCAGGAGTTTCTGACTGGGGAGGCACACAAGTGGCTCTTGGTTTTGGGTCTGAGGGAGGCTGCAAGACACTGGCAGGAGCAGAAACAGGGGAAGGGCTGCTCCAGAAGCGCTGTGAAAGTGGCCCTGTGGAGGAGTTGAGGGAATACTCCTGAGGCTGAGGGAAAGATGGCAACTTGGACCCATGCACAGAGAACCTCCATACCCAGCTCCTTATAATGAGTAGAGTTGTATCAGAGGTCTGAATGTCTGAAACAATTCTTCAGGGTCTCAAACTGCCAGCAAGGCTGTACCTATGAGTGGCACCTCAGCAGTGTTGCTCTACAGTTCTCTTTGGGCCAAATGGCACACCTCCCTAGAGAGGTCCTGTTAGAAACAGGAGTAGAATTAGAGGTTTTAAAAGAGACATTTACATGCTTTGGTGCCAGCAGAAGAACCTGAACACTGCAGGAAGCAAAGAGGTCAGAGGAAGGAAGGTACAAGAATTGGTTGCTTAAAAAAAAAAGAACAATTCTTTCAAATAAAAATGTAAAAGGAGGGAGAGTATGGACCTAGGCAAATGTTGAAGGACCCACAATCCTCCCCTCAGGACTGCTGAACACTCCTTGGGCAAATGTGCCGAGAGGTTCAGCCAGCACAGCTGGGTGGTGTGGGTAGATGCCCAAGAGACTGTAGAAAATACAGTGAAGCTAGCCCTGGTCTCTGCCAGTTAAATTGGTGCTCCTGGAGTTTGGCCTGTGCCATCACATTAGGTGCCTCCTTTTGTGTGCCATCCACTCAGGGACAGTATAAGTTGACTATGGCTGGTTGAGTCTGTGAGAAAAGTGTAGTTAAGGGCTGACTGGGCTTCTGAGTGATGGCTGGAGCAGAGCTGCTGGCACCTCCACTAAAATGGGATCACAAAACCAGTAAAAACATATCTGATCTGACAACAGTGCAGCCAGCACAAGTGATGCAATCTGTGGCCATGCCTGCATCTTTCCAGAGACAACATTTCAACTTCATTCACTAAAGCAGCTCAAATGCTCTGCTCTCCATGGCAGGGACATGGGGGCAGACAGACATTCCCTACTGCTATGACTCTACTCCATAGTATATTTTCTGATTTCCTGGGGCTTGAAGACAGGGTGGTTCCAGCTAGTGATGTTACCCAAGCTCTTCTGGTGGGCAGGAGCTCACTGTTCTGGTATTCTGAATCAAGAGGGACATGCAGTAAAGTAGGAGACTTTGTGGATATGGCAAACACCAGATGAGATGTTTATTTCGTCACTCTCAGATCTCTAGACAAAAATTAGAGATGTCCATTGCAGGCTAATAATTCAAACTGCTAAGAGACAATTTAGATGATCTTTAAGGTACTTTCCAATCCAAACCATTTCATGATTCTATGAATTTTCTCTGAATTAAGGTCTTCATTTTCTGAAGCCATAAATGTCAGTCAGTTGCTGCAGCAGTGGCTGTGAAGTTCCTGGGTCCCTCCAGGCATGTGGTCACATGTTTGTTCA
Organism: Ammospiza caudacuta; assembly: GCF_027887145.1. Classification (NCBI taxonomy): domain Eukaryota; kingdom Metazoa; phylum Chordata; class Aves; order Passeriformes; family Passerellidae; genus Ammospiza; species Ammospiza caudacuta. The sequence goes on from NC_080597.1 coordinate 29,421,849, forward strand.
GCTTTCATAACAAGTTTGAGCCTGGGACAAAATCAGGGAGTCCAGCTGCACCTGACACTGGATAGCTACCATGTTCCCAATGACTTTCCCATGCCAGCCTGTGATAAGAAGCAATACTAGGCATAATATGACAGTAGCTGTCCCAAACATCAATGATGCCTGGCATGACTGAATGGACTGGAAGATTTCAGGAAAGGACATGGATCTCCTGGCTGGCAGGCTGTGGTCCAGGAAGGAGAGATGTGATCAAGTCTCTTGCTCACAGGAGCCAGAATGCACTGACCATCTGCAGACTCTGCTGGCTCCAGCTTTGGGTGGGTGGAGAACACTGTAACAGCCCAGGTTAGTATGGTACTGTTCTCCCTGAATGGCTTCACCACTGATGGTTATGACTGGCTCAAAATCTGAAGGGGTTGTATCATAATTACAAATTCTACTAAACTAACTATTGTTAGGTGATTTCTGTTAGTTATTGATTTCTGAGCCTGATTAGATTAGGATCTAGATCACGAGTCTTCTCCAGCTAACTCAAATTCTCAACTACCCAACCTGGCTAGATAATTCCTTCCTTTTGGTTTCTACTGGGTTAAATCAAATGCATTTCCTTATGAAACCAAACACCACGCCTGATTTTGCTCGGCTGTGTCCAGTTGCTGTGGCTCACAGACCACTGTAGGAATACCTGGTTTCTACCGACTCACAGTGGCACTCTAAGGCTGAGCCTGGCAAAATGGACAGGAACAAACTGAGAAATAAAGGCATTTCTGTTGAAATACCACACTCAGCAAAAGAAAAGACCACACCACATGTAAGATGCTTCTTCTCACACCAGGTTCTGAAAAAGAGGATCAGACCTTTATCCTCCTGTCTCCAGTCCTTTTCTCCATGCTAAAAATTTCACTGACAGGAGAAGAGGGGCTTTGTGTGCTCAAGGTCTTACTTAACCAGCTGTTACCACGGTATTTGCAGGGTTCATGAACTCTCTTCCTGTATAGCAGTGCTCTAAGAGGAGGCTGTTTGTTTCCTGATAAAATTCTGTGGCACTTCAGAAGCAAAATTCTATATTTTGGGGATGATGCACACTTATAAGAATGAAACCTTGTGCTATTATCAATATTAACTTAGGAGGGACACACAGTAATTTTTGCATCACATACAAATAATGTCACTATCTTCATCTCAGCTAAAAAGTTAGCAGGCAGATGCAGACAGCATGTGTATCTCCCTGTAACAGCCTGCACAGCCTGGAGCTCCTCAGAGCCTCCCAAGAACATGCCAGAGGATCCCTCTCCTGTTGTGTTTGCAGCCAACATGCACCCCTAACAGCACGCACTTGCTTTTTTTCCCCTTCAGACACATGTATTTGTTATAACACCTTGGGAAGGAAAAGGGTGCTGCCTTTGCAAAGTTAGATAACTGGCCCAGTTCTTTGCTGCCGGATTGGCTGGGAGAGGCCCTGTAAAACCACGCTGGCCAGGCGCCCAGCCCAGCCCTGCAAGGCTGCAAGCTATTTCCACAATTGGCCACTTCAGAGTGGGAGAGGGGGAGGTGAAGACAACCAGGCAAGCTGTATCTCTGCCAGGCTGCTTCCCATTCTCCTTGTTTTTCCTGAGCCAGAGCATTCGGCACACCCGCTCCGGGTGCCTCCGAGCCCATCTCACAACGCCCAAGATAGTGGGGTGTGAGGCTGGTGGCCAGGCACCTGGCCCTCCCTTAGCTCTGCTGGCACAGTCCCAGGACAGGACATGTCAAGCTGCAACACCCCTGGGGGCCCCACTGCCCTGGACTTTCCGGAAGTCCTGAAGTCCCTACTGGAGTATTCCTTGCCCTGGACCAACAAGATGACAGGTAGGATTGAGGAAATATGTACGGGGGGTTCTGTTTTGATTTCTCCATCCCCTCCTTCAGTTGCAAGGTGAGAAAGGGGCAGATCTTGTTTGCTGCAAGCCCTTCCAGGGTGTGTTTCCTCAAAGTGTCCAAGTCAGACAGGGAATCCTGGCACTGTGCATGTTGTGCAGCTAGGAGGAAAACCAGCAGCAATGGATTGATTATAAAATCATGCTGAGCTCCTGATCCTTTTAATCTCTGTGCTCAGCTACTTTGTGGAAACCCTCAAAGATTCACGCACAGAAAAGGCTTGGGCACTAATGTTCATGCTCATATAGAAGCAACTTCCAGGATTGCCATTCGTCGTTGTCCTATGGTTAATAACCACTAAGTCTCCAGACATTGCCTTTTCCCAGACTCAGACTGTCCAGAGAGCCTGCATGGGGCAGGCTGACTGTGCAAACTTTGTTTAATTGTTTATCAGTGAAAAGCTGGGATAGAGAACATAGCAAATGCTGCATTTTCTTTGCAAGAGCACTTCTGTACTCCTAGGCTTTCTTACTCTCTGTACAGCATCCTAGAAAACAATGAGAAGGACCCAGGAGGTTATTTAGTCTGGGCTTTCCCTGTGCTGAACACTTTGCTCATGCTGCACTCATGGCTTTGCTAATGCTAGGTCTGCTCCAAGCACCCATCACAGTTTGAGTACTCTCTGGTTTTGGATAGGATGCTACAGACCCTTGACAAGCTGCTTATTGGTTGCTGTGTTTTAATGTTTGCTGCACAGAGCTGGGGAGGTGTATGGGAACACCTCAGCTCAACAAGCCTATGTCTGGGCATGAGAGAGTTGAGCTCACAGAAACAAACATGCACAGTGCTTGCTCGTCTGTAGGAAGTTGCTACCAGGACATCCAGGCAGCTCTGCAGTGTTGAAGGGCAGCAGAACCCAGGAGCAGAAAAGCCAGACACAGTGTGGAGAGGGACCCTGCTCTCACTCCAGGGTCAGTGGGAGAAAGGGCTGCTCCTGTGACAGTAAAGCATTCCTGTAAGGAAAGGCATCTGCCTACACCTGCTGTAATACAGTGAGCCCTACGGCACAGGCACAGCTCCCTGGGGAAAAGGGAAATAGGGCAAGGGGACTGCCCCACCCCTAAGGGCTCATTTTGTCACATTGCTCTGCTGCTGCCTCCTGTGAGCTCTCTCTCTCTCTTTGCTGAGACTGCCCACTAAGAGGTGTGTTTACATACCACACATATGAAGTCCCACTGTTTGTGTGGACCAGGGCATGTTTTCCCAGCTGACTGTACACAGGTAGAAAGTGGAACTGTCTGGGAGGAGGCAGTAACAGCCAAGGGCAGCTCATGTGGTGCAGAGCCTTGCTGTGGCTAAGCTGAGTTTGGCTGCTTTTCTGGGATCTCTGCTCTCCACAGCCAAGTGGATTCAATTAATCCAAAGGAGGAGTGCAGCAAAACCTATCTGTTTAGAGTAGGGAGTAGAGGAGAGATCAATGATTTGAGAGAATAATTTAGCCTTAACTGAATGTGACTTATTTGGCAGCTGAGAATGCTGTTTTGTGGCAGCTTTCTTCCTCAGCTCCAGGACCACCCTGCCTTTCCACATCACTTCCCGTAGTCCTCAGAACTGTCTCTATTATTTTGCCTCCCTCTCCAGACCAGCATTCCCATCATGGCCCTCTTCCCACAGAGCTCAGTTCTCTCCTTCTGGGCTTCCATACTTGGACAGCACTCATCTGGATTTGCTAGTTCTCAGGCCTCTCTCTGAAATTCTCTATTCTGCTATTCAAACCTCCCAGTTGGGCTCACTGTACATCTCTCCCTCACACCCTGTGCCCAGCAGTGAGCTGCTTATCACTTGCCTCCCTCCCTGCTGCACCCCAGAACTGGGCTGTTCTGTATCATCTGGCCCTGACAAGGCTCCCAGCAGCAACAGCCAAGGCTGCTGCATTCCTCTCCTCACATCTCATTGTCCTCCACTCTTCCTTCTCAGCTGCAGAGTGAAAGCAAATGTAAAAATCCCAGGCAGATCCCCGCTTAACCAAGAGGGTAAAGCTTGTGGTACAGTGCCTGCTTTCTGTTGGCAGTTGCTTTGAACACCTAATCCCCAGAGGCAGTGAGGAAAAGCTCTCAGGGCAGCCTGCCTCCTAGCTGGCAGGGCAGTGCTAATGCTGGAGCAGGGTGATGTGAGAAGCAACCCACAGGAATGTTCCTCAGGAACTCCCTCCCTCCTTCCTGCCTTTGGGAAGAGCAGCTAACGCTGTGTAGTCTAGATCATTTCCAAGGAAAGTCACAACTCACAGTGGTGCAGAACAAAACTTCGTACAGTGGAGCATGGGTGCAAATGTGCTGGAGGAAGAACATGGTCAATCTAAAGGGAAAAGCTCTGGAGTAAAAGCTGCTGAGTGGTTTTAATAACCTCCCTTCATACAGACATTACCCAGCAAAGCAGCTGCCATTGAGCTCTGCAGGGGTGATGTGCGCAGACCCTGTTCCTTGAAGGAGTGTTTACATTACTGAGGCACAGCATCATCCTTGGGGGCCACCAGCATTGACAACAATGGAACAAAGTGACCATGAGAGCCACAACTGAATGGGAAGCCTGCAGTCTGCCCCACTTTGTCTGCATCTACTTGCCTAAAAGCTGCTCCTTTGTGACCTCACTCGCTTGTGTTCCCTATCACCTATCAGTAGCTGTTTCCTAGACAAAAGCATCACTGCGGGCTTGCTGCCCCTTGCCAAGCTGCCTGTGCTGCCTCTGTCGTGTGTGGTCTGACATCTGTGTCTCATCACCCTCTGTGAAGTGGCATCTCCCTTTCACACATGTGCCTTTTCTTCCTGCCAGCTGAGCTTGGCAAGGCGGAGGGAGTCCATGGAGGGCACGTAGCAGCCCTGGAGCACACTGGGCAGCAGAGCATGACGTGCTCTGCCTGCTTCTTGCAACTGGATTTATCAGCCTTGATAAATGATGCATTAACCTGCGCCGTTGCAGCCTATACTAACAGGGTGGCCTTTTCCAAGCTTCCCGTTGGGCAGCATGTGTGCAGGAGTTGCATCGGGAGTCCCGCCCATTCCCTGTGAAGGAGGGAGCAGATTGGGCCTCCCTGCCCACGCAAGAGAAGTAGCTGCTGGGTAGGGCAGCTCCACATCTGCCCAGGTTGGGTGGAGATGGCCTCTGGTCCTCATTGCAGTAAGACAATGGAGAAAAACACCTACCCTGTGTGACTTCACATTCCATTCCTTTTCCTGGGGCATGTGGAGAAGAGTTTAGACCTGATTTTGGTTTTAGTTTTTTGGGGTTTTTTTGTCACAAAGACCATCAGGGTTTATTAGTAAGGGTCAGGTAAAATCGTGCCTCGCCAATTAAATTAAATGTTTGAGGTTTGTGGCAGGGAAGTTCAACCAGGCAGATGCCCAAGTGTCTACCTGAGACAATGTCTTTATTTTCTGCTGGCACGGATGGGAATGCCTCTGCTCTGGCGGCTGTGCTGGACGCAGACGGGCCGACCCCAGCGGAGCACACCCCTCCCTTTCCCGTAGCTTCGCTGCAGCCCATCCTGCCGAGGGAAGAGCAGCCGCTGCTGACAGGAGAAGCCTGTGGCTGCAGCATGACACTTCTACGAATTTGTTCATTTGTGGGAGAGGCTCCTCAGTACCCACCTGTGCTGTCGGGAACGAAATTGGCAATATTTGCTCCCTTCTTGTGTTCAGCAGCTTAAATCCCAGCATGGCATCCTTACTGCTAAAGCAAGAGAGCCGCTTGGAGAATCACAAGAATTTCTTGTGATCATGACAATTTGGAAACGCGGCCTCTCCTCCCTTCCCCCAGCAGCCTGCCCATGCCAGCACTGCAGTGAAGTCCCTCTCCCTGCCCATGTTATGTAGGGCACGCCGCTGCGGGCATCGTGTGGGACGGAGGGAGATTAAATCCAGGGCACGCACGAAAGATGATTTTAGGATCCTAAATGAGGATACGCAAGGGCGGGCTGGAGCGCTGCTTTCGGGACAGGGCGGGGAGGGGGTTCGCAGCCGTCGCGCTGCCGGGACGGCCCTCACGGACGCCCGCTCGGCCGCGGCCCCCTCAAGCACCGGCGGGCGCGCGGAGGCGCAGGGGGCGCGCGGCCTCCGCCGCCTACGCGCGCGCTACCTCCCCCCGCCTCCTCCGCCCTCCTGACGGTGACGCAGCGCCCGCGGGAGGAGCGGCAGGGGGCGGTGCTCCGAATGCTAATGAACTCCGTTGAGGCCCCGCCCCTGCACGTGCCCTGGCGGGCGGGGGGCGCGTGCCCGCGCGGGCCGCGGGGAGGGCAGGGCGGGGAAGGCGGGGCCTTACCGCGCGGGGCCACCCCCCTCGGGGGCCACGGGCCAATCCCGGGGCGCGGAGAGGCCGGGCCAGGGCGGGGCCCCGGGGCTCATGAATACTGAAGCACGCGCCAGGCGTCAGCTGGCCGCGCCTGCGCCGTTCGCTCCGCGCTTCGCCTCTGCTGCCGCCGGGTCCCGGGGAGCCGCCGCAGCCCCGCGCCGCCGGTGACCGCTGACAGCCCGCCCGCCCGCGGGGAGTATGCCCGGCCGCGCCGCGCACCAGGAGGCGGCGGCGGCGGGAGGATCAGAGCCCACTGCAGCCGGGGGGAGCGCGGGAGCCGCCGCGCAGCAGGAGCGGCGGGGCCTGGCGGGCGCGTTCCCGCTGGTGCTGAAGAAGCTGATGGAGAACCCGCCGCGGGAGGCGCGCCTGGGTGAGCGCGGGGGCGCGCGCGGGGGCAGCGGGAGCGCGCGGCGCCCCCCAGTTATCCGCCCCCACCGCCCCCTTCCCGCCCCGTGGCTCGGAGGGCGGGACCCGCCGGGTCACGGCGGGACTGGCCGCGGGGGGAGCACCCGCGGGAGAGGCCGCACGCCCCGGCCCTCTCCCTCCGCCCCGTCCCTCCCTCCCTCCGCCCCCTGGCCGGCCGAGCCAAGAGCCGGCGGCGCGGGATCGCTCCCCGCCTCCCGGGGATCGCCCTCTCCGGAGCGTGTAGGTGCCTGCGCTGGGCAGAACCGAGCGCTGCGGGAGCGAGGGGTGGGCAGGAGCCGAGACGCGGCACGCTGGGTTTAGTCCCTCGGCTGTCTGCAGCCTCCCCCGCCTGTAGGAGCGTAGCTGGGAGCAGCAGTGAGAAGGTTTCCCGGCTTGCTTGACCTTAATTGCTGGGAAGTTGCCCGATGACACGAGTAAACAGCGGATCCCCTCAGATTAGGTTCGGTGATAATCCATAAGGGTATGAGTGACTGCCTGCACATGCAGTCCTGCATGGGCTGGAGCTGCCTCTCTGCCACTGCTGATGTGGACAGCAGCTGTGTAAATAGCAGTGCTGGTGCTTGTAGTCTTCGGTGCTCATGGCACACTTTCTTTTTTCTTGGCTTTTCTTTTCTTTCTTGTTTTTCCCCCTTCTCATCTGGCAGTATTTTTGCCTTTCTGAGTATCAATTTCATTTCGAGGAAGGCTCAGGATTGTCTGCACTGCTGTGCTAGTGTATAATAAAAGAAGTCCTTACACCTGTGAATTTTGAGGTTAAAATATTTTTTTGGAACAGTAGACAACATCCAGGGTAAACCACGGCATAAGCAAGGTTGTCAAGATTGTTGCCAATGAGGATCCTACCTACCTTGCATGTCTAATATTGCCCAATACCCTGTAAATCCATTTTGTGATTCTGGAGACTATCTTTTTCTCCTTTCTTCTAAAAAAAAGTCAGCTTGTGAGAAAGGTTTCAGTTATGTTGCTATGGTGCAGGATGCTGCAGCACACAGAATCTTGAATCTGCAAAATAATGGGATTTCTTAAGATATTTCTGCACCCAGTCCTTTTTAAAGACGTTAGCGCCAGCAGGAGCAATTTCAGTTCATGTATGGTTGCTGATAGGGATTTTGTGACTTTGTCTTGGGGCTGATTTCTGTGTGCAGAATCATGTGATGTGGCCTATGGAGATGTAAAATTCTGAAATTAATATGATTGTGAGGTAGTGCATTTTTCTAAAATTAGAAACATTTGATACTAGATTGATTACTAGATGACCCTGTTCCAGTTCATAAAGGTGCTCAGCTGAAGCTTGCTAGTGAGTCCATTTCATCTTGATTATCCCTCTCCATTCATGGTGTGATAAAGTTCAGGTTGTTCTTGTTCTTAAAATTTCTCCATAGATTTCCTTAGTTCACCTTGTTCTGTTTCACTCATACTTTGTGGAACTTGTTGCTCTGTGTTTATTTTGGTCTGATACTTGTTTGCATATTCAAGACAAAAGAAAGAATGCCTTCATTGTCAGCAGGTTTACAAAACTCCTAGTTTACAAAAGGCTCGTCAATAGACCTGTGACTCAATTGACTTCAGAGGGTCCATGATTATTTTCTGTTCTTTTCGTTGTGATACACTCCAAACGTTAAAAAATTACTCATTCACTTAATCCAGTGGTGCACTTTCAGCGAACTTTCTGAGAAAAGACCCTGTGCTTTTGTCTGGAATGCCTATTGACAAAACCACAGTTTTCTATCTTACTCTGTAAGGAATTGTATCAGCTAGCTGCAGTGTCTGTCCATTTGTAGTCTCTGCAAGATACCTGTGGGTTTTCCAACTGCTGTGGGTGATTTGACTACCCACTCAAAGCCAGCAGCTTTCTAATCCTCTGAGCAGCAGAGGAGGGAGGTCAGCCAGTTCCAGCAGAATGCCATCCCCTTGAACACCCTGCCATGGACCAGGTACAGCTCACCAGCCTTGCTGGGAGTTGGAAGGATTAAATAAATAACAATAATGATATTTCTATTAAAAAAGGAAAAGTCCCATGAGTTAAGGGAAGGCAATTATTATTTTGGAGCAGAAGTGTAGGTCTCTTCCATTAGTAAGGAGCTGCTGCATACTCTCCAAAGGATGCCTTAATCACCAGTTGCATGCTGCTGTGGCAGGAGAAATGCCTCAGCAAACATCACAGTAATGGGCATTAGGGGTAGGGAACCCTGCAACCTGCCTTGTTCCATCCTCACAAGTGGGACTAAAGACTTATGGAGCAATCAGCCCATACATACATACATACATACATATATATATATAGTGGTTTCAGTATAATTTGACAATATTTTGTTGGTGAACAAGAGGAAGTTTGTCAAATAAGTGTTTGTTCTGTTTGTTGCTGGGCTAGCTCTTGACAGCATGGTGGCCAAAAGCTTTTGGTTGGTTTTTGGTTTAGTTGGTTTTTTGGTTTTGAGGAAGAGCCAGGACAGGGAATAAAGCTCTTTTCATGCTGCTACTTATGGTTAAAACAGCAGTATTTCCAACAGTTCAGTAACTGAAATGGTCCACTTAAGTCACTGAGCATAAACTGGTGTCCTCACTGTTGACAGCAAATGTAGAGCCCAGTTAATAGGTCACAGTAGCAGAATGAGGGGGCTAAATCAGACATGAGCCATCATCTGCAGAAGTACAGTCCAGATTTATCAGGGTGACCTTGAATCACTGCAAATGGAGCTTCTTAGGATACTGCAGCTCTGCTGTCAGGTAATACCTGTTTACACTATAAATATCTTAAGAGAATTAATCTTTCAGGTCCCTGTGCTGAGGTAGGCAGAAACTTCCCCCTCAAGATGTAAGAAGTTAATTAGTGTTTCATTAGATGTGCGCCCAAGCAGGATGTTGTGTGGCAGAAATAAAGATTAAATTAATAGAACGAAACCCGTGGGAAAACATCAATGCAAAAATGATCATACAAAGGTTTTACCATGTTATATATCATCTTTGAAACAGATGAGCTCCCAATGTGTGTTAATTTCTGCTGTTTTATTTCAGATACTGTTAGAAGTGAGGGAGGAGAGAGAGACAGCATAGCTAAACAAAGACAGCGCTGAGAGCCCAGTGCTTGCTGAGTTGTCAGCTTGTAGCGAAAGGACAAAAAATTTCAGATGCTTTTCTCACGTGGAGGAAGGATCTAATGTGGTGTGAGCCAGGGACAATCACAAGAGGAAATTGGAGGAACCACAGTTTTTCCAGGTTACTGCAGGACAGCAGGGTGATCCTGCACATCCAAAGAGCATTAAAAGATCTGACAAGAGCCACATATCCAAGTACTGTAGTCTTTTTAGCTTCTACCTTCTGAAAAATATTTTTATGCCTTAATGTCCTATTAGATGTTGCAAAACAAAAGCACTATAAAAACTGACATAACTTATAATGGTGTACTGTTTTCCAGAGTTAAGAAATTTTTTCTTTTAGTTGACATTTTGACTTGACATTGCACAAGTTTTTTATCATGCTAATTAAAAATAGTTATTTACAAATAATTCATTAGTGTTGCTTGGATTTGTTTTGGTGCTACATTTGCTAGGATATCATCCACAATATCCAGTGCAAGTCTGGGTTTGCTTGTGCTGGGCACTATCAAGTGTTGGGGAGTACACAATCTCTATTCACAGGTGAAATGTTGGTTCCAATTTGGTGGCGTGTGCTCCAGTAGTAAGGGAAGTCCTCCTTAGATATGGAGCAGATGCTGTTTGTTTACTGGCTTCAAGTAGGAGCTGTTTAGAAGCATTCTGGTTATTTACACCATTACTGTTAATCTGCATGTTTGCTTTGTCCAAGCAAAGGGTAGGAAAGCTCCAGAACTCCCCATGGAAAGGAGTTTATAGCAGGAACAGGAGCTGGAAGATGGTGATTTGGAGGGAGTAGTGTGAAGTGGCAAGAAGGCCAAAAGCTACAAGGTGATATTACCAAAGCTTAGGTCCAGGAGCCACTGGTCTGAATTTAATGTATCCTTTAGATACTTGTTCTTGATCCCAAGCTGGTGGCTGGTGAATACTTTCTCGGCTGCTTGGTTTAAAATCAGTATCTTCTTTTGTATAAAATATTCAGAATACGGTAGATAATTTACTTTGTATGGCAGCACTGTTCTTTCAGCCATAAAAAGCTCTTTCAGCCACACATCCACACCAGCTAAGGCAACAGCGGAAGGAATGCCGCTTTTATCAGAATAGGTTTTATATAAATAGGCTTTTCTGATTTAGAGCCCAGTTTCACCCCCACTTCCACCCCCGATAAAGAAAAATGCTCCTTTAGCATGTTATAGCCAGTCTAGAAAACCCTAATGCCAAAGATTGGTGCATTTTATTGGGCTAATCTCTCTTAATACTGGAGATCTAAACTTGGTCCAGTGTATGTCCTTGGAGTCCCTGTTCTATTGAACTGAGTATTTGTTGGCTTCCATGGTAATGCCCAGTTTGCAGGTGATGAGGGTACAACTGGTGACTGTTCCTTCCTTTTGACAGCAGTGCTGGCTCAGTGCTGGCAGTACTAGCACTGCTTCTGGAATGCCTCCTTCACTACTGATCGAACTGCATGGAGAACTGGATCAGGAAAATGACTTGGATTTTTAATTTTTTTCTCTGCCAGCTTATTTTTATCTCTTAAATTATGTAATTATTCCATAACTTGAGTTTTCTGCTTGGATTCTGTCCCAGACAATTGTTAAGATTCAGTAGCTATGGGGAGCATAGAAACAGCCATTTTTCTGTAATATGTGCACTGTAGCACAGTAAATGGAGAAAAATTCATCAGTCTCTTGTGACTTGGGGGTGTGATGTGGGAGTGTGCCTTATTAGACATCTCCCCAAAGAGTGAAAATTATATGTAGGTACTCTGAACCATCTATAGTGAGCAGCACTTGGAGCTATTGCTTTCTGTGGACATGCTGAGTCATTTCAGAGAGAAATGCTTCTAAAATGCTGAACAATAAGCATCCAGGTCTCTGGTGTCCTATGGACCTTCTGACTGATTTTCAAATGTAATCTGAAAATCCATATTCCTCTCCCATTCGCATTTAAATTATTGTTCTGCACCTTTCTTCTTTGTGCATAGAATAAGCTACTCAGCCTTGTCAGAATTTTCTTAATGGTTTCCCATGTAATCCTGCTTAGGGACACTGACTTTCGTTGTCTTCTGAGGTGGGCATGTGAAACCCAGGCTGTGTTGCAGTGACTGGTTAATAAGCTCCATGCACCTTGGTAAGCTGTCAGCAAAGGTGCTGCTCTGCAGGGCTGCTCAGCTGCCTGGGGCCCAGCCATCATGGGGGGTTAGAGCCTTCCATACAGAAATGTTCCTTTTCAACATCTGGTTTTCCAGATCATGTCATGAGGCAGAGCCATGAGCTGAATTTTCTTTCATGGGGATTTTGTTTGACTCTTAAACCTTGAGTCTCTCCTGTGTTTCAGCTTGTACAGTGACCTACTTGTATTTTTCAGATAAAGAGAAGGAGAAAATAAAGCTTGAAGACGATGAGGCAGCAGCTGCCAGCACTATGGCAGTCTCAGCTTCCCTCATGCCACCCATTTGGGACAAAACTATTCCTTATGATGGCGAGTCTTTCCACCTGGAGTACATGGATCTGGATGAGTTCCTGCTGGAGAATGGAATTCCTTCCAGCCCTACTCACCTGGATTTGAACCAGAATCCACTCTTGCCTGTGGCTGAGTTGGAAGGGAAGGAATCTGCCGGTGCTTCCACTGGTTCTCCTGCATCTTCCTCTTCCACTGCAGTTTACCAGCAATCTGAAGCAGCCTCCAGCACAGGTATATGGAATAATATGTGCTCTGAGGGATTTCTGTTATTCTCATATTAAAAGATGGCTCTGTAGATCAAAAAGGAGATATGCTAACATGTCAGTGTTTGCTGTGGCAGGTTACAGTTAAACATGCTCAGTGTAGAGCCATAGTTCATGTGTCAATTCATGAAGATGCTGCCTCTCCTTTTCTTTCTCTCTTTCCATCCTATAAAGAATGAGTGTCTGTCAGTGTGCAGTCTGTTTGTCTATCAGTGTGCAGTCTGTTTTGCTTTTGAAATTATAAGAGCTGAAATAGCAACATAAAGTATTTGCTTTCTTGGTATTGTTAATACAGGATTTTCTCAACTTGTCCAGCTTCTTACTTTCTCAGGTAATTTTACAACAGATTTGATAGCTTGTCACAAGTCATTTTTATTACCTTGGTCTACTTGGGTGAACTTACGTGAACTTAATGTACCTCAAATAACAATGTTAAATAGAAAAACAATGAAGCAATCGTTATTGTGGTAGCCTGGGAAATGTGAAAACAGACACTTGGAAAAGGTGTTTTAATGATGCAGTTTGATGTTCTGTGGTGCTTTGAAGTGGGAATGGAGGAACAAACAAACAAAACTGTGCTTAAATGGTACTAGGAAACTTCATTTGTACTATGGAGATGTTCTCTTAAAGAATTCAGCTGCTCAGTTTGCCCTAGATTTAGAGTTTAAATATGATAGCCATCACAGTACTATTTTATGAGCAAGCTTTAAAGAAAGCATTTTGCTCTGGACCTCTTTTGTGAATCTCTGGGAAAGATAACATGGAATTCCTATGCAAAACTTATTGATCACTACTGCACATGGCAGTGACATGCAGTTTTGCAACTCATGTATATGAAGTTTTGTAAACAATAGATTAGTATGATAAAGCTCATATGAGCACTACCAGTGTCAGACATCTCTGTTGGGCCATTTATTTCCATGTGGAAAAGAAGAAGAATACTGTTGCATTTGTAGCAAATCCTCCTTTATTTAGTCAGCTGTTTGGAAGTCTACTTGTCTGACCTTTGAAGGTCCCAGGGACAGGGGTCTTTGGGCAGGCTTGTTTCTGTAAGGATTTGTATGGTACAAAACTCAGGCTGATACAAGTTTCTCCCTTCTTACTCCACTGAAGGTGCTTTTTGTGTGTGCAAAGCATGTAATTTTTGCCAAGGAAGCATTAACTCCTGTCCTGCATCTGTCTACTCATATCTGTTATTCTGGCATATGCTTCTAGGGTTATATTACAGACTGGACTGTGAACTCTTTCTCTGTACCAGCAGCAATACAGCACCCACCACACCTCAGGGAAGCACCAACTAATTCTATGAGATATTTCTCACCACTGGGCAATAAAGTTGGCTTCTTTGTTGATTCTCTTCATCCTGCTGAATATATTGTAATTTCTCCTGTTGTTGCCAGAGTCCCCACCACAAAATGAGAGAAATACACCCAGTCCCATTGATCCTGACTGCGTAGAAGTTGAGGTGAATTTCAACCCCGACCCTGCTGATTTAGTTCTGTCCAGTGTGCCTGGCGGTGAGCTCTTCAATCCTCGCAAACACAAGTTTACTGAAGAGGATCTGAAACCACAACCTATGATTAAAAAAGCCAAGAAGGTTTTTGTCCCAGATGAGCAAAAGGTAACAGATTTATTGCTGTAAACTCTTCTAGGCTTTGATAAAAATTTCTGACTCTTTGTCCGAACACTTTGACATAGAGAGCTAATGCAGTTTACCTACATGATTGGTCAGAAGCACTGCCAAGAATAGAATTGGCAAGCCAGCTGCTGTGCTTGCTGGTTTGCAGGTTTTGGTATCATGAGCTAATTACTGGCAAGGAGCAACTGATCATGCTATACACAGAAATTAGAAGAGCTATCAAGTCAAATCCTCATCACCTGCACTTTTGAAGGCCGTTGTCTATATTTGCCCAGTATTGTATCCAATCTGGACAGATTAGACACAATAGAACAGGTGGTTTTATGTAAAAGTTCACTCCTGAATTGAAACTAAGTAAAGGAAGCATTTCAGTTGGACGGCTTCTTAATACCCAAGTCTCTAAATCTCTTTAGTTTTAGCAAACCACTTGGTTAATCCTAAAAGAAGACTTGTGTAAAGATGAAATCTTACAGCACTGCATGGTCTCCATTTTGATGTCCGAGCCCTGCAAACCTATGGAGGAGATTCCTCAATAGAGCAGTCAGTGTGAATATCATTATACAATAAAGAGGTGTCTCCAATACACTTGTCAGTTTGGCATCTCTTTTTTAATACAGGATGAAAAATACTGGACAAGGCGAAAGAAGAACAATGTGGCAGCAAAGCGTTCCCGTGACGCCCGGCGGTTAAAGGAGAATCAGATCACAATTCGGGCGGCCTTTCTTGAGAAAGAGAACACAGCCCTGAGGACGGAGGTGGCAGAGCTGCGCAAGGAAGTGGGACGATGCAAGAACATTGTTTCTAAATACGAGACCAGATACGGACCCTTGTAAGCACACCCTTTTCCTTGTTAGGGCTCTTTGTTTTAGCCTCTTAGACTTCTCTGCCTTCTGTAGAGACTCCCAGAAATAAAGTTTATGGAGGCTTTGCCATTTTGCATCTACACTAGAAAGAAACCAACAAAACACAAACAAACCCTGTTTCTGTTGGCACAGCTCGTTCAGGCCCTCTCCTGATCATTCTGTTGTCCATAATCTTAGTGTCCATATTTAGAACCTTGTTTTCAACACTGATAGAACATTTTCTGATGTCATACAATTGAACAGATTCACCTGTCTCGAGGAATAAATGTGGATCCCTCCAGACTGGAAAGAGCTTTTGCTATCTGTTCTAACCTTCATTTTTAAGTGGAGAAAGAGCCTAGGAGACTCTCCACTCCTCTCTCTCTTTCTTCTCTCTCTTTTTTTTTTTTTTTTTTTTTTTATGGTTAATTTTCAAGCTCTTGCTCTTTTCTCCTCTCCCTTCCACCTCCCCCTCCCAGTAAAAGTGTAAAACATAAGTTTAGAATATAAGTAGATGTTGCTGGGCAGCATCAAGAAATTGTTTCCTCTCCCATTCAGAGGCACTAGAAAGTATCTGTTGTATAGAACGCTGTTCCTGCTGAAGAGGAATAGGAGAACCTTTAGGACAGGAATACAGGAAAACATTCAATCTCTTGTAAAAACAGAAGTATTGCAAGGTTAATCTATGAATGTTATGCAGAATGGAGTCAGTGCAGTTTAGATTACAATACTGTCTAAATGTCTTGATAGGTTCTAATCGTGAATAACCTGCAGAAACCAAGGAGAGAGAATAGTGAATCACTCTTTTTACATATGTGGACAAAATAATTTGATGTGGGTTCTAGATTGTATTTCTACCACCACCCCTCCTTTTTTTCCTTAGGGGGTCTTTCTTCTTGAACTGCTGATAAAGCAGCATGTTGCACTTAACTGAGAAGTAAGGGAGATTTAGAAAAAGAGGTCTGGCTCATTAGGATGAACCTTGAGTCCCAGCTATTAAAAAATGGCCAGCACCTTATGCTTTGAAAGAAGGGGCTTTTTTAAAGAAGTAAACAAGCCACTGTTATTTTACTGCACCTTACCTGTTGTGCAAGAGATTGAGAAAGAGTTTTGGTCCTTTGCCTCGTGATCACACTATGGGATAAGCTACACCCACTATAAGCGCAAACCGTTTACCTCACTGTCTCCTGTGTAGCAGTATATCTGGTCTCTCCACGCTTGCTGGTTCTGTCTCCAGCATGTTTCCTGATAGAAAATTAGCACACAAGATTTGCCCTCTGGGAAGTAATCCATTCTCAGCACCAAGCACTGCGTCAACAATATATGGTGTTAAAAGAAAATAATACGCTGTGTGTGATGTTGAGACCTTCTACACGACCTACAACTGCAAGAAGTAGAAGCTTTACCAGAAGTATATGTCTAGAAGTCCTCATAACAAGAGAAGCTGTCTTAAAAGAGTGGCTGTGTCAGAACTCTTAGGCTATACTTGCTGGGATAATATAAATATTAAGGAGTAAATGTGGGATGGTGATGTTGCGGGTAGTTGCAGTTCCTCTATTGAAATCTGAAAATACATTAGAAAAGCATTAGGGCTTATTTTCTATACTAAAGACTAGCTTGTCTTTTAAACATAATGTGGAAATTATGAGTTTAGAGCATTTTTGTGTTGAATTCTTAAGGAAGTGGAGAAGCAGGCTAATCCACAACACCTAATGTATGCTTTGAACTATTCCCCCCTCCGCCCCCCGCTGTTATGCTCTTAATTTGACTAGAGTGGCTCTTGATGCAGTGTTGGTCTAATTTCTTTCAAACATACTAAAAGTTGTCACCCTTTCAGCAGGGGTTTTTTCTTTCACAGGGTGGTTTGTGGTGGTGATGGTGGGAAGTATGTTATAAATAAATTGTCACACTAAACACTTTGCTTTGTTTAAAGTGACTTATCTGATTCCGAGTGATGCAACTTTAAAGACTTTTAAAAACAAAGAAACTAAAAAGCACACATGAATCGCCAGTCTTCAGAGTGAGCAGTGAAATCTATGAGGTGTCCCAACACAAACAACTGATGATGACCCTGCCTGCCTCCTTGCCTGCAAGTACCCCATCTGACTACCCAGGGCTGGGCATGATGAAAAGTGCAAAGTCTCCTTAATTCTGTATATGGCTTTCTTATCTGTCTTTCTCACTGTAACTATGAACTACAATAAGCTTACCTACTGGGGTTTTGTCAAGACACTCAAAGTTCATGTCTCAAAGTCTGTTGACAGCCTGTGTGAATAGTGACTCTTCGTTTGGCACTCAAGTGGAAGAAGAGAGGGAGTTTTAAATGAAAGTGTCTGTATATATAAAGAACTGCTATATTTTAAGACTCTTTTCCCTGCAGTATAATGAGTTTTATTTAATACTGCAGCTCCCTTCTGGTACAGTGTAGCGTATTGTGGAGTACTGTGAGTGCAGAACTAAAGACACTGGGAAGACAGCAGCCCGTAACGTGTGAGACTTCAGTGCAGAAGATTACAGCAGATGTACTGAAATAATCCAGAAAGCACCACAGTGTGCCATACAGGGAGTAATAAACCTCTATCAAATGACCCATGTAATAATAACCCACGTCGGTGGCTTTCCTGCTCCACAGCTACACTGCTGTAACCTGCTTTTCCTTTAGTTCATTTATGGGGCTCACTTTCTTTTATGGTATCTTGCTGAAAAAGGATCTATTCTTCTGCTAACAACTTAGCAGTCATGGAAAAGGTGCTATTCTGAGCTGCTGATCTCCAGGTCTTTTGGCAGTCTGAAACTACCAAATGAGTATTAGCTCCAGGAAACAATGGCTATTAGTTGCCATATTACCATTTTCTGTCTCTTGATCGCAGGACAACTGTGGTGCTGAAGGTGAAACAGCCAATGATATCCCACAGTTACAATGGGCAGCTTAAGAGTGAGGACCCTTGTGCTCATGTGGGAGGGTAGATGAAAGCTTGGATGGATTGTGGTGATGTTTATTGTGTTTAGAAGATGGAGGAAGTAGGTGGAAGTTCCGTTGTAAGAATTTCATCAGCATAACAAGAATCTGCTCTTATATTAAGGGAGCTTGAGAGCTAAATCTGTGTGGGAAGAGCAAGAGTAGTTACTTTCTAGGAAAGGAGTACAGGGCCATGCTTGGAGCCAAAATGGAGCTTGTAAGACAGGAGTATGTTTATGCCTAGAGATTAATGAATAGCATACACCTCAAAAAAAAACAAACCCTGAAAGCTTTCTGAAGCACAAGTGCCAAAATTATGAGGCATGACTAGTTACCAGCATAGCTCAGTGCTATCATATTGAACAATTATTTTGACTTTGTGTTTACCCAAGAGATTCTACCCCTGATTTCAGAGCAGAAATACAAAGAGAAAAATGTGAGAAGCAGCAGCTAACGTTGTAAGCTTAATTTAAAAAACAAAAAAAAATCAAAAGCGAGGATTCATAACCTGTGTTTGACAGCATAACCTTTGTACAGAGCTTATATATTAAATGTAGTTTTTGACCTATCATTTTTAATGGACAATGTACTGAAGTAAAGAAAGAGTTTTTAATTTTTTGCTGGCTACCAAAGTATACTTATGAGTGTATTATTATAAAGCTCTGAGATAATCTTGGGATATTTGTATCAAACAGATAAATATCTTAGTTCCATGTTGCTGATATGGCAGCATATATCTCTACCTGTATTGAGTACTGCTGATTTGGACTGATTTTTTGGTATGTACTGGTTTTTGCTTTATTTTGGTGATAAAGGCCCAAACCATGGATTAAGAAAAACAAACCAGCAAGAAAACAAACAACCATGACAGCAGTTAGCCCTGACTGTTCTTAAATGTCATGCTTCCTGTTTAAATCACAAAACCAAAAGCTAAATAGCTGGGCAAAGAAGTTGCTTCATTTGGATCCTACTGTACTTAGGAGTATCTTTTAAATACTTACATATTGTATACAGGATTTGTTTTTGCGCTATGTCATAACATTTTAACAGCAAAATATTCAGTCAATGAGATTAGCATGTGCAATTCTATTGTTTTATTTCTGTTATTTTAAAAGCTTACACAGTGGAAACTAACAGTGAATGTTCATTAGATCTTTGTTTCAGAGAAGACTGTTAGCAAACATTTGTGCTTCCCTGTAGGACAATGCAGATTTGCACAATCTGTGATTTATGTGTCTACGGGTTGCAAAACTGGAAAATCGCACTTTAGGGTGAGTGCAGCTCAACTTTTGTATCTGGGGAATTTGGTGTTGTTGTTATTAAGAAGAAGTATCTTTAAAATAGATGAGAGGGTAGTAACTATTTAAAGGAGTGCAGATATAGCCAGACAGAAAATACTGTGCAATGCTGAACTCCTTTCTCAGTTTTTGCAGTCTCAGGAAGTTAAGTTTATTGCTCCAGAGCTCCCTGCTCCTCTCAGAATGATTCACTCTTATCATTTTGTTTCTTTGACTAGGATGACAATCCTATCTGTAAGTGATAACTTGGGTATGTTTTCTTAGTGATCATAAGAAGAGAAATATTCTTTTAGCTCAATTTGAATGTTAAAAGATGCTGAATTGACACTGTTAGGGTTTGAAGTTCTCTAGCCTTGGAACATACTCTGTAGAGGCCATAAGTTTGCCTGATGCCAACCTACCCCATTCCACAAAGGGACCATCTCCAAGGGGAGAGAATAAAGGGCATGTGTACCTTTCAGCATCACTGCAGGGATTGCCAGGAAAGAGAGCAGTTCATGACAACTGTACTTTCATTAGGAAGAAGATTGACACCACATGGCCATTTCATAGTACTAACTTTGAAAATATATAAACTGTGGATGAAATTTCTGGACAACAAGTGTTGTTTTACTCTAGAAGACAGCAGCTATGAATAAATAATGTGCAATTTTTAATACAGTATTGCTTTCATACATGATGATCTAATCTACGTATAGTGGGTTTGTGTCTAAAAATTCCAAAAAGCTTAATCTTTCACCTGTTGCCAAGATCTGCTCCCACTGAAGCTGGTATCAAAGATCTCATTAACTCCCACAGGAAAAAGTCTTTACTCTTATGTGGTTATTGTAAAGTTTTAGCAAGTGCTGGAGTCATGGGTATCTTTGCCTTCCTCTGAAGCATTCTGTACTGGGATAAGGTGGATACATCTCAGATTGCAGGTGTAGTGTTGGTAAACTGGTCCTAATAATTTTGATATTCAGATAATCTGAACTCTGCTTTTTTTTTGGTCCTCCATGGACAGAGTGAAAAAGTAGTGTATTATGAACTTGTGTTGGAGGAGAAATGTTTTTGGGTTGTTTGGTTTATTGCTAAGCATCTTTTTGCAGTAACATTTTATGTCTTCTCGGACAATTCTCCATTTCCTTGCTGTGCTGTTTGAGTGCCCAAGGTGTTCTAACTAGAGATCACTTTCAGCATTTCAGCATTATCTGCAGGCCTGCTACTAATTGTACCAAATCAATTTCCAGTTGGGAGGTGCAGTGGAAGCCCAGCAGCTTTGGGAATGCTGTAATAAAACCACTTATGCAGAAATTTTTTTTTTTTTTTTTTGTAGATAGCAAAAAATAATGGACCTGCACAGAGGAGAATATTGCTGCTTCGGTATTGTAAGCCACCTGAGCATAAAAATACTTTGTTCCTTGTGATCAGGTGCTTTCATTTTTAGTGAGAGGAAGGTATCTCAGACCTTTGTAAAATCCAGATAGGCTTTTGTTCACCCTTCTAGTTTTAGTTGCTAAGCACAAGATGAGAAATGCAAATTTATCTTAGTGCCTAAATCTCTTATTTAAAGAGATTTCTCACCTAAATCCATAAAGAGCAAAATCATTTGTTAGTGCTAGCATTGTGCCTTTGCAGCACTACAAGGCTCAGACTGGCTTTCTAGATGTTCAGATAATTACTC
This sequence comes from Ammospiza caudacuta, assembly GCF_027887145.1. Lineage (NCBI taxonomy): Eukaryota > Metazoa > Chordata > Aves > Passeriformes > Passerellidae > Ammospiza > Ammospiza caudacuta. The sequence continues at coordinate 29,442,695 of NC_080597.1, forward strand.
TGGTCTGTATATCTGCCACTGTAACATGGTGAAGATAGATAAACTCACAGTTGAAGACTGGGAGAAAGGTAGAAAGAATAAGCTTAACTAAATATCTGTGGAGATGCTAACATAATGCTAATTGAGAAATTACAGTGATTTAACTCCTCATAATGCACATTGGCATATGGATGTAATTTGTTAGTTTGATAGTCTGCTATCCCTCACAAGTCACTTTTGGAATGCAAACTTCTTGAAGTTCAGGCACCTACAGGGAAAAAGGAATCCTTTGAGTAGATATAGACATAGATACTTTGCAAGGAGAGCAAAGAATGAAAGAGGAAGAGGAGAGTAATGCAAGAGTCTGACCTGAGCAAAATTGTTAAAACTGACTCTTCACTGTTTACAATTTTAGGCCAATTTGAATCCCCTCAGTTTAGCATCATACTGAAGATAAGTAATTATTTAGGTCTTGGGAATCTCCTTGTCTTGGTCCTACTTCCACAGTCCAGAAAGGAATATACAGATAGGGAGAAGAGTTACTGCAGAAAGGCATGAAAAAATAGCTGTTGCTTCAACTAAGTGTGCTGTTGCGCTGGGACTTGACCTGCCAATGTGACCTGGTCAGTGCTGTCTCATGAGGAAACTACTATCTGAGGCCCCAATCTTTTAAGGCCTCAATTCTGCTGTCATTTCTGCATGGGAAGAGCCCTATATCTGTAGAGAACCATGTGGACTTCACAGGATCTGTTATTGAATGTGAAGCTCTGCCCAGGCAGTCAGCTGCAGAATTGTGTCCTAACACACTGTCCAGTTGTAGTTAGAGGGCTCTTGATATTAAGTGTAATATGGGTGCCTGTTATATAGCCAAAACCCTTGTTACTTCATTTTCCTAACTAAGGCATGAGCAGAAGCCCTTTGCTGTACAACATCTGTAAAAAACTTTAAAATGTACTTCACATACGTCTAGTAAATTAAGGCATGTGATTTTGGTCTGTGGGTCTCAACAAACCTTGCTCGTGTACCTGCCTGAATGTTTTCCTAGATCTGCAGCTGTTTCAGTGAGAAGGGATGGTGGGATTTGTTCTCTCCAGGGGGCACGATAGCAGCTCTCACCTGTCCCACTGCGGTGACCGCTCGCTACTGGCCAGGATCAGGGATGGATGCATCCTCCGCACTTTTATGTGAAGTTGTCTGAAATATGGTGATTAACATAATTATTGGAATACTGTATTTTGTATAACTTAGAACATGTAAATACACTTTTAAAACTAATCTGTTCTATGAAGTAATAAATAAGTGCTTCCATTGTAATATCTGAATATTGTTAATGCTTCATGTAGCTTGATTTGGGATTATTTCTTTCCTAGAGAACTACAGAAATCAAAACAAAGATTGATGTTGTGGAATTCTAGTCTAGTTGTGATGCTTTCAATCAACAAAAAATGTTTTAAAAATAATAATGAGCTACTTAAGCAGAGAAACTAAGATTTTGAGGGAACTGATTCTCTTCCAGTCTTTCTTTAACAGTAGTCACCTATTACATTCATAATTCTACTCTTCCCATCCTGTTTGCTGGACAGTTGATTTGTTTGTGAGTAGCATTTGGAAAGTAGCAATATTAAATTATTTGTAAACTTCAGTGACTGAGGAAAACTAAAGCTGGGTGGTTTTTGTTGGGTGTGGTTTTTTTAACTATTCTCTCTTTTGGCTCAAACAGATCTGTGTCCACCCTTCAGCCAGACTGCAGCAAGTTGCAGTGCAACAGTGAGTGACTGTTACTGAAGCTCATTTGTGACTTAGATAGTCTACATCTTTATTAGTTCCATTATGTACATAGATGACACAGGTTTCCTGTTGTGGTGTGGAGAGAGAAAGAAAGTGATTAATGACTTGTGCTTTTGCTGAGTACATGTTCACTGGATGCTGCACAGCTGGACCTTTCATCAGATTTCATGACCTTTTCTATCTTGTGTTGAAAAGAAAAAAAATAGAAAACAGTGGAGTAAGAATCATAAGTAGTCTGCTAGGAAATCTGAACGCTTGGGTTTTGAGGAGGAGGTGAGATTAATCCATCAGCCTTCATGTAAAGAAATTAGCCTGTGATGACACTTTCTCCAGCCATCATGTCACTTTGTCTTCAATGCTGTACTGGAGCAGTCTCTTCTCTGGTAACAGCTGTGTCTGCTGTGTTCCATAAATGACAAAGCCACATCTTTTGGAGTGGGCAGAGACAACGGCATCTCTTTTTATTTTCTTCTATTTTCTTTCCTCCTCTCTCAGTGTCTCTAGGCTGTAAAATAGCTATGAAACAGCTAAGTAAATGTGCAAGTTATTCTGAAAACTCTGTTCTTGTTAAGCTTTTTCAGACACATACAGTTTTTAACTGAATAATTTGAGGGAACTCCTATCTGCTATATTTGGCCTGAAATTCTGTTGCCTCTTGGATAGAAGTATTTTTTTGTCTTCAGATGTGACACTGATCTGTCCCATTCATTCAGTGGGATGGATGATAAATCTGCACAGTATTTATATAAGATACAAATCTGATCTTAGTTTTACTGTGTGTTAAGTTGTTGAATCTCTTGGATGTCTACTCCTTGAGGTTGTCTATATAATTCCTGTATATGTAGCTGCTTTTTGAAGCAGTCCATCAAGAGCATTTGAGATCATCCTGACTGAAAAATTCCATAGAAGTGAAAGTGATAATAAAGCTTGTAAAGCAGCTGGGTAAAACTGTATTGCCATAAATGGTTTTAATTTATATATGAATCTTCTGTCCCAAACTGATTATTTTGTACATAAACCTAAACACTCCTGGCAGCTGATGGGTGAAAATAAAGGTGCTTAAACAGCAATCTAATGAGGAAAGGGCATTTCACTATTACAGAGTTGGTATTATTTTATATTTCCGTTTATTACACTTTTTAAAATGTATAAACCACAGATTCTCAAAGTCTTCGGCTTGGATTTTGTGAGTAGTTTAAATCCTCTCACCTCTCTGCTCGTAACTGGTTTTTAAGAAAAAGAAAAGCTTTTGTTTAAAATGTAAAATTTTGACTGTATTAACTTCTGTTAGTACCCTTCCTTTTTAAGAAATAAAATGTATATTCCACTATGCTGAGATCCAGTAATTTTGTTCTCTAGATAGCATACTGTGTGGTGTACAGCTCCACTGCCAGCATTACACCTGCAGTTTGCAGTGAAGCTGGTAGACACTAAAGCAGCTGATCACCTTTTGGAAGCAGGTTCTTGCTGTGCATTTCCCATGTGTTAAATGTGCTTGGTAACAGGTATACAGTTCCCTGCTTTTATTTTCTGGATTAACTGATTTCAAAAGCATTGCAAGGTTTTGTGTTTGTCCTGCAATGACTCTTGGTTGAACTCTCAGGTAGGAGGAAAAATCTGAGAACAAGTCAGCCGCAGACACTTGGACCATGCTTTGTTACGTTGGGCCTGAGAACATCCACAGAGTAATCAGAATTTTACTTTTTTTCCATGGGAAGAAGTAAGGTTCTGAATAAGTAAATTTTTTTTCCATGAGGACAGCTTTCTCTGTACCTTTCTATGCATTTTTTTAACTAAACCTTGGTTGGTTGGTTGATTTGTTGAGGGGTTTGGTTGGTTTGTTGTTTTTTTCATTGGTGGTTGGGTTTCTTTGTTTTTGTTTTCCAAAAACTGGTAATTGAAGATCAACCTGGTAAGAAATTTGTTTTCTATATATTCACTGCATCTCACACGTGCTTTCAAGGTAGACAAGATTACTGGTGCTTCAGTATAATCTCTAGATAAACTGCAGGAAGGATCTTTGTTGGATTTTCACTTTTATAAAAGGTATCTTGGATGATTAGTGATGGAGGGTGGTAGCAAGGAACAAACAAACTGTCAGTGAGTTGTTTTTCTCTGGCTGTCTTCCAGAGCCATGGCAGGATTATTGACCCAGACAATTTGTTTATGAAAGCAGAAACCTTTCCTCTAGAGGGAGGGGCCTGACCTGTACTACATACCAAAGGCCAAGGACTTGACATGGCCAAGCCAAGGATTTGCCCTAGAAACTGAGTGGGTGCAAGGCTGTGCTGGATGTATCCTTCTGGTGTTACATGGCCTTAACACAGTGGAGGATATTTGGCATTTTTTCCCTGTTGGAATATCAGCTGGCAGCAGCACCAATGTTTGTTACACTGCCTTCTTTTCAGGGAGCTTGAATGTTCTCTTGGGTGGGTGGGGAGTAAGTTTATAAATGTACTAACTCTGCACATTATATTACTAGTTCCCTTTGGGAAATGTTGCAGCTATTAGTGATCTGAAATATGACAACGGCTTACTCAGCCTTCTTCCTGTTGTGTTTTGGGATGATGTGCTGATCTTGGGACTTTAGATGCATTGGTACTCATTTTTGCTCCTGCTGGCTACACCAGATCCACTTCTGATCCACCAGAAGATCAGAAAGGATCTGTCTCCAGTTGGGTCTGTAGCACTCTGAAGCAGCAGTGGAAGGCTGTGGTTGAGAAATGTGCAAGAGCTGCAGCTGCCAAGTGCCTTGGGGCTTTTTGCTTGCTCTTGGCTGTGGTTGTTGGCTGGACATGGCCATTGAGAAAATGTGTCCTAGGCTTCTGAGGAAATGGAGAGCAAATTGACAATAAGAGAGTAAAGCCAGAAGCTGACGGTATAGCTATGATAGACATGTGCTTAAGTGGGTGGAGTGTCCCTGGAAAATAATTGCAAAAGAGCAATTATGGGACTAGCCTTCCTCCCATAAGGAAAGGAGAGGAGGTGAAAGGCTGGCTTGGGAGGTGGAGTGGAAAGTTGCTGGCAGTATTCCAGATGTTGCAAGAGATGAATTCATGTACCTTATCCCTCTGTGCCTGATCACAATTTTTATGTTTAAAACGGGCTCTTGTATGTTTTATTCCCGAAATAAGCTTCCAGCTTGCAGGAGCAGGCTCATCCCCCACCCCACCCCCGGCTGAAGGCTGGAGCAGCAAGGCTGTGAGCCAGATCCATGTGCGTGTTCCTCGGTGGCAGTGAGGCGGCGGCAGGGCCGCCCTGCCCTGGGCTCGGTGCTGTGGCTGCCCCGGGGCCGCGGTGCTGCTCAACCCACCCGTGCTGGAGAAGGGCGGGGGGCTCCCAGCAGCTGCTGCTTCAGTCTTCGTGGGCTGCTGGTGCGTTCATTTTGTCCTGATGATTGCTATTTTGTTCCTAAAGCTTTATAGGGTGTAAAATGTAAAATACATCATTTGAGAAGAAATAATCTCATCTCCTAAATTCGCATACTGCCTCAGTCCATCAAGCCATGGCTGCTACAGTGTTCTGCTCCTGCACGCTGCTTGCAGCCAGGGCAAAGCTGCCGTTCCAAATCTTCATTCTAAGGCGACAGTCGTACTGCAGGGCAGACCCGTGGTGTGACACGGTCTGGGGGCGCGGGCAGGCAGCCCCCGCCGTCCCCTCACGGCCCCCGCGGCGCCGCAAATGGCGGCCGGGCCGGGCCGCGCTCTCCCGCGGCGCCGCGAGGTGGCGCTGCCGCCGCGCGCACCGCCCCGCCCGGGCCCCGCCCGGCTCAGGCGCGCCGGCACCGCTCGGCTGGGGCTCGGCAGGGTGAGGAGCGGCCTCGGCCTCCTGCTTTCCGCGGTCCTCCGAGCTGACTCCCCGCAACCCTCACGGAGGCTCCCGCTCCAGGGCAGGGGTGCGCTGCAGCCCCAGCAGTGAGGGGACACGGGGCAGGCACAAATAGCAGGTCGCAAAGGCTGAGGTGCTTGTGACAGTGCGGGCCCCGCGCCGCGCTGAAACAGGGCTGAGGCTTTGGACTCTTTTGGGCCTGCCTGAGTCAAGACACTTGGGGACCACCTCGGGAAAGTCCTGAATTACTAAAGGCACCTTCTCCCTTCCCGTTGCCAAGTCCACAGAAACTTAAGGATGCAAACAGCAGCAGGAGTGAGTGGGAGGAATAAAAGTGTCTCTAGTGTTCCCCAAGGACCTGCGCAGGGCAAATGGGGCCAAGGAGTCCCAGAAGGGCATTGCCTGCCGTTGTGAGCAACACCTCAAGCTCCCCGGGTTGCCGCAGCACACCAAGCCTGAGGGAAATGCTTCCCTCGCCCTAGAGCTGGCTTTGTCTTGAGCCTGTGAGCAAGGCAAACCAGCACACCCAAAGCGTGACTAAGAGCAGCACGAGTGACCCTGTTCTCCTCCCTGCTTCACCCCAGCCCCGTGGCGGCTGTGGCCAGAGAGGTTACAGAAATGAAGGAAATTCATTTCCTAAAAACCCAGAAGGAAAAGAGGTGACCTCTTTCTTGCCTTTTAAAGATCTGGGAGGACCCTGAAGCATGACATTAATGATATGTAACCAACCTACAGAGGATGCAATACACTGCGGTTTCAGCTCTGTACCAATACCTCTGGGGACCAGTTTGGGGACATGATTGCAAGCTTCATTTCAGACCTGTGTATGGCTCATTCTGGGCTCCCTCCTCTTCTGCCATGCAGTGACTACCAGCCTGCTGAGTCTCTTACCAAATTAGGCTTCTTCTGCCCACCTTCCAGCCTGACAGGCTGTCACAGAAGTTTATACCATGGCTGGCTAGGAACTTCTTTCTAATTTTAATTCTAAATGTATTTATGATCCAGATGAGCTTTTAAGAGAACAAATTAAACATTTGCCCTAGCATATATTTTTGATACATGGATGCCATTCCCTCTCAAATTCTCCTGTTTTAGAGTAAACAAGCTCCACACTCAAAATGGCCACTCACAAACCTGCTCTGTACCTTCTACAGGCCAGCTCCAACTTTCCTGAGGAGGGGTGTCTAAAGCAGCACCTGCAATGCCAGGTGAAGAGGTACCTCATATTTACTGGTCTCTCCAGACAATTCTTTGATGGGAAAATCCTAGAACCGAGTCTTTATTCAGAGCCAAACTGGCAGCACATGGGCAGTGTCCACCCCCTGCATGCCTTCTTCCAATGCTCTGACTTGGGGGTGTCTTGTTTAAAGCATTCTGGGGCAAAACACTGCTGGTTTTGACAATTGTCCCTGTGACTGTCAGAGCCCCTTTCTTAGACAGCTCCTCACCCACCTTGCCTCTTCCCTACTGGTCCTTGTGCCAACAACACTCAGTGGGAGATTATGCAGGTCCTTGCTCCAGACCATCTGTCTCTTGCCCTCACTCTGAGGGACAGGGTGGTGCTGGGGTATCATGTTTCTGCAGTAGAAGATAGGTTTTTCCCCCTCTAGATCCCTTCTTCTCTTCTCCAAGGAACTGTGATAACCCTGTGGCTCAAGGAGGAGGGAATGACCTTTCTAAAGTTACAGAGAGAGGCTGGGGGAAAGAAAGGAACACTGCTGGTCCTGCTGACAAGCAGGGCTCTGAGAGGTGAAGGAGAGAATGTCAGGGGCCTGTTGATGGCCCAGGAGGGCTGGAAGAGGATACATCCTTCTGGGTACCACCACCCTGTGCTGAGGTGCTGCATGTTCCATGTGGCAGTACAAAGAATGGCTCAGGACCTGTTTGGCAGAGCCCAGCAGGACCAGTTGCCCCCATGGGCTGGCCATCCACACAGCCTGGCTGAGGCTGTGGGGAAAAGAGCTGGAGAAGGAGGGCAGGGGGAGGTTTAAAAATAGTTCCCCTCTCATTTTTGCAGCTGTCATTCATGGAGCACAAGCCAGCCCGAGGCCTCCCAGCTCCCATCCACATTAGGCCTTACATAATGGGAGACATGCGGGCATGGCTCCGGGCCGGGAACAGGCATCAGCCTGGGAACAGGCAGGGACGTGACATTTACGCTGCCCTGCCAAAGCCGATGAGCAGCTCCGGGGTGTCCGGGCCCTGAAAACAGCCTGTGGGCTGGGGAAGGCAGCTCGTGTGGCTGTCAAGGGCAACCCAGCCACAGCCACAGCCTGGAGAGGAGGCGAGGGAGAGCAGGATGCAACCCAAGGTGAAGGCTGGCCTCCCTATTGGCTGCTGGTAGAAATCTGGTCCAGCCTGCCAAGCCACTGTGGTGCTTCTGGAGGAAACAGCTGTGGGAAAGGGTTGGCAGCTGTGGGGAGGTCTGTGGGAAACACCACAGTAGGTCCTGAGGGGTGACAGTTTGCCAGAGGGGAAGATGTGGCCCCAGGCAGCAGACAAGGAAGGAAGGGTGCAGAGATGGCCCAGAGAAGCAGAAAACAGAGATTGTAGAGTGGCCTTCCAGGGAGGGAAGCTGCAAAAGAAGCATAGGAGGTGTGGGAGGATAGGTCTGGGGAGGAGCAAAGGGACAGGCAAAGAAGGGTGGGACAGTGCTGAGGGGAGCTGGTGTGAGAAGGGGGCTGAGAGGATGGGGAGACTTTTGAGAGTGAGGCAGAATGGGAAGGGCAGTTCTGGAACTGTTGGGGGTTGGGGAGATAGAGGATGATTGAAGAGCTAGAGGGAAAGGTGAAGGTCCACCAGAACCATGAGAACTGCCTGTCCTTTTCTGCCACCTCGGTGCTACAGGACAGATGTTGCAAAGGGCAAAAGAGCATACGATGTCCCCCTCATGTCAGCCATGCCTGGCTCAGGCACTGTTCCTGCATGTTTTTTCCCTACCCCCCAAGCCTCCTCAGCTTGGAAAACTGCTAGCTCAGGGAAATTCCAGAGGCAAGGGGCTGTGCATGTGGCAGCAGGTCAGGAGGACAGAGCTGGGCAGCACTGGGGAGAAACTGTTCTACACCTGCGAGCCTCAGCCTCCCAGCCTATCTCATTTAGAAACGCTTCCACCCCTCCCACCTTCTGGCCAGGAACTGAGCCATATGTCTGTTCACTGTAGGATCCTCTCTTCTTTCAAAGATCATCGGCTTTCATGCTTTATATGCCAGCAGCCAGACTGCCTTGGGTAAGGCATGAGTCACCGTGGTGTGGTTATTTAAAGTGTGTCTCCTTAGCGCCAGCCACGTGCCTGTGCTGTGCAGGCTGAGAAGGAATGTGCTGCTGGACCCCAGAGTTTGCACACGGAGGGCCAACCGCTGAAAGGAAGGCTGAGACTGGACTAGCTTCTCACAGAGCAAAGGGAAACCCTGACATTTCTCAGCAGCCCCCTGTCAGTGGGGAGAACAATATGGCTCGTCCCAGTCTCAAACCACACCGGGCTATTTCTGCATCCACAAACCAACCATACTTCACAGGAGGTGACTGTGTTGCCCAGGGGCTTGGCAGATCTGGGGCTGGTTTGGCAGCCATGCAGTCACCTGCTGCACAGGAGGCATGACCTGGACTCACTGGGATGATGCTGGGATGGGTTCTCCTAAGGCTGGAGAAGATGGAGTCCAATCCTGAAATTTCAAGCATCTAAGGACTTCTAACAACTGTTGGGGAAATGGATGCCTTAGCTAGTAAATATTTATGGCATATTCTAACTCCTCACTGCTGTTTTCCATTAGGACTGACATCCCAGAGCAGTGAGTAAGTCCTACTGTATGTCCTCCCAGGCTCTGCATCATTCAGCAGGACCCGCTGCAAGGCTGCTGGCCTGTGAACGAGTTGAGGTGTGGGGAAGCTCGTTCTCCCCCTGCATCCCACTGGCACCAACTGAGACCCTGGGCACACACTGTGCTTGGGCTGAGCCTTGCCATTGAATCCCACTGAGGAGAGGTGGTAAGTAACAGTTAGCCTTGGCAGGAAGTTTGAGGGGCTGCTCTTGGCCAAGCTGAGGCAAAACTGGGCATTTGTAACATATGGAAAAGGAGGTGTCTCTGGTGAGCGTGATGTCTGTGTTGGCAGTCAGCACGAGGAGCTGAGAGAGCAGAGCAGAGTTTTGCAGGGGCACCATGTGCAGGTCAGTTAGATGGAAGATCTCATCTGTGTTTCTTCATACAAGTGATTTTCTGTGGCCCAGAGCAGAGACTGCACCTCTGATCTCCCAGTCTGGGGCAGCAAAAGCTCAGAGCTGTTGTCACTGGTTGCAGGGCACTGAGATGCCAGGATGTGTCTGCATCTTTCTCTTCCTTTGGACCAGGTCCCTCAGGATCAAAACAGCCCTTTCCCAAAGCCTGGCTGCTTCTGCTGCCTCTTGTGCAGGCCTGGACCCACATTAGCCTTTCAGGGAGGGCCTTTTCACGGGGGTGAGATACCTCGTTGAACCCATGCAAGATCACTTTTTCTCTCCTGTAACATATGTCATTTAGATTCATGGTGTCACAGAATGTATCAGGGAAGGTATTTTTAGTGATTGCTCACTAGGCATTTTCAGAAGAAGCCAGGCTCATCTCTTCTAAGACAGCAACAGCAGGAGAGAAATGTGCCAGGTATGGGAGCTGTTGTCCTCTTCACACCCAAGTCCTTCCTGCCTTCCTTCTCTGGCCTGTTGGAAGGCTGCACTGTCTCTCTGTGTTACCCTTTGCTTTCCTCTCCCTCCATCTCCTTTGCTCGGCTAGATTTCCCACTAATGATATCGTTACCTTAATCTTAAGCATGCCACTCTGAACTATGATCTCTTTGCAAACTGAGACACCTTAGGCCTGCCTGGTATTAGCCAGAAAAAACTATAGTTGTTGGAGTTGGCACCAACCACTTGGGAGCCAGCAGTGGAGGGCTCTGACCTGATGCCCAGTCGGGATGGTGGGTAGCCTGGAGCTGTGTTCAGGCAGGATGCTACCCTGATACCTTGACAACAATGTGTCCAATTAAGCCCTGTGGTATTTTTGTAATAGCAGAGCTGTGAATTGCAGCTTCCCAGCTAAATTGCACTTGAGTAATGCTCTCATGACTCGACTATCTCTGCAACATTTTAATTAGTCATTTCTGTCTTCCCTACCACGACACAGTATTAGTACAAAATTATTGTTATTAGTACAAAATGGCTGCTACGATACCCACTGTCACACAGCTCTTTTCAAGATGGGGCTGTGTTTCAGCAGCAGTGGGTGGTTTGGGAGCCACTGGGGGAAAGAAGCATCAATATAATGGATGCAGACCCAAGAGCAGGCTTTTTCACTCCTTTTCTTTGCAGCCCACTGAGGGCCTGACACCCAAGGGCTGTAATGCTCCCACAGAAGTCAGCTCTGATACTGAGTGCAGCAGAGGCAGAAACAGGCCCTGGGGAAGGACAGCAAAGACGGGAGCTTGGGATGGAAAAGATTCAGACGATCCATGTATCCTGACTCCTCAAGCATAAGCAAGCAGAACTGGATGTATACTCCTGCTTTATGCAGAGTCCTGAAAGGAGCAGTTTGTACTTGTAGGGTAACACAGCACGGTGATCATAAAAACCTGCCTCCCTTTTTGGCTCAAGCAACTAGCCCATACTCAATGTTTCCATTAGTAAGAGAACTGAATGACGGCATTAGGTAGTTTGACATAATCCTGTTTGCCTACAAAGAAGGTACAAACTCCTGCTTCTGTAAGCACAGCAGGAGTCAAACTGCATCAACAGCTTCTTTGGTCATAGCTCTAAGCCTCTTTTTAACCAGTTCTTCAACCTGCTTGGAGAAAGCTCCTCAAGCTCTTGCTGCATGTCAAGTTGCATGTTCTTCACTGCACCGCCTGTACACTTCTAAACAGTTTCTACCACCACTCTTCAGCTCCTCTCCTCTCCTCTCCTCTCCTCTCCTCTCCTCTCCTCTCCTCTCCTCTCCTCTCCTCTCCTCTCCTCTCCTCTCCTCTCCTCTCCTCTCCTCTCCTCTCCTCTCCTCTCCTCTCCTCTCCTCTCCTCTCCTCTCCTTTCTATAGCTTTGCTTTAGGATCAGTAATTCCCAACTACCTCAGGTCATTTGTGATAGACACACAGTGCAGGAATTTGGTGAGACAGAGCTTCTTTCATCAGACAATGACATATTTTCCCCTCTATCATAATGTTTCATCCACACAAGTGACATGTAAATGCCCTGTTGCCACTTTGCTTTGGGGTTTAATGAGTTTTCCTCCTGCTGTAAACCAGTAGCCACAGCTATGGTCACTGCTATAATACCAAAATAATTTTGGACATCCTGGTAGGGGTGGCAGAGCCAAATGCAGCTGCATCATCCTTCAGAGACTGAAGGTTGTTTTGGAGACTTCTGCAAAGCAAGAAAACACCTTGCAAAATCCATCATCCCAGCTGGTCCACAAAGATTGGCCCTAACAGGCTGCTCCAAATGTGCTCCCCTCATCTCTAGCCACCTTCTGCAATCCTCACATCTGCCACCTGCTCCATCATTAGCTCTTGGGCTGCAGCCAAGCACCGTGGCAACACCTGAGCTACTAATTGGGCTATTGCAGCAGTGGAGGCAGAGCAGGGAGGTGGCTGCCAGCCAAGGCAGCTGCTCCAGGATGGGCAGAGTGCAGCAGTGCTCCCACTGTGCCACACAGCCCCCAGCTGCCACAGCTGCCTCTGGGGCCCATGGCTCTGGAAATGCTCTTTCACTGCATGGAGGGCAGCTGCTGCCAGACCAGCAAAGCATACGTGGGAACTGGAGAAGACTGGGATGAGATGTAGAGGAGGAAAAAGGGGAATCAGCTGCTTACAGGTGAATGGCACAAGGGGGATAGGTACAGCAGGAGTCAAAGGGAGAGACAGGGCTGCTCACTGAGGGCAGAACTCTCCTTTACACCCTACTGCCAGCTGCTGTTTGCTCCTAGGATCAGGCCCCAGCATTTAGGAAAAATAATCCCTTGGAGCAAGGAAGATAGAGAGGTGAGGGAGAAGAGAAGGATAGAGCTTTGGAGAAGCATGCTTCCCAAGTTCTCCAGGTGGATGAGCTCCTACATGGGGAACGTAGCACCCATAGTGGCATTAGCTGGTGTCATATCCAGAGGGCTGGGAAGCCTTTCCATACCCTTGGGGTCTTCCTATAGCTTTTGGCAGCATATGCATGTAACAGCAAACATTACAGGGGTGCAGTTGCATCTGTTCACCTTCCTTTCTACTCTGCTGAACAGATCCACAAAGCAGAGCAGACACCCTCATCTGTGGGCCAGTTTGAGTGTTTAACTCCCTGAGGTCAGACCTGCTTTGTTTGGAAAGGTGTGAGAGGCCAGCATTCACCCAGCATGAGTGAAGGCTTTGGCAGGGCAGGCTCCAGGCAGAAGTGAGGACAGCTGCACCCCTGGCTTAGAGGCTTTTAAACGTGGTGGAGAGCCACAGCCCTGCAGCCTGCTTTGCTGGTGGAATAGCCTAGAAAGCCAGCCCCTGTCACCACAAAGATGAGTAAGATCCTGCCAAGTGCCAATTACCTCTAGGAGGAACAATTACCACTTCCCCCACCAGTATTTGCAGGTTAAGAGAGTGATCTCACCAGACATGGGAGCAAAGGAAAAGCTCTCTGGGGTTTTGGCTGGCAGGGGAGCAGCACAACCTGCAGAGGAGACCCCTTTCTGTCTGCAGACCTTGCAGGGAGAGAGGATAACATTAACGACAGTGAAAAAAATGGGGGAGAGGGAGAGGAGGGACTTGCTAATTGTACCTTCTTCAACAGAGTTGTATCACAGAAAAGTACTTGGGAAGGGTTTGTTGGGGGTTTTGTGAGGTCAGAGCCAGCTCTCTGTACTCAATTCTGTCAAGGCTAACACACGTCACTGGATAAAATCATTGGGTTTTTGTCATCTAGGCAAACACAGTGACACCCCTTCCCTTTGCCCTTTTACCTCCCAGCTCTGGAAGCCAAAAGGCACATCCAGCCAATTGTGGGAAGCTTTGTCACACCACTGAGGTGACACAGTGTCCTCCAGTGCAGTGCTGTGGTCCGGCTTTTGTGGCTTCCTCTGGGGCCCACCCCCAAGAGCTCTTGCAGCCCTGTGAGAGCAGAGCAGCTCTGAAGACACTTGTGCAACTTTGTAGCACATTCCAGGTATGTTAAAGGAAGATATCCAGCTCAAACCGGTTCTGGACTATGAAGCTCTACTGGCCAGGCGAGGCAAGGGTCAGCACACAGTTACCAGCAGAGACCTCCACTTCCTAGTCATGCTTTGAAGACTGCTGTTGTGGCCTCATTCAACCAGTTTGTTCCACCTTCCAGGAAAGCTCCATCACAGGTGCACAGAGATCAATCAGGTGCTGCTGGAAAACCCACAGGTCTTAGCAAATTACCCTGTGCAATCAGAGGAGTCAACAGTTCAGTCTAAGGCACCCCACAATACTGGAGTCAAGCTCGGATGGACTTGGGTCCTTTCATATAATTTTAAGGTGCACTGGGAAGCCTGGAGTAATTTCTTTAAAAATACAAAGTGACAAAATCTTTTCAGCTGTGATGTTATCTGTGTGTTCACATGAAGATGTGGTCAGTGGCTTTCTCCTGCAATAAATACTGGCCTCATGTGACTGATGGAGTCCATGCTGGTTACAGGCTATATTATTCTCTGCTGGCGATGGAGCTCTTGTAGCTCCCACTGTCACCTTTATAATCATTGACTTTGGGAAGGTTTCTACTTGAGTTCTGTGACTGGTCAAAAAATTTACATAACAAGTATTTCCATGAAAGAAAATTGGATTTTTCAAAGAGCATGGGTACCTTTGGAGAAGACAATAATTCCAAGATTAAAAATAAAACCTTATCAAAATAAAATATTCTTTCTTTGCTGGCTTTGATTGGTTTTTCTCAATGGTCAAGTCTCTCATTTGAAGAACCAAGTGATGTCTCTCTTGCATGGTTGATCTGTGGTGTGATATATAATCCAGACTGTAAGAAATTTTCTTTGGTTATGTTTCTAAAAACCAGCAATTTGTGGTTCCCTGTGCTGATGTGTTAGCCCTTTGACTGTGGGTTATAGCATCCAATGCCTTGTCCAACAGTGACAGCTTACACTGTTCTCCTCAGCAGTGCAGTTCACTTTCAGCTCTGCCTTGGAGCATCACAGCCCACCTGTGTTCTTTCTGGTCTTGTTTTGTTAGATCCTATTTTGTTTGGATTTCTCAAGCCCTTTCCCTTCCTCAGTGGTGGCTGGCAGCGGCATGGCTGCAAGGGATAAGCTGCCCTTCCCCAGCATGTCTTCCTCCCATAATTTTGCATCACCTCCTTTCCCATTCAGAGCAGCTCCTGGCACTGGAGGATCAGCATGAGGCAGCAGAAGAGACCAATGGTTGCCAGCCTGGTGCTTGTACTCCCTGGGAGTGCATTGAAGCCATGGCTTCCCCCCAAGCCTCAGCATCTCCACGTCTGTGCTGGAGGCAAGGAAAGCACCATGATTCATGGCCCCCCTGTAAGATCTGGCCAGGTCTCCAGAGGGGAAACACTGTGCCAGCACCATCCCAGACAGAGAGTTGGAGGAGGATCATGTATGAGAGTTCAGGGAGCCAGGTGGGGATGAAGAAGCTCTGCTTGGCTGCGCTCACAAAGAAGGAGGCCCATGGAGCTGCTGCCCATGTTGGGTCACTGGGAGCATGCACCTTTTCATCAGGTAGGGATGGTAAGAGGAGAGTTCCTGCCTTCCTTGCCTCCCCGTGACATCACCACCTGTGTGTAAACATCTCAGATGTCCCTGGGGTGCTGTCCTCCTTCCCTCTGCTCCT
The DNA here is from genome assembly GCF_027887145.1 of Ammospiza caudacuta. NCBI lineage: Eukaryota > Metazoa > Chordata > Aves > Passeriformes > Passerellidae > Ammospiza > Ammospiza caudacuta. Next base: position 29,458,101 of record NC_080597.1, read on the forward strand.
CAGTCCTTCCTTGGCTCATGTTTGTGGCCTTCCAGACACGACTGCTGCTCTATGCCCTGTGTTCTCCACTGTGCTGCCAGTCTGTCCCCACAAGGACACCAACCCCAGTTCTCCCCTGGCAGATTAAGTCTCTGTGGCTCCCCCCAATTTTTCTGTGTGCCCCTCATTTGCCCAGTGCTGCCACTTTGGATGTTGTGGGGGACGTCCAGAGAGTCCTCCCAGCTGCAGCTCAGCAGCCCAGCAATGCTGGACACAGGTAGGGACAGAGGACGACCTTGGTAGATCTTGGAAAGGTGCCCGAGGCCTGCTGTGACGCCACTCATGCCTCTGAGGGAGCCTGCAGCAGCACATGTTGACACTGAACCTGACCACAGGAAGATCAGGAAATGCAAGAACGCCTGTTGCTGAGGGAAGCTGGACTTGGCCCTTGCGTGAATTTGCTGAGCTCTGCAACTGAGCCCCATGAAAGAAGCATTTCCTGCTGCAGCAACATCGCCCATTGCCCTCCCTACACCTTGTGTGGGTCATTTCAGGTTCATTTTTGCCTGATGAAAGCCCCAGCTGCACCTTCTGGAAGCAGTTTCTGGCTGATTCACTTGAAGGAAAACTTTGTCCTTGGTGGAAACACCCTGTCAAGTGGGAGGGACACACTCCCTCCTGAGGATCTGCTTCCTTCAGCATGCAAACTGTGCCACCAGTGTGAGGCCAACAAAAATAAGCACAAATGCCCCCCCAACTAGGACTCAGCAGCTAGCTGTGGAACAACACGGAGACTACTCTTGCCTTCTTGGCATTTGGTGAAGAAGGAGAACACACTGTTACCTGTACCATTCCCTGCCCCTGCTCAAGGCAAAGAGGCAAAATTCAGTCCTGACCCTCTCTTCCTACCTTGTTCCTGTGCCTTCTGAAGGCTTCTTAGAGAAGAAAAAAGAGTACATTCCTTCCTGACATATGCATGTACCATGCTGGAGTCACTTTTGCCACCGGCAATGGCCACACACAAAATGGGCCCTTCACTAAGCAGTACAAGTCAAAAGCACCATGTGTGCCAGATGAGGCTTATCCTTCCCTGGAGTATTGTAGGGACGGAGGGTGAAAGGTTCACTTTTATCTGCTTTATAAAAATATCATGTTTCTGGAGGTGACAAGGCAGGCAGCAGTGGGGGGACACTGGAAGAACAGCTCTGCAAGGCTGGGGGTGAACATGCCCCCGGTTGTGTTTGAATTGGAGCCCTGCCACAGAAACGAAAGGAAAAAACGCAAGGCTTTGGAGGTGGCTAACCTTGGCCACAGCCTGCAGCTGGGCTGGTGCCTGTGCTCTGGCAGAGGACACGTGGGGTGGAAAGACCTGTCCAGCCCTTTGCAACTGTGGTGTCAACCTTGCCCCTCACACCCGCTGGGGCCATGGGCAGTGCTGTGGCTGCAGCCATGTGAGCATGGAGCAGGTGGCATTGGCAGGAAAACTCCTTGGGAATGCCAAGGACTCAGCGGGTCCTGGCCCCGCCACTAGTGGTGTTTTTCCACCTCTCAGTCTTGGCATGTCGGCAAGTGCTGGGACACGGGGAGGGACCCGCTGCTGGCAGTGCCCATGCCATGTGTTATTCAATCCCAGTAATCCCAAATCTCCAGGAGGCTCTAGGGTAGCAGGAGATCCTCTCCTGTTGAACTAAACTCAAGCTATTTTGTTGGGCCTGTATTTTAAACACAATCCAGGGAATGGCTTTTCATGCTTGTCTAAGGCTTTCCTCTGGGCACCAGTCCCTTCCTACTCCCCAAACAGCCCAATTTGAGTCAGACACTGCTGCTGGTGCTGTCACAGACTGAAAAGCCCCAGGCTGAAGTGTGGCATTTTCTACCTGAGCTGTCTCCTCCTTTCAGGCAGAAGCCCGCCTTCCTGGTGACTCAACTTGCAAGTTTCCGTCTTAATAACGGAGTCCCCTATGACGAGTGTCTAAACAATAGCCCCACACCCCTCACTTCGGAGGTTTCAGGAGACAAGTCCCATCTTGTTGCTGTGCCTTGCTGGAGCAAGCTGCTCGGGGACTGACTCGGTCACTGTCCAAACATCCAGCAAACACTCCCACACCCAGGCACTACCCCACACTGGCCCAACACGGGGCTCCAGCAGCTCCCCTCTGAAGGCTGATGGAAGGCAGAGCCTCTCCCTGCACACTGCACTACATGGGGTTCAGCTCCCTACACTCCTCTTGCTCCCTGAGACAGCACAGTGACAAATACCTCGGGAGGAACAAGGCTATACTAAACCTCTTCCCTAATCCCTGCTCAGGCTGTGCAGCTATCAGCTGTAAGCCAACTCCAGGCCCTACCTGTACCCAAAAAGGAAAAGGCTCCGTGCCTCCCTGCGTCACAGCTGAGCAAATGCAGGGCAAGGATCAGGAAGGCACACGGTCACCCTCGATTTTCCATTTCCAAAAACATGTCTAAGGGCAAGCGTTGTGCATGCTTTAGATAAATGATTACAAGGGGTTTGAGACACAAAGGGGAAAAAATAGTTTTGTTGCCTAGTGCAGTGTGACAGTCACGCGGCACACAATAGGCATGAGCAGCAGCCCAGATCCTGGGGCTCACAAAACCAAGGGCATAGTGAGTTCTCCCAAGAAGAAATTTAGGCTAGAAGGGCTGAGGAGGCATGGGGGATGCTAGTGGGAGTCAGCTCCAGTTCCTTGTTTGGTTTCCTCAAGGACATTCAGAGCAGATCCCTTCAACAGCTTTTTAAGGAGGCAGCATAGGGAACTTGAGGCACTCCTCAGGCAGGAGGCAGCAGGAGTGTAGTGGGGCTGGGGAAGCTGGGTCACAGCCAGCAGCACATGTGGGGCATGACAGGCATTCCAGCACCTTCCTCAGCCATCTCATCTTTTGCTAATAAGGAGCTCTCTTGAACAGAAATTCCGATTGAAACTCAGCAGTGACAGTTTACAAAAAAAACCAAAATCAGACTACTATCATTGCTGCATGTTCTCATATCCAGCCTCAAGCCCACCCCACTATGGGAAGTGACCTTGGATGAACATTCACAGCAGGGAGGAGAGAGCCTACAGATGTACCTCGATGCTCCCTTTGCTTAGCAAGTACCTCAGCCACCCCAGAATAAACACAAACTGGTTTGTGCAGAAGGGAAAGAAATCAACCCAGAATCAGCACCTCTCTGCAGGAAGCACTGCCATGGGGGGGCTTCATCTACCCCATGAGTTACACCAGAGGGCTCCTAACCCTGCCTCAAGGGTGATGGTGCTAGTGAGCTGCCACAGAATTTGGGTATTTTAGGAACTTTGCTGCTTGATTGAAGGCTCCCAAAGCACCACACACCAAAGTCTCCCTCCTCCTCCCACTCCAGGGAGCCGAATCACAGCAGGACCAGGGATAGCCAGGCACATCGCCACTTTTTCCTATGTACTGCTATTCTTGGCAGCAGGAGAGGTCACTGAGACAGCTGTCCTGGCCATGTTGCACAATCCTGGGCACCACTGAGCTATTTCTAATGCTGTGAAACCAGGAGCTTGCCTGCAAGGCTGACACTGAGCACCGCTTCATCCAAAGACGGCTGTATCCCTCCTTACCCAAACTAGGCACGTCCGAGGTATTCCCTCTGCACTTAGCACACATCACACGACAAACGGTTATTATATCATGCTTTTAATACAAACTTAAAAAAATCTGGAACAATAGAAACTGTACAGATTTGATCAATCTTTTTGTGGGTTTTTTTTTGTTTGTTTTTAACTAAATCTCTAGACACACCAATATCCCATTCCAAAATATTGCACAACATTCTGAATACAAAACTCTGATTGTATTCCTCCTTCGCTAAAGAAAAGAAAAAAAGAAGGAAAAAAAAAATAAAGAAAAAGACAGCAACCCCCTGGTTCCCCCTCTCAGTAGCCCCCTTCTCCAAAAAAACCCCAAGCAGAGCACACACAGAAACCCTCCACTTGGAGACATACAGACTTCTGTCCTCTTTCACTCCTCTCCCACAAGGCAACTGTCGATTCACTCCTCAGAGAGGGGCGGGAGGAAAGGGAGGCTGAGTGGGGAGAAAGGAATCTTCACCACTTCTTTTTTTTTTTAAAGTTTTTTCCTGAAAAAATATTTTTTCTCTCCTCTTTTTTAAGAAAAAATCTTGAAAAGAAAAAAATTACATTTTTTTACGTTAGAAATATACATATATTATATATACCTCTTACATTTTACAAATGTAGCAAATTATTCAATACAAACAGACATCAACAAAAAGAACATAAACCCATAAAAAATAAAAGTTAAAAAAAAAATCTTCTCTCTTCTCTTCCTAAGAAACCAGGTAAATTAGTGCAGGTTTTTAAAAAATAAAATTGAAGCTGAACGCCTACATCCAAGACTAGAAAAGACCTGAAAAGGCCATTAGTTTCCATTGCTGCCTGATGCTGGAGGAACATTTCTGAAGCACACTTTTTTCCTTTTAAGATGCAAAGAGGTTGGTCCCTCTTCTTTTCCTCCTTCCACTCACACCACTATTTTTAAAGCAGGTATAATACGTGTGGCAGGGCAAAGCAGCATCAAAGCTTCACACACACATAAGCAAGTGGACAGGGGACATCCCCACTTCCTCCCTCCCTCCCTGTGCTGGAGGAGAGCACGCTGTCTCACGGCAGCGGCTTGCAGGTGGCTTTGCCAGATGTGGGGACAGTGGGGGGCAACTGGACCAGGTCCTGCCATCAGGGGCTGAACACCCCTCACAGTCCAGTGCAGCACGTGGGGGGGCACCCAGCAGCACCCTGTTGGGGAGAAGGACTCCGTGGCAGTGGTAGCATCCATTAAAAGCAGTAGGTTCAAAGAAAAGAAAAAAGAGAAACACAACAGCTGGGCCATTCCTCATCAACTTGTCCTAGTCCGGAAACTTGCAGGGTTGAGGTTGTGGGCACCAGCTTTGGGGAAACTGGCTGGGCTCTGCTCTCCTCACCCACCTGCTGCATTGCTCATAGCTCAATAGCAAGCAGCCTGCTTGGGAACCCATGCTGGCACAAGGTCAGGACCGTGCACCCCATCACCCATCGAGGGGACAGGTGGAAACTCTCCTGGGAGAGCTCTGGGCAGAGACAGTCTCCCTGGGACAGCCCATTACCTTCTGCAAATGCTTAGTGGCAACACAACTACAAAAGGGCGGGAGTGCCTCCATCTCAGGGAAGGGAGCAGGAAAAGCACATGGTCAAGCTCATCTCACCTGAAACAAAGATTTCTTGAAAGAGCACATTGACATTGGTTCCACAAGTGCAGGAGGAGTGGATTTCAGACTGTGCTCCAAGAAGCATCATTAAAAGAAAACCAAACCTCAAGTTTGGGAAGCAGCAAAAGCTTATTTTTCATTTAAACTGAGAACTTCAAAAACTGGAATTTCATCATCTCCATCTCTCTCCTCTTCGCACAGTTCCATGCTCACACAGCAGCCTCCAAAGAAACCTCCCTTCCAAACAAAAAAGCCTCCATCCTTCCTGGGCATGAAGCAGTCCTCCTCTGGCTTTCTGTGAAGGTGGGTTTTGGAGTCCTCAACACAGAAGGGATCAAGCTGAACAGCCACTATTGCCTGACTGCCTCACACCATCCTGGAGAAAGGTGCAGAGTCCCATATCCCATCCCTGCTGTGAGGAGGCACCTTACATTCACAGACTGAGACAACCACTTGCCTTTGGAGAGCCCATCCCAGCTCTGCCCTAAGCTTGCTGCTGTCCATGCTGATGTGATCTGGCTGGAATGAGAATTTATGATAGGTGCTTCCTTTTCTCACTGGATCAGCCACCTCCTCATGCTTCTCCAGAAAGGCAAGGGAAGGGATTTAGTCAGGTGCATACCTGGCTGAAAGCATAAACCCTTATGTTACCACTCAAGACAGCAGCTTCAACATCATCCTATCTTCTTGAAAAGTTGTGCTGCCTCACTAACTAAAAAGGAAGGAATTTCCTCTCTGAGACAAGAAGATTAATTCACAGCAGATAATGAGAACTCTGACCTCAAAGGCCACCACAAGTGGATGCTGGCCCCTGCTGCTGGGGAGAACATCTGGGACGTGGGGGAAGGATCCAAGTGGGGTCCAGCTGGTTCAGTGCCACCTCCCCCAAGTCACAAAGAGAGGCAGGTGGTGATTCTACACCACAGGGGCTGTCATCCAGACCGACTGGGCAGCTCCGAGAGAGCACCAAAAAGCCCTCTTGCTCAGGTACACAAAGGTCCAATAACCACAGCCACTAAGCCACTGTGCCCCTGTAGCCACAACTGGAAGTGCAGATGAGGAAGGGAGCAGGAAGAAGCCATTTCACAGTAATGCTCTGCCCTGACTGTGATGTGCTGCAAGATGGTCAAGGAGAAGAGTTAGTGTTTTTCAGCACACAGAACAGCTGATGCCAGCTTGGGCTGGAGCCACAACAGCACAATGGTCTGTGCCCGTGGGCACAGGCGATGTTCTCTGTGTACACAGAAAAAGCAAGCTCACCCACCCATTCTGGCTAGCACGCAACAAGACTGCGTCTGTCCCCACCAACACTGACTCATCCTCTTCTTGTCCCTCCTCCAGCACGGTAGTATGAAGATGACATCCCTACACCCAGGTAGAAGGACCCTGTGTCCAGTGTGGGGCAGGGGGTGGTGCAGGAAATCAGGAGCATTGTGACCTACAGTTGCACCAGTCCTGGGCTGGGGTGGGGGAAGAGGGCACACAAACCAAAAAAAAAAGCCCAAGACTCATTTTAAGGAGTAAAAAAGTGAGTAGGAAAAAAGCACAGGTACTGAGTTAAAAAACAATTCAGTGCTTCAGGAGCGTTACCAGCACAGCGCAACAACACTGAGCTCTCTCTTTTCCCAAAAACCTATATTTGTAAGGTTTTAATATTTTCTGTATATTTCTATTTTTCTTTTCTCTCCCTCTTGTTTGTTTGTTTTGTTCTTGTTTCCCCCCTCCCTCCCTGCCCCAAAATACTCTCCTTCCGTTGTATTCAGTTGGCCAGGACGACGGGCTGGAACGACTGGCTAGGATACTGCATGGCATTCAGGTTGTAGCTGAGTCCTTCCACGAAGGGAGACTTCTCCAAAAAGAGGCTATTGGTGCTGCCACCGAAGACCTGAGCCATATCGAAGGTACCACCCGTGCTGGCGTTGAACTGCGATGCTGGCGGGATGCTGCTGGCCTGGCTCTCACTGGCAACACCATCGAAGAAGAGGCTGCTGGCTCCCGGAGAGGCGCCGCTGTAAACGAACTCCTTGGCATTGGGGGAGAGCTGGGACTGCGGGGCTTGGCTCCCAGCGCTCCCGACGAAGTTCAGAGAGTGCATGGACAGGGAGAGGCCCTTGTGCTTCAGCAGGTTGGTGGTGGGAGACCTGACCATTCTCGGCTGCTGCACAGCCCCTGCTCCACCGCCCCCTCCTCCGGCTCCTCCACCCTTCTTCATCTTGGTCGAGCCGAACTTGGTGGCAGCAAAGGTGGCAGTGGTGAAAGTGATGGGCTGTGCAGAGCGAGGGATGAAGGTGGGGCTGGGTGACTGGCCAAAGGAGGGGGACGGAGAGTTGGACAGCGAGTTGTCCTGGCTGCCGATAGGGACAAATACCTGGGCGTCGGGGTTGAAGCTGCTCTTGATTTCTTTGTCCAGCTCTGTGGCACTGCAGCCCTCACTGTCATCTAGGTAGAGAACCTTAACAGAGCCCTTCTCACCGATCTGGTAGGAAACCTCAAAAGGATCAATCCAGACACTCAGCTCTTCTGGCACATTGGCACGCACATCCTCCACAGCCAGCCCGCTCCGCTTGGCCGCCAGCTCCACCACCGGATCCACCGTCTCCCCTATGTGAACACAGCGATAGCCAGATCCCTTCAGAGGTTTCTCTGGGTACCAGTGACCCTCATATTTCTTCTTCAGCAGGCGCTCTAGCTCCTCACCAAACAGGTCTGCCCGCCTCCGAGGAAGCTTGTTGTACAGGTATGAGATGATGAAGTTAAGAGCAACTTTGATCTCCAGATGCATACTCTCTTCCCAGCAAGCAAGTCAGGGCAGTGTATTAAAAGTGACAAAATGACAGAAACATAGACAAGTTTTGACTCCAAAGAGACCTAGGGAAAGAGAGAAAAGGATGGATGAAGACTAGAGAACACAACTCTCCTCCTGTTGACATAAATAACTGTGCCTTTTCATGAACAAAGCAGAATGAGCCATTTGCACAAATACTAACAAGAAGTAAGGCTCTCTAGGAGAAGCACCACAAATCTACTGATCCTCAAAACAGAGGGATGTTGATAAAGAGAACTCTCCCTGCTCCCCTCAGAAGAAATAAGGGTGTAGCCACTACCCACACGCAAGTACGTACATCACGCTCACCTTGCTGCCAAGCACTGCTGCTGTAACTCAGCAGGCCACTGTCTGCTCTGGCAGCACACCTAACACGCCTCGCCTGCCCTGGCACTCAGCTGCTTCCAGCACGGCTCACCTGCAGCTGCCTCTCCAGAGCACAAGCACAGCACCTGAACAGCCTCGTGACTCGCTCAGCAGCTCTGTGCAGACCTGCTTGTGCTCAGGACAGCAGGGCCGGCCTCTCCTCCGGGAGGCCGGGTGGCTGTGCCGGGCGCCACGTCCTGCTGGCACAAGCGCAGAAGGGACGAGAAGGGACGCGAGGGAGGGCGCCGGGCTCCAGCTGCCAGCCCATGTTTACCATCCCCTTGACTAGCAGGCACATATCTTATTAAGTGTACCCAGTTGAGACTCTGCCTAGCTACAAGCATAAAATCTCAGTTCAAGTCTGCTGGGTGGGGAGAGTGGGACAGTAAATGTATATAAGGTCACAAAATACAAACATACCAACAGCCTGACCAATACAGCTCACATTGCTTATCCCTACACAAAGGGAATATGAGCTCTGCCAGGATCAGATACCTACTTAATAAAAACTGAAATTGCTTGCCAAAGATTGAAGTAATCCTCCCTCCTCTCTCTCTCTGCCTTGTGAGGAGGTCTCTAAAATGGAGAGAGCCTACAAAAGCACAATGCAAAGCCACAACACTCAAGTCTCCCATTATACACAGATTTGCAAACAACGTTTGTCTGGGTACAAAAAACCCAAAACCAGGTAGGTCAGCACTACGCTCTGTCACTCATCCAAGGAAGATGAATCTCACAGATATTTTAAGAGCAAGCACACCTCCAGTAGCCTCCACACCTCTCCAGGGGAAAGAAGAATATCCAGTTTTTAATTGGCGGCTTAGTCAGAGGCTGCTCTGTGTTCAGCTGCCCTCACCTTGCTCAAAGAGACACACTGTGTTCAACCATCTTCCTAAAATGGGCTTTAGGGATATTCTTGTACAGCACTCAGGCCAATGTTTATGATGTGTGACAATTATTGGGGGGTGGGGATAAAGTACAAACACACATAGTTAGCATTCCCCTGAAAAATCCCAGCAGCACAACCAGGTATCCATGCTGGCCTAACTCAGCAGGAGTTAAAAAACTGACCAGACTTGTTTGCTTGGTCTAGTTTAGTAGACAGGAAGAATCAAATAACTTTGAATAAGCCCTCAAATATTTTAAAGCTTAACTGTAAAAGAGGGATGCAGATACTCTGCTTTTTCTGTACTGCTCCACATTCACAGAGGCTTAGCTTTAGGAAGATGGTAACCAGAAACAGATCCCACACCTCTGATCTGCCAACAAGGAGGCCAGTTCTGGAAGGAACCCCCTTTGGGTTTGGCTCAGCAACATAAAAATATACAGGAACAAGGGAGTGGAAAAGAAGTCTTGTCTTTAAAACCAGCTTTAAGGAATTACTGTAATGTAACAAACTTTGGTAGGTCACTGCAACCTGTCCATATCCAACTAAGAACACCAAAGAAATAAGCAACGATGGTTTTTCTAAGAACAGTTAAGAAGCCTTTTTCAGAAGACAAAAGTGTTGGCACAATGACAGAGCCTTTTCTACAAAAATTAAGTATGAAGCAAACCCCTAAAGAGCACACCTAAACCCTAACAAGAGCTTGTATAGACCATAGTACCTCAAGGGAGGATTACACGAGCTCTATAACTTCTTTGGCTTTGAGACGTACAAAAGAGAGGACACCTTGGGATCTCTGCAGGAAGAGAACAGCCAGTTGGTAAGTCTTTTATCTTGTGATAAATTCTAATCCAGATCCAAAATCTATTAAGAGGTCAGATAAGACTGGGAAAGGAACAGTGGCCAAAATTTGTTAACATCCTTATCTGCTATACAAATGTCTCAATATACACTGAAGACCCCAGTTCCTCATCAACTTTTCTGCAGAAAGCTGTGAGGAGGTACAATTATACACAATCTCCTTTTGTCTTTTCTCCAATTTTCCTAAAAAGAGAATACTCTGTACCTTGGTTATGAAAAAGGTAAGTTAATTAGCCTAGTAACACCAACAGCTGTCAAGGTAGAGGCATACAACTGATACCTGCCGAAGGCACAAAAAAGTCACTGGCTTCTCAGGTTGCTGACATGGCAAGATGAGCTCCAGTAGGATCCCCTCAATCTACTGCACTGAAATGTGATAAAATAATTTAAAAAAAAATTGAGAACCCCCAAACCCACTGAAATCTAGCTGAAGCAGCATGGCTCTGAGAGAAGAAACTACCGAGTATCAATTGTAAGCGATATTCTGAGCAGTCTTCTATAAAGGCCAGCATTTTCAAACTAAAGGCTTACTGTACATCGAGGTGCTGGCAGGGAACAAAGAGCTGTTTCTCTGCTCTGCGAGGGAAGGCAAGAGGCCCCTCAGACTCCCGGTTTATCGGTATGCTGAAGGGGAGAGGCCAGACCACCACTTACAACAGAGAAGAGCGAACACGGGAACGATTGCCTCTTCTCCCGTATACACCAACACGGTGGGTGACCTTGCGGGCATCCCCCTTCGACCTCCCGAACGAGGCCCGGCCCTGCCAACAGGCTGGCCGCCGCCTCGGGATTTAGAGACGGCTGTCACGGCGGCCTGCGGTCCCACAGCCGGACACACCCGTCTGGAACGAGAGCGCCCTTCCCAGCACCCCGCCAAGGGCGGCGGAGAGGCTTCCCCCCGCCAGCGGAACGGCCCCGCGGGGACGAGACCCGCCGCCCCTCCGTCCCCGGTAGAGCGGCCATCCCCGGTGCCGGCCGGCCCCGGCACGCCGGGAGCTGTAGTCCGGGCCCCCCCCTCCCCGCCCGCGACCTACTTCTCCCCGGACTGCGGCTCCCGGCGCGCCCCGCGCCCGGCCCGGCGCGTCCCCCGGCGGGGCAGGGCACAAAATTTTCCAGGGCACATGCGCGCTGGGGCCCGCCCGCCCTTCGCGGCGCTGCCCACGGCCGGGAACACGCCCCGCGGCCCGGGACCGCCGGGCAGCCGCCCCCTTCTCCCCTTCCCTTCCCCTCCCTCTCTCTCGGCAGGGATGGGCGGGCGCGTCCCCACTCCGCAGCTGTTCTCCCCCCACGGCTGCGGGACGGAGTCCGGGAGGCCAGAAGCCCAGTAACCTTCTGTCCCTCTCCCCCGCCCCCCGCTGCTTGTCCCCTTCGCCCCAGTGGGGTACGCGAGGTCGCAAACAAGGTTCCCAACAGAGCGGGTCGGATGGATGGGGATATGTCAGCAAGAGCGAGCTCCTAGCCCCGCGCACCCAGCGGGGCATCGCAGATCGGGGTGTCCGGGAGAAATGAGGGGGGGGGCGGCCCAGCCCCGACAGCGCCTTTGTTGTCGCCGGGCTTCTCCCCCTCGGACCTCGTCGTGCACGAAAGGGAACACCCCGGTGACATCCCCCTTTCCCGGGAGCCCAGGGCGCCCACCACCGCCCTCGGGCCCAGCCTGCCTTTTTTGGGGCTGCTTAGGGCTGGGGCTGAGCCGCATCCCGCCCCCCCGCTCCCCCCCCCCCCACCCCCCCCCCGCCCCTCAAACTAGGCTGTGGAGAACAAAATGGTGAACTGGGGCACTGCAAAGCGTCCCCGACCCAGTGACTTTCACCTCCATTCTTCTCCCTTGAAGCCCCATTAATCCCCCCGGGGACCATAGCCGCACAGTGACCCCACGGACGGGTAAATCGCTGTCCCTGGTGGGGAGGGAGACGATGGGCCCCCTCAGGCCGAGCTCACAAAGAGGACGCGCGTTGGAGGGGTCCCAGCCCAAGAGGGGGTGTGGGGGAGGAAAGCAGCCCCGGCCCCACTTACTTCGTTCTCGGATCCAGGGCCGGCGGCTGCTGGCGGCTGTCGCGGGGGCCGAGGGCGCTGCCGGCAGGTCTCGTCTCTGCTTTGCCCCGTCTCGTCCGTCCCCTCCCTCCCTTGTCCCCGACGGCGCGGGGCGGGCCCGGTGCTGTGGTGTGGATGCCGCTGCTGCGCCCCCAGAGCCGCCCGCGCCCTGGCCCCGAGTGAGCCAACTCACGGCAAACTTTCACCCTTAGCAACCTCTCGGCGCACGGATCCGCTCCCGCCCCGCGTGATGCGGCCGCGGGGGGCGGGCCGGGACTACTTCTCCCTCCCGTCGCCGTCCGCAGCGCCCTAGGATGGACGGGGGAGGGGGGGGAGGGAAGGCGTGACGGTGGAGCCCCCTCTGCTACCCCCACCCCCGGCACCGGGAGTATCCCGGATCCGAGCTCAAGGGAAAGAGTGAAGGGGCCGCGGCCTTAGCGGGGATTGACCTGAGAATTTCCCCAAGCGGCTTAGCTTGAGGCGACGGGGGGATGGGAGTGGAATCGAACGGAGCCGGGAGAGACGGGACTGGCCGGCCTGGCCCCCGCGCACCCTGGGTACGGTCAAGCCGCAGCTCAGCGGAAAGGCCAGCCCGGGACTCCCGAAGGGACAATTCTCTGCACACCCCAAGCACGTCTGCGAAGACCCCCGTGGTGGAGCCCCCCGCCCCGCTACAGTGGAGGAGCTCGGGGAGACGTGCCCAAGGCAATCCCGGCTCCCTCCATCGTCGCAAACCCCTCGGGATCCCCGGTGCCCGATGCGGGCGGGGAGCCCGGGGGGCTGCGAGCGCATCCCCCTGGGGAACACCGGGGCAAGGCCAAACCGGGCGGGCTGGTGTCACCGCGGGAGGAACAGGAGCGGCACGGCCACCTCCGCGGCCCCGAGACGGGCACGGAGACCCCGCCCCCGACACGCGCTCCTGCCTCACGAACTATTTTGTCTTCGCACGCCTGTGTCCCTCCGCCTCTAACAGAGCAGGGCCGGCCCCACCGCGGCGGAGACGAGGGACGCGCAAGGTGCGCGAGCGCCGGCCGTGCTAAAAATAACTGCGGCGTGTTAGCAACAGCCTTACCATTGGCTGGCCTGCCCCGGCGGCGCCTTCGGATTGGAGCGCTGCCTCTGCCAGTGAGCCGAAGGGGGTGTGCGCGCCGGGCGCTGCCGGGAGATGTAGTCACCGGGGCGGCCGCGGCCTGCCCCCGTCCCGGCTGCTCCCCCCGCACCGCGGGGCCTTCGCGGGCTCGGGGACACAGACTGCCCTGGGGAAGGACAACCACGGTGACAGCCATCCCTGGGGCCACGGGCCGATGGCCACCACAGGCTGAGTTGCACCACCCCCTGGCAAGCTGAAGGCGCTCTCAGCCAGCCCACAAACGGACCTGCACCCTGTATTTCAAAGCAGACCCATTGCTAGTTCCAGGAAAATAAAGAAAATGCCTACAGGCATCCCCAGGCCGTGTGTGTTACAGTCCAAGGTCACGCCACCTTTCACACACACCACTTGCAAAGGCTGTTTGCTGTCCACACTTAAAGCAACTTTTGACCCAAGTAACACCCCAAACTAGTGGAAGGGACACGGCAAATGGTGTTTCCAGGCTCTCCCAGCCACGTGTCCTGCATCCTCCTCGGTGCTGACACAAGCACAGGGTGACACAGGCATTACCACAGTCCCTGTGCAGTAGGGGTAGCTGGCCTGGCAACCATCCCCAAAGTGCAAAAATACAAAGTTCATCTCTTGTCCTATTTCCACAATAGCCTTCAGCCTTCTTCTGGGTTTGGTTTGTCCTCCTCTCTCATTCAGGAACACTTTACCTCAGGTACTGCCTTTGCCACAGAAGAGCATTTCTTTTGAGCCCAGGCAACACCAAATCCATTAATGTTTCTACCCAGCCACAGCAGCTAGCCCTGCTCATTTTCCCACTGATTACAGAAAAAAAAAAAAAAACCAAGAACTTTTGAAGTTGTTTTATTTTCTGCAGGGAAAGGGGAAAGAGAAGAGGAAGATTTATGAGAGCTATTATGAGCAGCCTTATTTTCGTCACTCCTCTTTTAAAAGGAATTTACTTACAAAAGAACACCTTTGTTTCTTTTTTTTTCTTCAATTATTCCCTTGCCTTGCTGGAAGCAAAATCATACTGTCAGCCAGAGATCAGGAAATTAAAACGACTGAGCTATTTTTAGCATCATTAAGCAAAAAAGGGCAATTACATTTCTAAAATTCTATTATTATTTTAATAAGGTGTTAGCAAGAGGGTGTCACGTATTAGGGCTCTTTAAAATACCTGTGCCTTGACCGTGCTCCTTTAATTATGGCGTCGCCCTTGCACGCATGCAGGCAGAGGAATTCTGTCACAGGATCTGCTCCTGCATTCTCAGCCATTTGGCTATTAAGTCAAAGCAAAGCTCCCCTGTCACGTGGACATGGGCAGGGGAACAACTGCCGAGCCACTGGGACAGAGCTCGTTTGGTTGGGTTATTTAATGCCAAGGAAGGGGAGTCAGGTTATAATTGGACATAATTAATATCGCAATACCCTGAATCCTCTGTACGTTCAATTCACATGACAACCCCAAGGAAATGAAAAATTCTTTCCTGCTATTGAAAGAGGCAAACATCTCCAGCTGATGCCTGTAATGAGAAAATAACAGCTTCTGTGCAGATAAGGTTTCAGAAGTGAGATTTTGTCCATGCATCTCCCACAGGAAAAGCTCACAGGCAGATTCAAAACCTCCACCTATCTTTTCTTTTTGCTTTACCTCTTTTTAAAGAGAAGTAATGCTTGGGGCTCAAGGGCTTTGTCTAGGTGGTTCAAGGAAGTGGATGTGTGTTACAGAGCTATTTGCTGAGCTCAGCTGTAGTTGTGGCTGGCAGTTGGTCTGAAGGGGTGTGTAACAGGGAACACCTACATTTCAGAACACAGCAATGCCTTGTTAGTACTGGCAACAGAGGCCAATTTCTTAATAGGCCAAGAGGTCCTACGTTCTCTCCTTCAATGTAAATATTTAAAATTCAAGGAGCTTTTTTTTTTTTAACTTGTTATGCAACATTTTAATAAAAAAAGAAAAAAATAACACTACCTAGAAAAGTAACAGCAGGAAGATACATTTAGCTCCAAGCATTGGGATTTGAAGACAGCACCACGGGGGTTCAGCTGCCACGTCGACAAAGCTGTCCCTGTCTCTCCCACCCTTCCCTGCTGTTGCCACGCAAGTACTTTGCAGCTGGCAGTCAAGGAGCCCCTGAATATGGCTGCATAAAACTCCATGGAGGGATGAAGCCCTTCCAAAGCTTGGCCTGCACACAGCAGCAGGACATCTTGTCTCATTTTTTCCCTGCGGGGAAGCTCGCCCTTTTAGCCTGTGCTCTGGTCTCCAGTACTGCAAGGCAATCTCCTTCTCCTGGACAAATACTTTAAAATCTATTTAGGTGAAAAATAATGTACTTTTATAGAGGGCCTGCCTAGGTATCATCTACTGGTGCACAGAAATCATTACCAAGCAAGGAAGGTCATGTTTTTCTGGGCTACACAAATGTGTCCATTACCCTTGTCTGAATTAGCAGCTTCAGGGCAATGTCCCATCCATGCTCTGAAAGTACCAGAAAGGCAGTGGCACTGAACTGATCCGAGCACCAGCAGCATTTGGCATGCTCCCCAGAGCTGTCTGAGCAAACAAGGCAAAGGGGAAAAAGCCTGTCCCTCCCTCTCTCCACCTGCCCAGTGACTCAGAACAACTAGAAATGGCAGCTTAACTCTCAGAACACAGACCAATATATCCAGCAGTCAGCGTGAGGGCATCGGGAGTGCCAAGAAAGTGAGTATGTTCAGCTGTTTTGGGCGATGGGGGAAGGGATGGGAACACTCGTACCTCTACAGCAAGCCCTGCCTGGCTGATCCTGCTAAATGATTAGGACCAGGAGTGCTCTAAAATTAGCTCACTAGGGTGTATTGGTTCTGAGACAAAAAATAATTCCTTACTTCATTTCCCTCTACTTTTACTGAAAAACTTTGTCATCTTTCAAATTTCTGGGAAAGAAAATAAGTGCGTACAAACCTTCTGCATTCCTAGTGAGATAATATGGGCGGCCTGACTGAGGGTAAGTGATAAATTCTGGTTGAAGTGATAAAGTTCCAGGTACAACAAATCTGCATGTCATGGCCAGCTTTTAAAGAAACACAGAATTTAAAATGGCCAACAACAGGTCTGACATGGGCTTCCTGGTCTGCAGAGGCAGTTGCTTATTCCCATAGAACTGCTTTGGGAGAATAGGTTTGCTGTAACCAATGAGCTAGATTGCTCTGAACATCATGGCAAATGGCATCCATCAGAAACTGTGTAGGGAAAAAGACATACTGATATTCTCAGAACTACAAAAAGCTTGGAAGAGAAAACTGACAGAATTAATAGCTGGGGGCTGGAGAGGGAGGAGCAGCTGAGATAGCTGTAGGGCCAGTGACAGCTACAGCCAGCTGCAGCAGGGAAAAATTACTTTTGAGGAGAGGATAATCACAACTTGTGTGCTTTTCACTTTTATCCAAATGGTTGGAGCAGGTAGAAGAGGTATTTAAGCCAAGGAGTAGTTAGAGGAATTGGTACTAGCCTCAAGGGAATAGCTGAAATCCTGGAAGGGGCACAAAACGAAAAAAGGTTTGGGGGCTCTGCACTCCAAAACTGCACAAAGACAACTATGTTAGTGTAGCACACGCTCTGCTCAGACTGCAAGTGCTTGAAGGACTGCAGGGCATGCTGAGCCAGGGCCCTGCTTTAAAAATCTGAGGAGTACAGACCCGTGGGGAACTCGGTTCCGCCTCTGCACAAAGGCCCTGTTCCCAGATCTTTGCTGAGCCAACAGAGTGCTTTTAGCCTCTCCTGGTATTTGACTAACAAGCAGCCTCTGGTTTCCAGCACACACACGGCCAATAGCCCAGAACACAATGGTTGGTTTCCCATTACAGCAGGGAAGGCTTTAACTTATTCACAAGAACAGGATAGCCAGTCAAATAGCTTAGTAGGGTTAGAAAGGGATTGGATGTTTGCATGGTGAAACAACATCCACGGCTGTATTAGCCGGGATAAGGGTTACAAGCTCAGCGATCCTCATGCTACAGGACAAAATGATCAGTGGCTGGGATCACAGGCAGACAAAAGCAACAGCCGTTCCCTGAAGCTCCTTGTGGCAAGGTCACGTGGCCATAAGCAGAAACCAGATAACCCATTGTGAAGTGCTAGCTGGGCTAATCCTCTGTGTCCCCAGCAAGCTCCAGAGAGGCTAGGCACGGAATGAACCAAATAGAAATCCTTGTTGTACCAAAAATAAAAACCCGAAAGGAAAAGCTTTATTGGTATGCATCCTACAGGAATGGTTACAAGAAATGGCCTTGGATTTATCTGTCAAAGAAAACATGGAACAGCTGTGCTCTCCCTAGGAAGGTACCAGACAAGAGCAGATTCCTTACAAAACAGGGCAGCATGGAAATATACCAGAGGAAGGGAGGAGGGGAGCGGATTGGTGTTTCAACACTGATGGATGGGGCAATTTCAAAAAATTGAGAGGAGGCCCAGTAAGAAGAGCCTCAAGGTGTTTCTCCACACTAAAAACAGCACTTTCCATTTTTACATGGCTCCTTCTATGCATAAGTGCTTGCCCACTCTGCTTTGTATAGAGCTGGGGCAACTACTAGCAGAGCTTCTGCAAAGGAAAGAGACAGTAATCTTCATTTGCCCTCTCATTACTGGTTCTCATCAGGTTTCAGTCCCCACTCAGTGTGTTATTTCTCCAACCCTAAGTATATTACTGAATTTGTATTGCTTTAGAAAAAAATAATCAACAAGTTTTCAATAAGAGTGAAGTCCAGAGATGTTCCAAGGCCCTCTTGCCAACCCAACAGGAGGTAGCCACGTACGAATAGGATCACCTCTTCTTGAAGCCATACTTTTTCCTTTCATAGAAAAGATCTGTCTTGGAACTGCCCAGGTTGACAATCTTAGGGCAACCATCTCTCTGTAAGAAAAGAAAATGCAAGTTAGGAAATGAGCAAACACAGAACAACATCATAGCTGTGGCAGATTCTCAGTTCCCACACTACTTGCCCTGTCCTCAACACATTTCAAACACCTGTACAAAGTGCTCTCCAGTGCTGGTTACCAGTAAGATAGTGCAACAGAGAAGAGCATGGATGTCTCTTCAGCATTACTGCAGGACATGGTCTCCCTCAGGGCCAAAATGGAAAACAGCTCATATAACATCAGCCATTTCATGAAAAGGGTGCGCTGTGCCACGAGACTTGATTCTTTCTAAATCAGGATATGCAGGACTTCTAGGGCCCAGAGGAGTAACCTTTCCCCTCCTTAGCAAAGAAGAATCTTGAGGCTCTAGATGTCACCAAGCCATTCTTGTGTTCAGGAACCCCTCAGCAGTGACAGCAGAACTGAATCTTAGATTTCTTGTATCCTGGATTGATTACTGCAGAGGCTGTAGGGTCAGCTACCCACAGCAGCTACATAAGTAAGTTCTTGTACCTGAATTCCAGCAGATGGTGAAAAAAAAGCCTTGAGAAAAGCAAGGGGAGTAGGGGAGAGGTGTGGTTGCAAAACCAAATCAGAAATGCCTTCTTGGTATACCTGGGAAAATTTGCCCGTGGGCCACCTGAGTCCAGCACCTGCATAATTCTTTAGGGCAAAACATTATGGCTGCCCACAGCAGTTGTGAGGGACCCAGCAGGCAAAGGAACATGTGTCCTGGGCTGAAGAGCAAGCCTGAGTGCTTCAGATTTAGAAAGCCCCTGGGCAGATGTCAGATGCTGTAGAATCTGCACCCAAGCTGCCTGGCTCCCATGCCAGAGATGCAATCTGGTGGGGAAGATCTGCATGATGGGAATAACAGGAGAGGTGGGGAACAGAAATCATCCCTCCCCCATCCACCTGCCATGACCCATTTCTAGCTACTGTCCCCTTATTTCATTTTGAACCTCAATAGTAGGACTCTTTCAAGACTTCCTCCCACAATCCATGGAGTCTGTTCAAATCTTGACAGCCTTATTGCAGGGCTCTGTTCATTCCTCCACCTCCTCCTAAGGACACAGCTCATGAGCACCCTCCTTTCTCCAAGAAAAGGTTACTATTTGCAACTCACTGATGTCCTGGGTGACAAGGTGGGATTCAGGCCTTTACCCACAGATCAAAGTGGGCTGAAACAATACTTCATTCCTTCCTGCACCAGAACAAATGAACCAAGAGTAACCAGGTCCTTTGCTTTGTGCCCAATGGCAGTCTATCTCTGCCATCCATTTTATTTGCTTTCTTGCTTCACTATTTTTTCCAGTCTTTCTCTGAGGATGATGAAAATGCTGTAGCTGAAGCCTTGGACTGTTGAAGCTTCAGGTACAGAGCTCTGCCCATCTGGTTTTCTTATTCACATCAGCACCAGATACCATAATTGTGACAGGCAGCAGCACACTTCATTTTTTCTCCTTCTGGGCTCCCTATGCTTGTACAAGCATTCTTCAATCCTGCAACAAATCATGCCAAATCTGCTGTTTCAGATCTGCAACTTCACATATGCAATAATATGTAACATCTGAGTTTTCTGCTACAGAGCAACTTTCTTCACTCACAGCAGCATTCACCCAGGTGTCACCCAGGTCACCCCAGACCTGTTATTCTTTTCTAACTCCAGACCTGTTATTTTTCTCTAGCTCTATGTTTTCTACAGTCCTCCTTGACAGAGCAGCTGGTTATTTCACACCTGAATCAAACATAAGATACAGGTAATCTTAGGTTATGAAAAACACTTGTTGGGAATCCCTAAGAATCGATAAAACCAAGCCTATTTTGCTCATGACTTATAAAGCCAGGCATCTTCATTCCAAAGGCAAGTGAACAAAATTACCATTTCTCACAGCATTTATAACGTAGGAGGCAGCACCCCCATCAAAGCACTTATATCCATATTTGGATCCAGAGAAAGATTATGGTCCTGTTAGATCTAATGACTAAACTCAAAGGAGGACCTGCTCCTGTTCTGGATTTGGCTGCAGGTCTCTAGAGAAAACAGGCACTAGAGAGAGTTAAAGCAGCAACTCACTCAGCTGAGGACACTCCTGTAAATCACTCTGAACCACTCTCTCAGCACGTTCTTCACAGTCATTAGGGCGTGTAGGAAATGACATTTGCAGAGCACCAAACAACTTTTAACACTCTCACAGCTACCAGGCCTATATTCTGGGATAGCAGAACTGTAAGCATCATGTTCTTGTTCTCCTGTAAGGTCTTTCTAATGCTTTGTTGCAATTAATGTTCTGCACCCATCGTGTTGGATTATTAACAAAAGCCTTACAAGGGGTGAACAGCTGCCTCATTTCCCACATGCAATGGCTTTCAGCACAATATTGTAAAAAGACGATAGCTCTGGCTATAGACAAAAGGGATCATTATACCAAAATGCATTAGCAGAAAGAGAAATATCTACAGATAATAATACAGACAATTCCAGAACAGAGTAAGAGAATATAAATTGTATTCCACTGAAATTATACAAGAAGCATCAAACTTGTGAAACACAATTACCACACTAAGGACCAACTTTACCTTGTTATTCAAAGGAAAACAAAGGTTTTGATTCCACAGGCCTCATAGTACCATATGTACTCTTAATCAGTGGCTCATAGTGGACTTTAGGGAGGAGCTGCTTCTGCCACAGCCTTGCAGTGTCTGCAATATTTCTGACCCTGGTGAAACCTAGGCTGGAGCTGTACTAAGATAACAACCTGAAGTGGTAACAAGCAGTGTGTGGAGGAAATGAACTGTGAGTCAGAGATCCTTAGAATGAAGAGAGTTACAATACCTCAAAATGCTTTGCTAACACAGAGACCTATCAACAGGGGAATAAAGGTTTCAGACAAACAAGAGCAAATCATCCCAGCACTAATTTCAGCAGCTCCAAGCCCCTTAAAGGGAAGCATGACTACCATGTAGCAGGGATGGCAACTTACATCCTTCTCCTGGATGGTGCACTCCTTGCAGTAGTAGGCGTCGGACACGCCGGGCCCCCCGCAGATGACGCAGCGGCCCTGGTAGGAGCCGTAGTTGCACTCGTCACAGATGCGCACCAGGGTGCAGGGCCGCACGTAGGAGTCACAGATCACACACTTGCCATCACCTGCGGGCACAGCACAGCCTTTGCTCACACAGGGTCCTTTCTGCCACCCCACACCACAGCAAAAGCTTCCTGGTCAAATAACTTCCCTGTACACTCAAAGACAATACAGCAGAACTGCAGAAAAGTGCCTTGCGGGCACAGGGCACAACTTGGTATTGCACACAGACTTGACAGGAACAAGAGCTGTGGCCTGCAATATTTGAGGGTTTTTTTAAATTTAGTCATTCATTCACAGTCAGAGAAGAAACCCAAAATTACTTGGGTAACTACTTTGTGTTTAGCCAAGACTTGCTTAGATCGTACCACTATTTTTACTCTAGAACTTTTCCTGACTTATTCATTTGCAAAAGAAAAAAAGCCACACTGACAGGACTAGAGTCCTTACCTACACAGAAGCAGCAGTGTAAGCTTCTCCCACAGTGCCACATCAACAAAAGTCTGGAGTTACTATGCTCAAAGAGATAAGAGACTGTACTCATGGTCCCTTTAATCCTTCATCTGTGACAAGGCCAAAGGAAGGGCAAAGTGGCATAAGCAGCCATTTCACGAAAGTTGCTCTTGCGCTCTCACAAGGAACCGAGTGAAATTCCAGTACTGATATCAAACAGGCAAGGAGCCATCAGATGCCAGGGACAGATTCTGCTGAGCTGGACCTTAACCAAAACACTGACCTATGGATAAAAGGCTTCATATCCTATTACCAGTTCCCAAGGTATCTAATCCTGACTCCCACAACAGCTTGCCTAACCTGCTCTTAAATCTCTGGTGTGACAGCCCTCAGCTACTACCAATGAGAATCTGTTTCACTGTCAGGTGCTCTTGAAAATGATCTTCTTGCTTCAGACTGTAGTTCTCCCACTTTGCTTATTCTCACACTGTTTTCGAGTCACAAACTACTCACCTCATTTGTTCTGTTCCCCTACATGTTTTAACAACAGATCACAAGGATCTAACAACAGATCACACTCTTTCTCCCCTTTCACAGCTAATCACTGGATTCCTTGGGTGTTTTTCCTGCTCTAACTTTAGATGTTTGCCCTCCATTTCTTCTTCTCCCAGATGCTAACGGGAACCTTTCTTGCAGTATGATGAAGCCAAAACCCAAAAATGCATTTTCCCCCTGCTTTAAAATGATCAGTATGATATTTTGGTATTGCAGATTCAAGGATCCAGTGAAGCAGGCACTGTAGCTTCAGCCACTAGAAATGCTATCAGCAGGTACTCTGGGACTGCCGAGCTTGCAACTTTTTAAGTATTCCTTGAGCTACACTTGCAATGTCAAGGTAATTGCTCCCTTCTCAAAGAGTGACATTAAGTTTGGGGTCAAAGCAAAATTAGATTCCAGCCTTCAAACCCAAACTGCATGCTCTAACCACAACACCACCCTCTCAAGCAAATAAATGTGGATACTATACTTACATTTTTCACAGAGTCTTCCAATTGCTGGGGAAAAAAAAAAGAAAAAAATATTTGAGGCAGGAGAAAAATCCAAGTAAGTACAAGCTTGAATATCAAATAATTATCTTCTGCAATGAGCAGTCCTTAAAAAATTAAAGGTTAAACTACAGAAACAGTTAGAGCATAAATACAAACATTCATGATAAACAATATGTATCCTCCTGGAGAGATTTATCAGGACCAAAGATGCACTACGAATGCGCAATGACACCCCCTTGCAGTAAGAACACCCACATTCATCATTCATTTCAAACACAGCCAGTGTGTCTGACTGAAGGAAATTATGTACGTGAGTCTTGGCACAGCCTTTATGCTGGTTTTAGTGGGGGAAAAAGCCAAAATCAAGTGTTTGCTTAAAGCAGTCCAAATACCTTCTTTGCTTTAGAACATGAAGGTAGTTAAATGTGTCTTAGAAGTCTTGTCGCTTCTCTGGGACATTCACAACAATAATGTTAGAAACTTGGATAAATGTAATAAATATTGACTTTCAAAGACTAGATATACACATCCACAAAGACTAAATATTGATTTGTCTGAAGTCTGAGAGAGAAGAGATTTGCCAGGACACGACTTTTCAACACAGACAGATGGTGAGAAGCACTGATTATTCTGAAAAGAGATTTACTATGGACAGTGCAGTTGAATGCTTTGCCTTTATGGATTTTACAGAAAGCTGCTCGTTAAATTTGCTTTTCCAAGGAGTGACAAAAACCTGGAAGGGATACCTCAACTTCTAATCTCGTCTAAGAGTTCTCTGAACCCCGACCCAAGATGCGACAGGGGTAAATCCCGTTATCTGTATTACAGGAATAACCCGGAAGATAATTTTTGCCTCGCGGTCACAAAGATGCTTCCAAATGCTGCTGGATCCATAACGCACGGGGGGAAAAAAAGGGAAATAAAAGGAAAACAAAAGAGGGAAGGAGGGAGGGCGGAGCGGGTGGCGCGCGCCGCCGCTCCCGCGCCTCAGCCGGGCCCGAGGGCCGCGCGCGGGCCCCACGGCCGGTACGGCGCGCGCCTCCCGCCCGCCCCGCGGCGGGAAAGGGGCGAAGGGAACCCCCGTCCTCTTCCCCGGGCACCCACCGACGCCCGCCTGCTTGCGGCAGAAGATGAGGTCCGGGTGGTGCTTGGCCATGGCGAGGCGACACCCGCCCGGCGCTGCTGCTGCTGCGGGCCCGCGGAGCCCTCAGCGCCGCGCCGCCCCCGGGTCCTGACCGGGGTGAGAGCGGCGCCTGCCAAAGCGCCTCCCCCGAGCGGGAAAACGCCGAGGGATGCCGAGATAAACTCTCCCCCTAAATCCACCCCTTCTCTAGCCTTCCCCGGCCCAGAGGAGCCCCTCGTGGCAGCACAGGACCCTCTCCTGTCGCGGGTGTCTCCCTGCCAGGACCCGCGCGGCCACGCCCCCGCGCGCGCGCCGCAGATGTCAAAGGGGCCGCGTGACGCCATCGCGGCGCGACTCCATCTTTGTCAGTGAACAAAATGGCGCCGTACTGCGTGCTGGCGGCTCGGCTGAGGGTGAGCGGCGGCGGCGGGCGGGGCGGGCAGCGGGCGGGACGGGCGGCGGGGATTGCGGCAGGGACGGGATCGCTGCCCGCTGGGCGGCCGCGAGGGCGGCCGCTCGCCCGCAGCCTCGGGGTCGGGCCGTCCCCGCCTCCGCGTGTAGGTCAGCGTGTCCCCGCTGCGGCCCCACGCCCTGTTTCCATGGCGATAGTGGGGCGGCCGCGGCTTTGGCGGCGGCGGCGTGGCCGCTGCTCGGTCCTTAGGGCAGGACGTCTCCCGCTACCGGGCTCGGCCGGCCGTCAAGGTGAGTGCAAGGTGAACGGTGCGGCGGGGACGCGGGGACGCGGCCTGGCGCCGCCGCCTCCCCCGTGTGCCCGGGCCCCGCTGCGGTGGGCTGGAGGCGCTGTCAGAGCCCCGGGCCTAACAGGGCACAGAGCCCCAGGGCGCGGGGCCGAACGGTGAATAAAAGGTCTTTCCCCGGGGCAGGCATTTTTCTTTCCCTCGTCTTTTATTACTTCCCCTTACGGGCATGCGGCAGCACAAGGTGACTCCTTGTTGTGTGAGTGAGCTGTCCTTTGGCTGCTTTGCTTCCAAAATCCTCCTTTTAGTACAAACAGAGGCCTCTGGATGACAAAGGTCCCAGTCTCTCTGTGTGGGGAACTAGGACGTCTGAAGAAGCAGGCGAGTCAGACACAAAAATTACCTTTTTTCCCGGGGCTGTGATAAAGACTCTGGTAGTCTTGTCTGTCATGACCTCTAAAACTCACCTTCACCAGTAATATGATCTTGTCACAGAGATTGCCTTCCTTAAGACTTGGTTATGTTTAGTGTCTACTCAGTAATAAAGTTTTCATGTCTTTTAAGGCCTATAATTTTCTGTTTTTCAGGTGCAATTTTCTGTTTAGGGCTGCTAAGGGATAAGGAAGCCTTTGCTCCCTTGTGATAAAGGCAGGGAGTGTAACTTCTCAGTTTGCCACTTGTGACCTTGGCCAATGTGTTCCCCTTGCTTAGGGAACTGAAGAATTTGGTTGGCTTTTAGTATTCTAAAAGTATTCTGTGAATCTTAATTCCAGTTTGGTAATTACTATCCTACTTCAGATGCTTTAGAAAAGTGTAGTAGCTTTTAAATTTAAATGAAAGTTACAGAACAGCACAATTTCAGTTAGGTTGGCATACTTGTTCTTACTTATTAGATAGTTTTCAGTTTGTACTTTGAACAGAAATGACTACTAATAAAATGAAGGCAAACCTTTTATTAGGGTAATGAATTGGTTCTTGTTTTATGCTCTGACACTGCATGAGAACAAGCAATCATTTGCTAAAATGAATATTGTATGATGCAAAACAAAGGCTGTGCTGGCACAGTCGATATGGGGAATTTAGCATTCCAGGAGGTTGTTGTCTATTATCAGGCAAGGGATACATATTTTTTCCCCCCTGTGAAGGACTAAATCTGTGATGCTAATCACACATGCCTCTAGGTGATGTCTTTAGGAGCCAGGGGATTTTTGCCCCTGTGTAGCAGCCTAGAGATTAATGACTATGAGCATCATCTTGTCAATCACTGTGATAGTGCCAGCATTGAGCATGGCACACATTGCTGCTGTTGGTTCTGTGTGCCTCCCATCCTGGAACTGTTTTGGAGCTGGAGCTGCAGAGAAAGCTTGCCTCTGAGGGAAATAAATTGGAATTAACCTGATTTGGACTGACTGTCCTATTTAAAGTTCTAATAGTCTCAAAGGGTCAAGATCTCTTTTCTGCCTACCTGAAATAATGCCTTTAGTAGCATTCCATTTTTCAAGCCACATTGACTGGGAGGGAGGACTGTAAAGCTCTAAACTGCCTGAAATATCAGGTTTATTGAAGGCATTGTGGGTAAGTACCAAAATTATGCGTGGGCAGTTTTGTGCATCAGGGCTAAACTGATCTTCAGAACCATAATTGTGGTTGCTCTTTGGAGGTGGGTCTAGAAAATGAGCCTGCATTTACAATTTGATTATACCACGCTGCCTTTTTTTTTTTTTTTTCCTTTAGGCTGAATCATGGTGAATGTTGAAAACTTGGCCAGTGTTCTTAGATCAGGGAATACGAGGAAAGATGGTATTTTGGGTTTCAGCTGGGATTTCTAGGACAGATTTCCCAGATAGAAGTGCATGTAACACAGTTGCTACTTTTTTGAACATGAGCTTTTGCTCACTGGGCTCATTCTGCCTTACCGGCTGCCAAAATGCAAGTTATTTTCTGAATTCAGACTCCCCTTGCACCTGGAACATTCACTGTAGTGAGCTAAATGCATGATAGCTACCTTCAAATTTGTAAAGAGCAGTGTTAGCTTCCTTACAGAGATTTCAGAAATAGTGACCCATTTATTAGATCTGCTTTCTTCTGTCTTTAAGGGAAGCTTTTCACCTCATGAAACACCAGTAGGCTTAGGAGCCCTGTAATGATTATTGCCATTCCTTTTACTGGACACTGCAAACTGGAATAAGGGATTCAGTGCCAGGTGAGAGGAGGTCACTGGGCAGCTGTTTGGCCAGCCTGGAAATAAGCAGTTCCTGGATAAAAGGGAAAATTTATAAATTTATAGATTTCCTATTTCCCTTGGCTCTTAGGCTCAAGGCACTTCTCAGTGCTAACTAAAAAAACACAATGGAAGCCCCCACAAATTACCAGTACCTTCTCAGAGAAGAGTGAGAGGGAATCAAACTGGGAACTGTCAGGCTTGTGACTTTTCCTTCATCTTGCAGTTCTCCCACCCTGTTTCTGAGGATGCAGTAGGAGAAGGGCGGGCATGGAGAATAGACAGGTGTGATGAGTGATATAGTGTAGATTCTTTGTGAGGAGAGTTCAAACTTTTGAACCAGGCAGTTTATACTGGTTGCTTGGTGGTGGGTGGTGATGGAGCCTTAGACTTGCTGGGTGCCAACTTGAGCAGAACCATATTGAGTCAAATGAATTCCCAGCAGAAATACAGGATTAGGTTTATATCCTGGTAAAATGAAGATGGCACTTTTTAAATAGGTGCCTTTTAAAATTCTTATGTAGAGAAAAATGCTTGTCTAATCTGCTGAAGCTGATTGGTTTAGGCAGTTATTTTCCCTGGTTCATATTGGCCATTACAGAAACTGACCTTCACTTTTCCAGACTTCTCCAAGTCCAGACAGAATCCTTCACCTTAAACACTCTTCCTGCTTTTGATGGTCTGAAGCTGTGGTCAGCAGGATTCAACTACTTTGTATTGCTGATCTTGATTACCAGCTGAACACTGACATAGTATTAGAAAAAATGTTACATTTCCTTGTGCCATTTCATGAAGTGAAAAGACCCATAGACATGTATGTTCAAACAGAAAAGATTTTACCTGAAGTTTGTTTTGAAAAGTTTTGTTGTACCTCTTTTTGGAGTGCCCTGCTTCAGATTTCTGTTTTAAACAGCTTTGGTCCCAGGCAAGGCTAAGATGCTATGAAGCCTGTGCTATTATTTTTATTTGCATATCTGTTCTTCTCTATGATGAATTAAGAAGAAATTATTGCGTTAAACCACAATACATTTCCTGGCCTGGGAAAGAGATTGTTTTTCCATGAACAGTGATTAAATAGCTCAGTGGTTTTTTTTTCCAGCCACTCCAGCAGTTGGAGACTTTCACAAGACTGAATATCTTGTGAGGTAAAAAAAAAAGGCTAGAACAAAGCAAACATAAAAGTTATGTGGCTACTAGGTAAAGAGCAGCTTTGCCTAGTTTGTATGTTAAACAATGAGAAGCTGGGTGGTGTTCGTATTGGTGTGGGTGGTTGTTCTAGGGGTTTTTTGTTTTGTTTTTTGCTGGTGGAAGAAGGAAAGGTCTAAGTCTGACACCTGTGATAAGTTCTGGAAGTTCTAGGATTAAAGTGCAGCACAGTGAAATTTGATGACTGGGCTTCCCATGCACTCATGGAGGAGCAGTGCCCTCTTTGTACCACCAGGCTCACTTCTCTCAGATACTCTTTCAGAATGGTGGTGTACAGCTGCTGTAAGTCTTTCCTGCTTCTACCAAAAGCTCTCTTTATAATGGCTGAGGATAGCTTGGTGAAAATGCAAACTGCACCCTTCTTGCTAGTGTGATCTTGCCTAGCTTTCCCCAAATTTTTGTTGCAAAAGATACTAAAAAGTGTTATCAAAAGGACAATAAAACAAGAGATTTTGATAAAAATTGGTGATGTCTCTTTGATTGTGATTATTTCAGGCAGTCTTTTCAATGCTGGTAACAAGAAAGTTGGAAACAATATTCACAGGGAAACATTAAAATGTTTGAACAGGTTTAAAGAATTAACTAGGCTTTTTTTGACAGTGGTAAAAATAACCCCAGTGGTAGGTACAATGATTGTGTTCTGAACAAGGAATATTTACAATCACACATGCAAAAGGGGTGTTTAGTGTAACACTGCTACATTTATTAACCTGTACTTATCAAAACTTCATAACCCTGAAATAGCAGATGAATAGAAAAAGCAGGATTGAGATTAAGGTATAATGCTGGAGGAGGAAGAGTTCTGAACTCTTTTCTTCAGTCTGTTTCCAAACTTCTGATGCTGATGAGTGAGACTTTGAAAGCATGTAAGAAATGTGTGTGCCAAATCCTTGGAAGTTTTTCTGGAGGCTGCTGTCTGACTCAGTTTTCAAAGCTGCGTGAGAGCTTTTAGCCCTGGGCACTGACCCGTCTCTTTCAGGTCAGGTGCTGTAAAGGTGCCTCGCCATAGCCTGCCCTTCTCCTGTGTTCCAGGAAACTGTCTCACTGTGGAGGCTGCCAAGTAAATTTGGTTTTTTTTTTTTCCCTGGCACTTTCTGCTGATGCATTCAACTCACAGTATAGTTCACCTGTCATGCAGCTAACTCACCTGTAGGGTAAGTGCAAAGTTTTTCAGAGGCAAAAGGTGAGGGTGCCTTTGTGAGAGTGAGAAAAAAGCACCAGCCAGGCTGGTGGAGCTGGTGAGTTTTTTCCACATCTTGCTTCTCCTGCTCTGTGTTACATTGTAGACCAGGCCTGTACACCAAAGTCTCCTTGTAGATATTTAATACATTTTGCAGCAGTATGGGGGGATCCTGCCCAGGAAACTTAGTATGTGATGGTGGAACAGGGGCGTGTCCAGGCTGACTGGTGCTGTATCTCCTGCTAATGTCAATTTCAATGTCAACTCAATGCCAGGAAGCAAATACAAACCTAGAGATAGTTTGCTTTAGAAACAGCATTGGTTCTTCACCATGACCCTCATGTGTCAGGAGCATGGCAGACTGGTGCTTTCTTGAGAATTGGCTCATCATTGCCTGAAAGCAGATTTTTCATTTGAAAGCCTAAGGCTTCTGGTGCAACAAAGAAAAAGGTGGAATAATTTAGTAAATGCTACCTGTTCTGGGTACTTTAGCGTCTCTGGGTACTTGGACTGTTTAAGATAATATGGAATATTGTATGATGAAATATATTTGGGTGCCTTTGTGTTCCTCAGTCTGTAAAATCCCAGTAACAAAAACTGAAAAACATTTTTAATTGCTATGTTACAGAAATTCACTCTGCAGGGCTCCAGTTTTAACACTCTCCTTTTTTTAGCATGCCTTGAACAGTGGGGTACGACGCTACCATGTTGCTCCTGTCCTGTGCCAGCGGGCCAAGGTGGCCATGAGCCACTTTGAACCTAATGAATACATCAACTATGAAAAACTGGAGAAGAACATCAACATTGTCCGTAAGAGGTAAGAGTGGAGAAGGGAAGAAGGGAGGGGTCAGGGTATTGAATTCAGCTCTGCAGTGACAGGAGAGGAAGAAAAAATTGTTGTGGGGCCCTGGCACAAGGAATGTTTACCAGGAAAAGTAGCACTGAACTGTGGCAGTTGTAAATATAGTGAAGCATGAGTTGTAGTGTCTCCTTATAGTGGTGGGGCACTGTGGGAAGGGTTGAAGGATGTGATGAAGCACTGCAACGTGCAGAGAAGCAGGCCAGTGCAGAGGAGGTGCTAGAAAGGGCTCCATCCTCTTTGTTTAATACCCTCGTTGAGGAGTCTTTACATTGGCCCTTTGCTTCTTTCTGGGGCAGCAGCGCGTGGGTCAGGGTTGTTACAGGCGAATGCTTCTTTGTGCTGTGTTCTGCTCTAGGTGTTAGGCATGGAACAAAGGGCTAGGAATTAATAGCCTATGTAAACATAGTGACCTTAATCTGCTGGTAGAGGCTTGTGTGCCTGCTAATTTGTCATTCCTGCTCCACTTACTGGGGCAATGGTTTGTATGACTTGTCCTTCAGTCTTTGTGTCCTTTGTTAAATGTGGTAGTTCTCATTTCAAGTTGTTGTGTTGATTTAGTTACTTCTCAGAAGATCTTGCTACATACATAAATAGATTTCTCAGCTGATACAGTTGCAGAATGAAAGGTCTGAGGTCATGAAGCTCCACTTAGTTGTATTTGCTGTGGGATCTGATATTTGTGAATTGAGTCTGACCTCTGTCTCACCTCTACATTTGCTGTCTTGAAGTGAGCAGTCAGTGTTTCTTTTACAGTATAGGAAGATTAGAAAAGAAAGCATAAAATGACATCAATTTATATGTTTTTGAACTTTATGAACTGAACCCTTGTTTAACCATGTGCCAGTTGATATTTTAGTGCTGTAAGAAGATCATGGAGGTTTCTCTGTGCTAATAGGTCTTAACAGTCTGAGCAATAGAGGGAAGCATTCTGTTACATACTTAAAATGGCAAATGTTGAAGTACACAAGATGCAGATACTAAAATTATTCTCCCCAGGCTTGACCGCCCCCTGACCTTGTCTGAGAAGATTGTGTATGGACACCTGGATGACCCAGCAAAGCAGGAGATCGAGCGCGGCAAGACCTATCTGCGCTTACGGCCCGACCGCGTGGCCATGCAGGACGCCACAGCTCAGATGGCAATGCTCCAGTTCATCAGCAGCGGGCTGCCAAAGGTGGCTGTGCCTTCCACCATCCACTGTGATCACCTCATCGAGGCCCAGGCAGGCGGTGAAAAGGATCTTCAGAGAGCCAAGGTCACTATTGCAGAGGCGTAACTTCTGTCTGTTTGAAAATGTCCTTCCAGTTGAAGGATGAGCTTATTTTAAATTTTTTTCCCGTAAGGACAGCCAGGAATCAGATATGGTAACAGAGTGCCTGTGGTGGTCAGCTCTGTAGGTCAGATGCAATGAAGAAACAGACTAAATGGATTTTTGGGAGTTTTTAATCTCCGATTCATCCATTACATGGTTTAAAGGACCATGAATGTGGGAAGAGCTAGTCTTAAGTTGTTAGTGATGGAAGCCTAGATCATGTGTGTTCTAGAGAAGATATTTCAGCTAAAGAAGAGAAAAAATGATTTCCAAGGGAAAAAAAGGAAGTCAGATTACTCTATGTTGCAGTATGGCAGTATGAAAAACCTAATGCACATATGCCTGCATTGCACTGGTCCTCCGCTGTGAGGGGGAGGCAAGTAGTTACTTTCCCAAACCATTTGCTACTGATTATCTGAAGAGCAATAACTGAATCATGTGCAGCTTTCATGGCTCATGAGTATAGTATAAAAGTGTGTAAAAGTATGTAGGATGTTGGGTTTTATGTGGGAATTTCAAAGTGTTGCTATGTGGGAAGTTCAAAGTGCTGATACAGTGCCATTTTAAAATTTTCTACTCAACTGTTTTACTGCTTATTCCTCCCCAAAGGAGCTTCTGTAATCTATAGACACATTTATCTCTGACCAACATACTACAATGCATCTGCCAAGGAAATCTTGTTACTCCAAGTGGCTTAGCCAAAGTCCACTGTCAGAGCCAGGAGGAATTGCACCTGGAATGTTGATACCAGAATTTACCAACAGTAAACAGGAGTCAGCTGCATTTTGAGATTTTAGTCCATATCCTCACACAGCACTTGTGGTGTTGAAGTATCTGCTTTTGGCTTTCTTCAGTGGGCCACAGTAAAGCAACTTGCACCACTCAGGAGTGATTTGGGGAGTTCTTGCTCTGCTTGTCTCAGTCCTAAGTTGTGCAATTAACAGTTTGAGACTTAACTAAATCAGACAATTTCTTTTCTCCTGTTCACCTCCTGTTTTCCCCTTTCCCCTATTCCTGCACTTATTCTCCATAGTGCAATTATATTTGCTGCAGCCCTGAATTGAGCTGAGTCCCTTCTTTGCCATCCACTCTGAGCAAAGCAAGTAAAGGTCCTGCCTTCTTCTGACTGGCTTCTGCTGCTGCCAGCTGGCACACAATGAATGCTGGCAGGCCAGAGGGTGGTTTGGGTTTACTGGGGGAGGGATGCACAAACAGAGTGGAGTGACCCAACTCCCAGTGGAAAACAAGGCTTAAAGAGCTGCTGCAGCCTCTTGGGAAACTTCAGCAAATGTGTGCTGAGACAATTCTTCAATTATCTCGTTTCCCCTTTCCCTTTATTCTGAAGCTTAGCTGCATGAGAACAGTCTTTAAGAAATTCTCTACTTCTAGTGCTTATCTTATCTACTCCAGCACTCTTCTGCCAAGAACTGTTAGGATATAATAGTGTCATACTTCCTTGGCAACCATGGTTTTTCTCACAAGCCAATTTCATGGTGTGACCTCCACCAACAATGGTGACAGTGCAGCAAGAAGGACAGCATTGTGTGAGTCTTAAACAGGGGACTTGCTAGAATGACAAATGACACTCACCAACTCCCCTGGCAGTGAACACTTCCAGTTCCATTTCTTAATCTGTAAAAATAAAGCCAGAATATTTATCTAAGGGATTTGAAATGTCTCCAAAGCATCTGTATAGGAAAAAGAGCACCCGGTAGAGAAGGAAGGAGGGGCTAGAATGAGTGAGGGAAACAGGTTAAAAAAAAACCCTGAGAATAGGGAAAGTGAGCACAGCATTTTTAAATGTCTTATTGGCAGGGTTTTCCTTAAATTGTGCTGTTTGGAATTAGAAACTAAAAAACTTTTAGTAGAGCTACAAGTGGGATGCAATTAAATGGTCTGTTATAGCTGTCTGTCAAACAGTCTTAATCGTAACCTGTTGATTTTAAAAATTATGTGCAACTCCTTCCAGCTGCTCCAAAACTGGGAAGCAAACTACAGGCAGGCATGTAAAAGAAAGGAATGTGTTTGAACAAACTTTTGCTGTATGGAAGAACAAAATGGGGTACTAATGCTCTGTGCTTCCCTATGTGAATAGGACATAAACCAGGAGGTGTACAACTTTCTGTCAACGGCTGGTGCCAAGTATGGAGTGGGATTCTGGAAACCTGGGTCAGGAATCATTCACCAGGTAAAGTGTGTGTGTGTTTGCAGTCTTTGAACATGAGTGGGTCTTTCACCTTAGGGTGGAGAGAGAGCTCAAGTGCAAATCTTTAGAGAATTTCACTGGGTTAGGGAAACAACTTGCTTTGCTCGAGGCAGGTGAGGTTTCTTACTTGCTGTCTCAGTTATCTTGACCACAGTGGAGTTTTTTTTAAAGGTTATTTTGGTCAAACTGTAACCTGATGTATCATTAGGTAGTGCCAACAGCATGCCATGTGAATTACAGAAGCTTGAAATACCTTAACTGCTTGTGGGCTGGCTCCTCCTAGTACAATTGAGACTGTAAGGTGAGGCCATGAAGCTGGCTACATAGGGTTAATGTGAATTGCTTTTGGTGGTAAGGAAAGCAGCCTTGGGAACATACTTTTTTTAGGATTATTATGTATGTATTTAGTTCCGTAAAACCCAGAAGAGTATATGAGGACACAACAGAGCAGCATACTTCAAGTACTCAGGAGTGGCAACACATAAGGAGTTGCTAGGTGAATTTGAATAAAATGCAAAATAGTTTCCAAGTCTGAGATTCTCTTGTTATTACACTTGGATCTAAAAAAGAATATGACAGTCCTGAAATAATTTACCACTTGATGAGGCTTTTTGTTTTTTTAAAGCAAACACCTCTGTCAGGATGTCCCTAACTTGCTTGCAGTTGGTTTGCTTTGAGGGTCCAGTAGTCATTTTTCATTGTTCCTCTGAGTCTCAGGCAGCAAAAGTTGAAGAGCAGCATGAAGCAAAAGGAGGGGAGAGGAGAATGGATGTCTGGTAAGCCTCCTGTCAGCAGGGAACTTGTGACCAGGTGCAGTCAAGAGCTCTCTACTATGTTTTCCTAGCTACAAAATGAGTTACTAAGGTTACCTTTACTTAACGTGACGCAATGGATGAACTCTTCAAAAGGTTATGGGAACACCTCGGGTCATTTGTGTTCCAAAGCCACTTGTAACATCTGTCATGTGGCAGCATAGCTCTGTGCTGAGGTTACCAGTCTTCTTGTGGCTGACTTTCTCTGGCTGGAGGAAACTGGTCCTGTTGTGTAGCTTCAGGTACAACTGTGCCAAAGTGAGGCCTTGAGAGCGACTCTTCTCACACAAATAGGTTGATATGGCTGCAAGAATATAAAGCTGAAAGTTCTGAAAGCAAAGCCTTGGTCTTTTTGGTAAAGGACTGCCTTAGTTCTGTTCAAGCTGTTCTGTGAGTTCTGTGCTTCCCAGAAAGGCTGTTCCTAGTGCTAGTGTGGCACATATGCAGTGAGAAGTTCATTAGCTTGAGTTCTCTACAGTGTTGCTACCACAGAAATCTCATTTTTTCATTGTGAATGATTTTGTGGTTTTGTTGATAGTTGAAAAGTCTTTCATGGAACTGGTAGCATCAGTAAGGGAAGGGCAGTGTCTTGGTGAGAAGTTCCTCTATGTAATTGAGTTTTGGCTGGCAGCATGGATTGGAAGAGCCTGTTGGTATTCTACTGCTATGGAGCACAAAGGCTATGGGAGGATAAGTCCATTGGATAAGTGAACTGACTTGCTCAGCTGTTAACAAGGGTATGGAGATTATGGAACAGACTCTTGAGGCTTAACAAAGGTGGCACCTGAGCTAAAGCCTAAACTGGAAGGAAAAAGAGGAGATTGTTTTCTAATTTTTTTATTATCCTGCAATGAGCAAGGATCCTGGGGCTGAGACTTGGTACCTTGTTTTGTCATTACGTCTTCCACAAGGAGTTTGAAACAAAAGAGATCAAAATTTCCAATCCAGCCCAAATGCAGTTATTTTCTTGCTATTGAAATCTGCAAATACAAACTGATCTAAACTCTTGTTTTTGTTTTCTTTCTGCTGTCTTCCCCCTTCTTTCCCACAAGCAAGCAAGCAAACAATCCATTTTTATTTTCAGATCATTCTGGAGAACTACTCCTACCCCGGGGTTCTGCTCATCGGCACAGACTCGCACACCCCCAACGGAGGTGGCCTGGGTGGAATCTGCATTGGTGTGGGTGGAGCTGATGCTGTGGATGTCATGGCAGGAATCCCTTGGGAGCTCAAATGCCCAAAGGTAGGGGCAGAAGGAATATGAAACTTTGATGCCAAGGCTGAGATGCATGATGTGTAAGGAGCATTGATTTTCAAGCACTGTGTATATAAGTGTGACAGGAATATACCCCACAGCAGAACTATATACTGTTACCTTTCTGACAGGAAGTGATGCCAGTATTTTTTTTCCCCTCATTGGTGTTGCTCAGGTTATTGGTGTAAAGCTGACTGGCAAGCTCTCAGGCTGGACTTCTCCTAAAGATGTGATCCTGAAAGTGGCTGGCATCCTCACTGTCAAGGGTGGAACAGGCGCCATCATTGAATACCATGGGCCGGGTGTGGATTCAATCTCCTGCACAGGTAAGTCAACACAGATGTCTTATCTGAGTGGATTATTGGTGGAGCTGGGTGTTGAGTTATCTGTGGAGGCTGGGAAGGGAACCAAACAAGAAGTACCAAATGTTTTCCCTTAGCCTGGCCCAGCAGTTTGTACATGGCAAACTGGAAGAGTGGTGTAACAAGATAGCACTCCCTCTCAGTGACCTCTCTCCAGTAAATCTTCTTGTGATTTTGAGAACATGGAATGGTTAATTGTGAAGAATCCTGTAAGATGGTGTGTGCGGATAAGAATAAGGGTGAATGTATTCCAGTGTAAACTTAAGAGGGTGGAGATGTCAGCAATAAAGGAATGATGTATTAATTTCAGCCTAAAATAGGCTGTGAATAGAAAAAAGAACCAGGTTAATGGGAATATATGTGTGACAGCTACTAAACAAAGAGCAGAGGTTCTGAGACCAGAAGGCAGTTTGTATCACACAGTTTATACTAGCTAATTGTGGATCTTGGGTGCTGAATTTGAACTAGCAAAAATTGTAGTTCTCTGTAATATGCTAGTTAGGACTAAATTACAAGAAATTCCTTCCTTCAGCTTGATGTACAGCCTTCAAGCTGGACTTCCATCAATTTGCATGACTTGGCTACAACTTCGAATACTTGGTTTACAAACTGAAAGCAATTTGGGATTTTTCTTCTGTGAAATCAGAGGAATTTTATATCTGCTTCTAGCTTGTTAAATGTAAAACAGGAGCTTCTACAGCTTCATTGCTGTGTGCTTGAAAGGGATGTACCATGTTCTGTCACTGGAAGCATTTTATTCAGCCCATTAAATTTCTCACACATGTCTGGCTCCTCCAGTGAAAACAAATGAGATGGTAGGGAGGGACAGGACACTCATTGAAGGTAGCAGAGACACTGCTCACTGCTGTAAATTATTTGATGCTCGGTGCAAACAGGAGTTCCTTGTTATATCAGTATCTGCATATATCAGTGTAATTTTTGGCTCATTCCTTCCACAAGAGTCTGGTCACATGCACTGTATTGATCAGAAACATAGGGGGCTGACCCAGCCATTATATTGTCAGTGTCCTCTCAGCTTTGGCTTTAGGTTTCTGTGGCTGATGCCCTGATTTCTTCTAGCTTTGCTGTCTTTTGCATATACTGACTTTTGGAGAATTGAGTGGCCTTGGACTTTCTCATTTGACCCCATGGTCTCTTCTCCCACTTCTCTAGGAATGGCAACAATCTGCAATATGGGGGCTGAAATTGGAGCTACCACGTCGGTCTTCCCTTACAATGAACGCATGAAAAAATACTTGGGGAAGACTGGGAGAGCTGGTAAGAGGATTTAGGAGTTGAAGTGGGTAGAAGTATGGGTTTCATGTGAAGGTGTATTCTGGGAGCAGTATTCTCCTACAGTGTTGTCTGATGAGATTTTTGACCTTGTGTGGTCCTGTAGTTCATCTGCTACAAGCAGGGAGTCTGTAGATGGGGAATTACACAGTTGACCCCCCTGTGTTTAGTTTTCTAGACTTCTTTTTCTCCCTCATATTTGCTGCACTTTTCAGATCTTCTTTCTTTCTTATTCCAGATATAGCTGCACTAGCAGACGAATTCAAGCAACACTTGGTACCAGATTCTGGTTGTCACTATGACCAGGTGATAGAAATCAACCTCAGTGAGGTAAGACTTCATTTCTTCTTTCCATTTTGAATGCTGTGATGTGACTGCTTTGTGTGACTGAAGACCAAGCTGGGAGTTTGATGCAACACCCCTGGTGCTGTACTAGAACGTGTAAAATACATTCAGGTCTGCTTTACCTACAGCTTGTGCTCCAGTTTTCATGTAGGAGAATCTTAGTTGAACAACTACCAGATAGAGCTGTGAAAGGAATTGATTTGCTGCTGTGTTTTGGGGTTATTCTTTGCTGCTGTGATTTCTGACTTTGTCACTGTTTCTTAAAGCTGAAACCGCATATCAATGGACCTTTCACACCAGACCTGGCGCACCCTGTGTCAGATATTGGTGCTGTGGCAGAAAAGGAGGGCTGGCCTGTTGATATCAGAGTTGGTGGGTAGCATTTGCTCTTTCCTCTGCCTTTGTACTTGTGGCATAAACATTGTTGTCTTGGGATAAGCTGTTGGTCAAATAGCTTGGGATCCGGTTTTTTCACTGCTTGTGTATGTCCTTTGACTTTGGTGCAGTGTCATCTGTTCATGGCCATATATATTTTCTGGGAAAAGTAGTGACCACATGGGCCAAGTGTGTAGGATGAGATCCAGGATAGTAGGAGGGATTTTAATCTCAAGAGGTACACCAGGTTTCTTCCATTTTTGAAATGCTTGAATGTTTGGATTGACAGGAATGTTACCCATTGAAGATCATTTTTATTAAAAGTCTGTGGTATGGATTTACCTGTTGCAGAGAGTTGTCTGGAGCATGATTGTCAGCACTCCCAGCAGTTGGCTGTTGAACTCTTGGGACCTAGTAAAGTTAGTGCTTGCTGTCCTAAAAAGCAGGCTTGTAAATTTATGTACTTGCTTTTGGGATGGTAGTTTGTGGGCTGACTTCTCAACTGTTGCTCATGGAGCAGAGGAAGGAATGAAAAGAATGGAAATACATTGTAAAGCCATGTCCCTGGTGGGAAGTGTTACAAATAGGATACAATTACAGTAGCTGTAACTGAGAGAATTTTTATTTTGCTGCTTAGCACCAGAATGCTGTCAGGATGGTACAGCCTGTCCTTGTGTGGTCTTCACTCTATACTGAAGATGTTTTCTTTTTCCTCCATTTCTTGCCATCTTGATTTAAAGCTTTTTCTGTCTTTGTGGAACAATAACTCTCTTTGGTTATTTGCTTAACCAAAGTGCAAGTAGGTGACACTCAGGTCTTGTAAAACAGTAACCTAGTCAGATTAGACTAGTGACTGAGTAGTGTGTTCTGACTGTGCAACCTCCAGAGCTGGACAAGGGACTGCTTGTGACCACACTATATCACTGGGAGGCTTGGCAGTGTTGGTACCTGAAACCCTTTCAGTTTCCTTATCAACAGAAAAGGTGGTTATCCCTTGTTTGTTCTTCTGGGAGACGGATCAGGGAGAATCTTCCAAGTACCAGGGCTGCAGTAACCACCCCCTGTTTCTGTCAAACACCACAGGCTTGATTGGCAGCTGCACCAACTCCAGCTATGAGGACATGGGACGCTCTGCAGCGGTGGCAAAACAGGCGCTTGCACATGGATTGAAGTGCAAATCCAAGTTCACCATCACACCAGGCTCAGAGCAGATCCGTGCCACCATTGAAAGGGACGGTTATGTGAGTATGGCTGCTCTTTGCTCTTCCAAACAGAAAGGGTTAAATTCTTCAGGACAGTACTCAGGGGGCCAAGTTAACTAATGGAAACCTCCTGAACTTTGTCTTCACTTGTTGCTGGAGGTGCAATTACTGATGTCGCTGGTCTTGTGCTACTGTGCCTGTGGGTTCTGCCATCATATTGACAGTGTTTTGACCTGATATCTTTACTACCTGGGCATGTAAAAACAGGATTAGAACTGAACAAGGCTGAGGCAGTTGTCAGAAACTGGGGCCCTGAGGAGAGAAAAGTATAGCAAGGGATACCTCATGCTCCTAGGATAGATGGCCATGGCTGACAAAAGGCTGCAATCTACTTTTATCCCAACATATAAAGAGAGCCTGCTCTTTTGTTGGAAGGTGGTTCCCAATTTAGACCAAATTTATGGCAAAATTCATACTGGCTTTAAAAGGAATGTGTCTGTTGAGGAACTGTTACCTACTTTCTGTGCATAAAATGTTGTTTCAATTAGCTTTACTATTTAGTAAATTTTAGATGCTGTCTAGTCTGAGGACCAAGTCTTTACATATGGATGTGTCCAGCCAATGTTTGATGGCTCTTCTAACCAAGTCCTACCTTTCAAGTCATACCTTTCCTTACCAGCTGCCCCCTTCATTGAGTTGTTTGCTGAGTAGACTGAGCAGGCACACATACTTGCCTGCACTGTTGCCAGTTCTGTCCTTACATGGACAGGAAGTCTCTAGAATATTAATCAGACCAGGCACTGCACTTCAGTCAGATGTCTGTAAGTAGCTGGGTTGCTCCAGTTGAAGCAGGTGGAGAATGGAAACATCATGGCAAGTCATCCTGTGCTCTGCCCCAGTCTTAACTTACTGTCTTACTGCGGTCAAACCCCATGTATTTATAAAAGTGGCTCAAAACTGAAACAAGGAAGGGAATTTTCTTGGGCTCAGTGCTTCCTGTTAGTGTCTTCTTCCCCCAAAAGAGCAACCCCAGAAACTCATTCCAGGCATTCTATGGTAACAAAGTTGTTTTCTGCCCCCAGGCAAAAATCCTTCGAGAAGTTGGAGGGCTGGTTCTTGCTAATGCTTGTGGGCCATGCATCGGCCAGTGGGACAGGTAAAATGACAAATGGACCTCACTCCAGCTCTGTGTCTTTTAGCTTCCAGAATGCTCTGTGAAGCCTGATTTGATTGTAAATACAACACACTGGTAATTAAATGTTTAAAAACCAGCTAGCCATAGCTGTCTGGTATGTACTGGAGGAGGCAAAAAGAAGGACTATAGATTTATATTGAGCCTTTAGGGGAATAAAGCTGCAAAATGGACACACATTCTGGAGGCTTTTTGTAGAAGGCAAAGAATGGGGAAAAAGATTTGTTGTCTATGAGGGGGTGGACTGAAGTTTGTGTGGGCCTTTTAAAATAGGAAAAGTAAATTGGTCCAGCTTCAGTCATTGGAGTGGTAGGGAGAATAATTCCCAATAGAAGGGATGGGAGGCACATTTTTATGTTGCTTTATCACGGCTGACCATGGGATATCCAAAGACAATGTGCTTAGTTGATTATTGTTCAACAGTGAACAATGTGGGCTGTGAAAACTACTGCAAGAATCAGTGTTTGACTTGGGTTTGCATTCATTCATTTTGGGTCTGTGCTTAGGGGGAGACAACATGTACAGGCACCAGCTCCTGTTTCTAAGATAGTGATTGCTTCCTAAACCAAGCTGGGGGATTCTAGCAGTGAGACATCTAGAAGCAATATTCCATTTGGATCTGATGAGAATGTTTGCTTCTTTCACAGGAAGGACATCAAGAAAGGAGAGAAAAATACAATAGTTACATCCTACAACCGGAATTTCACGGGTCGCAATGATGCCAATCCAGAGACTCACGCATTTGTGACTTCTCCAGAGGTAAGAAACAGCCAGAGGGGGGGCTGTGGAATAGTTCAGGGCACCTGCAGAAGAGGCCCAGTGTGCCTTATTTAGTAGCTTTTGGCTGGTGGCTTTGAGACTTAGATATAGGACTTCCAGGTGAAGTGATGGGAGGTAGAATATGCCTTTAAATTTGCCTTTTTTTTTTTTTTCTTTCAGATTGTCACAGCCCTGTCCATTGCTGGCACTCTAAAATTTAACCCTGAGACAGATTACCTGACAGGAGCAGATGGGAAGAAGTTTAAACTAGAGGCACCTGATGCAGATGAGCTGCCCAAACTGGTAACTGCTCTGTCTGGGGACAGAGGGAGGGAAGACCTGACACTAGCAGTGTTTTATTTATACTGAGGAAACTTACAGGCAGTGACCTTTTTCTTGACACATGATGGTAGAGCCAGAGTGGGTGCAGTTGGCTGTATTGGCTTGTTCTTCACATGCTGCGTGGGATGGCTGAGGCTGATGATTTTCCTTTTTCCTTTGGAAGGAGTTTGACCCAGGCCAGGACACCTACCAGTACCCTCCCAAGGATGGCAGTGGGCAGCGCGTGGATGTGAGCCCCACCAGCCAGCGGCTCCAGCTCCTTGAGCCCTTTGATAAGTGGGATGGCAAGGATCTAGAAGACATGCTGATCCTCATCAAGGTCAGGAACAAAGTGGGGGAGCATCAGCCATGACAGGTCTGCTTAAACAGCAACTGCTATAAGCTTTGGATGTGCCTTTGAGATACCTGATTCCCTCTCCTACAACTATGTTGTTACAGAAAGGGAAGCAAGGCCTCTTCCTTTCTTCCAGGTGTTTCTTTCTGATATTTCTTTCTGTTATAACTCAGTGACTCTTCTCCTTTGGGCTAGTGGTTTGCTAATACCATGCAAAAGCAGGCTTGTTATAGCATGTAATATGATCCTGTCCAAACCATGCAGTCTGCAGAATTTGTCCCAGTTACAACCTACAACAAAAAGGTGGATGGGTTCTTTAATTAGCATCTCTAATACTGACTGTTCTAAGATGTATTTTGTCTGAAATGAGGTCATTGGGAACTTCTCATCCATCAGTATGCATGTTCTCTTCCCACTTTATAGAAAGAGAAATTACTTCACACTTGTT
Source organism: Ammospiza caudacuta (assembly GCF_027887145.1). NCBI lineage: Eukaryota > Metazoa > Chordata > Aves > Passeriformes > Passerellidae > Ammospiza > Ammospiza caudacuta. The sequence continues at coordinate 29,500,407 of NC_080597.1, forward strand.
AAACATTGCAATTTGATGTTTCAATGGAGACATGGGTTTCTCCTCACTGCCTGAGGTGAGTTAACAGATGGAAACTTCAGTTGATATGGTGAGAGGTTCTGAAATGCAATCCCTTATGAAGTGACCTTTGGGAACATTCCTGATTCTCAGTGACAGAGCTGGATGTACTCCCAAGGGCCATACTGCTGTGCAAAAGTTTTTGACACAGGCAATTCCTTTATAAGCACTTTAGAACTTAGCAGTTGGAAGGCCATTATCTCTGGTTGGGAATTCTGTTCTCACAAGCTGAGAAGGCTTGTGTGCAGTTTGGAAACTTAGAGGGTAACACTTGGCATCTTGTTGAAGCTCCCCAGCAGGGAGGCTGGGCTGTAGCAGGAAGGGCTTAATTGCTTTTTTTACCTGAACAACCTACTGCTGAGGGAAGTGAGAACACAGCAGGAGATGTCATGGCTAAGCTAATTTTTGCAATTTACCCTTTGGAAAAGGGATGTTCTTACCCAATGCATGCAGAGTGACCAAATTGTTCTGCTTTAGAGTGCCTTGTTTCTGTAACTGATGTGCTTTTCTGGGGTTTATGCCTTTAAAAAGAGATATGATGATCACATCATATCTCTTTTGAAAGGGACCACAGTGGGTCATCTGGTCCAACCTCCCTGCTCAAGCAGGGTCATCCCAGAGCATATGGCACAGGATTGTGTCCAGATGGTTCTTGAATATCTCTAGTAAGGGAGACTCCACAGCCTTTCTGAGCAATCTGTTCCAATGTGGTCACTGCAAAGTCAAGAAGTTCTTCCTCATGTTCAGGTGGAACTTCCTGTGCCTCAGTTTCTGCTCCATTGCTTCTTGTCCTATTGCTTGACACCACTGAGCAGTCTCCACACTCTTGACTCCCTCCTTTCAGATACTTACAGATATTGTAAATGAAAGGTCCCCTCTCATTTGTCTCTGAACAGGAGATGATTCAGTCCCTTAATCACCTTTGTTGCCCTCCCCTGTACCTGCTCTAGGGGCTCCATGTCTCTCTTGTACTGGGGAGCCCAGAAATGAACACAGCACTCCAGAGGGCTAACTAGAGGGACAGGATCACTTGCCTTGACCTGCTGGCAATGCTCTTCCTAATTCACCCCAGAATGCCATTGGCCACATGGGCACACTGCTGGCTCATGGACTGCTTGTTGTCCACCAGGACCCCCAGGTCTTTCTCTGCAGAGCTGCTTCCCAGCAGCTTGTGCATGGAATTACTCTTTCTCAGGTGCAGGACCCTGAACTGGCCCTTGCTGAACTTCAGACAGTTCTCTGCCCACCTCTCTAACCTGTTGAGATCTTTCTGAAGGGCTGCAGAGCCCTCTGGAGTATCAACCACTCCTCCCAGTGAATGCTTCACAGTTACAAGAGTTGAGGAAGGGTCAAGTACATTAGTCCTTCCTGAGACATTCTTCTCTTCTGCTACGCTTTAGGTCAAAGGGAAATGCACCACTGATCACATTTCTGCGGCCGGACCGTGGCTCAAATTCCGTGGCCATCTGGACAACATCTCCAACAACCTGCTCATTGGCGCCATCAACATCGAGAACGGCAAAGCCAACTCTGTGCGCAATGCGTTAACCCAGGAGTTTGGCCCAGTCCCAGACACAGCCCGGTACTACAAGGTGAGACCTTCCCCTGACACGTCTATTTTAAGAGGATGTTTACACTTTGGGCAGTCTGTGCCAAATAGAAGGATCTCACCCTCCTGCTCTCAAGTAACAGCAGCTGTGAATTCATTCAGCATTGAGGCATTTTCTTGGTGCTTTCTTTAATGATTGCAGTTCCTGTAGGAGATTCTGTCCCTACCTGCTATGGGCAAGAGGGAGGAAGATCTCGTGACTCAGAGGGGACCAGAGATCATATACAAAAGAGGAAGAACACCTTTAGGCTTTGCACACCTTACAAGGCATGGGTGTCATCAGACTAACTAAATCTTGCCTTCTGGAATGCTTCACCTCTGACCAGTCTAATGTTTAAATAAATTATAGTCTTATCCCATTTATTCTTTAACATTAGGCTTCAAATCTCAAGAAATGTCCTTTTACCCTCTGGACAACTTGGCAGTTGTTTCGATTGGCTCTTTCAGTAGAGAGAAGTTAAAAATTTCCATCTCCCTTCCAGAAGCAGAGCAGAGGTCATGGCTTGTGCCAACACTGGTCTGGCATAGCATGATGGAAGGAGAGGTGGCAGGAAAAGGAAGGAAAGTATTTGTTCTGGATCCCAAGAGCAATCCTCCTCAGCCCTTGTCAGCAAGGATGGCAGTGCATAACTACTGTGAAGCACTAAACTCCTTTATTTCTCTCCTTTCTCAGAACCCAAGGGAGTCTTCTGGGAGAAGGTGTCATAGCATAGCAATGTCAGTGAAGTGCTGAAATTAGATGTGTGGGTGGGTGTTTATTGCTAATTCCTCACTCGAGTGGCTGCACAAATGTAAATCTGTGTCTTTTGTTACAGAAAATGGGTATCAAATGGGCAGTTGTTGGGGATGAAAACTATGGTGAGGGATCAAGCCGGGAGCATGCAGCATTGGAGCCACGTCACTTGGGAGGAAGGGTCATCATCACCAAGAGCTTTGCCAGGATCCACGGTGAGTCAGGCTTCCCCTATGGTGTTTGTAAACAGGATGTGTTCAGTTTGAGTGGAAGTGGTGTTTATACCTTGTCCAGGGCTCAACACCTCCAGGCATGAACCCTCCCTGCTGACAGATGGCAAGGTCCCTCCTGTCAGGACTCCTGTTACATACCTGGTTGGATATGCCACAAACAACGGATATGCTGATTTTGCTACAAAGATAGTAATCTAATCATTGTTGGAATAGTAGTGTGAGCAGGCAGAAGGTAATCATGCTTCCCTGGAATGGGATGTTACAAGTGTGGTTGGTGGTTTGTTCTCCACAGAAACCAATCTGAAGAAGCAAGGTCTACTGCCTCTCACTTTTGCTGATCCAGCAGACTATAACAAGATTCATCCTGTGGATAAGCTGAGCATTGTGGGATTGAAAGACTTTGCACCTGGAAAGGTAACTGTCTGGGTGTCTTGTCATGCACTTGGGGGCAGGGACATGCCACTGATGGGGATCAGTGGTGAGCTGTGTGCTCGTGAGGCAGCACTGGCACTGATGAGCAGTGCAGCCTGCCAGCCTGGTGAGACACAGTGGCTGGGACACACAGGGCGGGTCAGAACCAGTGGTGTTCTGAACAGTTAAGAGAAACCTTTGTACAGTACTCTGAATTCCTGGACCTGTTGACTTAAGCACAAGTGTTCCCTAGAAGGAACTACAACCTTTTATTTTAAGATCCACCCTGAGGCTGGAATTTTCCCTTTTCAGCCCTTTAAAACCATGTAGAAATTTTCCTGCGAGAAGCTTCAGATAATCTTCTCCCTTGAAAGAGAAGGGAAAATAAAACTGTCTTCTTCCTTTAGCCTCTGAAATGCATCATCAAGCATCCCAATGGGAGCCAAGAAACAATCATGCTGAACCACACCTTCAATGAGTCGCAGATCGAGTGGTTTCAGGCTGGCAGTGCCCTGAACAGAATGAAGGAGCTGCAGCAGAAATGAAGCTAAGTGCGCACAATGCCCCAGTGCACTGGACTCGATTCAGCTTTGGCATTTTCATGAAAGTGCAATTCCATGCCTACTGTTGGAATAAATGTCTGATCAAATGTAACCATAGCTTCCTTTTTGTTATGGTACTTCCTCTTCACTGACACTATGAAAAGGGAGTGCAGCTAGGCTTACTTTTGTCTTTTAAATTCCCCAGCTTCCTTTTTCTATTTTGGCTCAATTTCAGTTCTCACACAGTTATTTATATTTGGAAATAACCAGCAAAGGTGGGTTTGTCTGCTCAGTTGGTTGTTTTCTGCCCATTCACTTTACTGATGGCTAAAGACTTAAAATGAAAATAAAGAATGTGACCATCTCTTCTGTCATGTGTTATTGTATTCATCATCCTAATCCCCCTCATTGTTTTTGGGAGGGTGGGAAAGAACTTCTAAATCACTGCTATACGGAAAAAAAACCCAAATTGAACAGTAAGTCAGTGTAGTAAAAAAAAAGAGCCCTCACAGCTGTCCTGGGCTGTTCAGCTCTTGACATTAACCTACTGCAGGCTACCCTTGTGATTATGACCACCCTCCCCCCTACATTCCTGTCTAGGGCAACACTGCCACTATTGCAGTGATGACAAACTTGAAAAGAACACCTGCTGTATCTGATTTCCCAGCACTGCACACTTAATGTCCTAAAGCACAACTTACAGCAGGAGATGGATGTTGAGGAGTCTCTCATGAGAACAGCACGCAAAACCACATCACTACCACTTCACTTACTCCTAGGAGCCCTGACCCTGTCCAAAAGGAGCTGAGCAAAACCATCACCTGGAGTAGCTGGACTTCTTCCCCTTGCCCTGGCACTACCCAGAACAGCCTGTGTGGAAGCTGCTCACTTGTTTCACCCAAATTTCCACCTATACAAACAGCTGGGGGGTTTCTGCAAACAGTTATTTCCATCACAGCTAGATGGATGCATGTGTGAGCACTGCTGCTCTGTAGGTGGCATTCAGTAAGCTTATTGTGTGCACAGATGGACCTCAGTTACTATGTGAACCTAAAGAATTCTAGGCTCCCTTTTAATTAGGTTATTGCACCAGGAATAACAGTTGAGAATTAAGGGGTTCTAACGATGCTGCAGGGAGGGTGCTGATGACTCAGGCTTTGTTTTCACAGTTGGAGGTTAAGCAGACCCACTATCCCAGGGAATTACAGCTCCTTCCTGCCAAACGTGGCTGGCTTTGTAATTATGTGCAACATCACACTCTTGGCAATGGGCCCTGCATAGATTTTACTCACTGTTTTATTCCCTTCTTTCCTTGTACTGCTGTCAGGCACGGTGATGGCAATTGTTTGTCATTGGCTGTTAGCATAGAGCAAAGCGTTGGTCTCAACTCTGTCTGCCTTGAAATCCAAGTAGCTAAACTGCAGGAGGCAAGTGTTTTCTTCCTGCTAGGCAGGAAGCTAATAGTTTCCCCACAAATTGTACAGGAAGGCAGGCTGTGTGGTTTTTACTATTTATTCCACTTACAGTATTAAAACCCCCACAAACAAGGATTTAGCTTGTTGCTCAAAGCAGCCTTGGTCCATTTCAGTCAATAATTTCGTATTTTCAGTCAAGCTCCTGCAAAGTTTAGTTCATTCTGCATAAATACAGCCCACCCAAAAAAGTCATTCCCTTCAGCACAATAAGCAGCCTGTAGTTTTCCACAGTGGTCATCTTCACTAAGCCTGAGTTATTTTTGGGTAAACTCTCATTCCTGCTCCTTCTTGGTCCTTGGTCCACACTTAGCAGAACACCACCTCCCATGCTCTCTCAGCAACAGCATTTTTCAGGTCTCCAGAGTACCACACCTCTACTAATTCAAGCCTTTTGCTTCTCTTCTTCAGTTCCTGTCAAGAGAAGGGCAGGTTTCTACTCCTCTGAGATCCAGCTCTCAGCCTAAGGAGTGATACTTCTCAATAGGTATTCTCCTCTGCCTTTACTCACTAAAGTCAATTCTTTCCTTGATTCAGGCAAGCAAAACAATTCTCCCTCTGGGGCAGGAGACCAAAGCTCCAGCTGAGTTTGTAGCTGCTGTGCTCAAGGCTTTTTGTGCCTGTAAATTCACTTCTGCACATCAGTGAAGACGTTTCTTGAAAGTCACTCTCTCTCTGGCAGCTTGGAAGCTGAAGGGAAACCAGAATAGCAGATCTAATTTCTTATTCAGCTTCAGAGGAGCAGTGAGCACCAGCAGGGTCCCATTATCCCCCAAACATCCACCGGAAAGACTTTCTGTGGAGCAGGCTCTGCTGGCAGCTAACTGTTTGTCCACCATGACAGGAGGCCCAGGCCTGGCTCGCTGATTGATCCCTGTTCATAGAGAGGAGAGCAGAGCATGCAATTGTAAACTGCATAGAGAACAGAGGAAAATGCCTAAAAACACATCCTTCCTGTCTAGGTTACAGAACACAGCTGCCCCTGGTGCAGATCCACCTTCCTCATGCATTGTACTCAGGTTTTATGCCAGAACACTGCAAGGAAAGACTGTTCGGTTGCCACACAGACCTTGATGTGCTGCTCCCAGCTCTGTGCTCTTCATGCACACACAGTTTGCTGTAAATCAGCCTCCCAGGGAGAACCATCAACAACCACAAAGTGTTCCAGTGAAAACACTCAGAAAACAAAGCAACCACAAGAACAACCTCATTTCCTCCCTTTTCCACTGCTTTCATTTGGTGACTCTGCTTCACGGTCAGCTTAAAGCAATCAGTTCCTAGGGAAAGGGGAGCTATTTTAGACACTGAATAAGCCACAACACTCACAAAGCCGTAAGAACTAATGCACATAGTTACCACAAGAGTGTAGGGTGCCTCTTTCTTCTGGACTTCTTCTGCTGCATTTGAAGTGGAAGCCTCTGCAGAGCTTGGACCAGTCGGTGACGTATCGACAAACGTCTCATCCACAACTCGGAAGCGGATCTCTTCCCCAATGTCCATGTAAAGGTCATGGGCCCCTTCTTCTGTCTCATATTCCCACACCCACACCTGCTCTGCTTCATCACTGGCCAAGGATTAAGGAGGGAAGCAGCATTCTGCTTGACAGATCACTTTCTGAGAATAGGCTCAATTCAGTTCTGAGAATAGGCTCGATTCAAAGCCTTTTCACAGTTATTTCCCAAACCACAATGTGCCGTCCCAGGTCATTGTCTGCACAGCCCAGGACCCCCATCTTTGTGATTTTCCTGCATCAAGCTGTATGCTGCTTGTCTACACATTCCCCAAAAACACCCAGCAGCAGAAAAAGCCCCCAGACAAGCAGAACTCCTCAGACCCTAGACAACCTCGCCTACCACACTGGAGTACATCAGACACACACGTATGTAGACATTACATGATGTGGTAAAACCTGCACTCTATCTTCAGCAGCAGCCAAGACTGGAGGCAGGGATTATAACTGGGCAGGGGACACGGCCATTCATTTCCATCAGCAGGGACAATGATCCTGCAAAACCTAATGAGCGTGAGGGCCTGTCTAGCTGTGATAACAGTCTGTGGGCCTTGCCCGACAGAAGGGCTTAGCTTCTGCTGCTGAGCACCTTCATTGTTGCAGTGGTGAATGCCTGTTGGGCCAGCACTGCACAATCTTTTGGAATGAAGTAGTGAAGTTATCAAAGGTGATCAAAGGATACAACTTAGCTGGCTGCTGCAGGGATTCTGGTGGGATGACAATATCATCAAAGAATCCAAGAGAAACTGCGGAGAAAATAATTTGGTTAAGACTGAAACAATTCTTTGCAAATGATGTTCCACAGCGATTCCTAAAATGCATTTCTAGGCTCATTTTCCTTCCTCTCTCAGGAAGGACAGTGAGATTATGCAGCAATTATTCTTTGAGCCACAACACTCAATTTCAGTTGGCAGCAAAGCAACCACCCAGCTGAAAGTACATACAGCAACAGAGGGCACAGTCTTCGTGCCCGCTGGGAAAGGAAAAGGTTGTTTGGAGCAGGAATGGAAATGAAACCGTTCCAAGAAATGAGTCAGATGCTATAGAGGTCTGTGACAAAAAAGAGCTTAGAAATCACAGATGTAGTATGTTAAATAAAGACTGATATAAAGTTAGAACAGCCCCCACATTCCCCTTAAGATTTCATTATGTTGAATTTTATCAGGGAATGGACCATGCCCAAATTCAGCAACAAAAGCAGCCAAGGTAACCTTATTGTCCTAATTTAACAACTTAGCAGCAGAGCTCCCTTGTATGGAAGACTCCAAGAGGAAAGGAAAGCAACTCATCAATTATATATTCCATGACTCTGGCAGCACCGTGTGCTCACAAAGACATTTCCCTGACACGTTTTCAGGTACAGGAAATGAACACAAATTTGCACAGCACTATAAGAAAAATACATCAGACCAACACAAGCCAATAGTTCCACTTTGAAAAAAACAAATTCTGTTAACTGAAGCAAGGAAAGAAATCCAGTCCGTGCTCCAGACGGCTTTGCCTGTTATTCTTGGGCAAAAGGAAAAGGGAGTGTGGACAAAACCATCAAGGTCAGGAGAAGCTGCCAGGCTCAAACCACCAATCACCCTCAGATCAGAGCAGCACTAGAGGCTGGTAATAGCCATTAACCAGCCCACAGAGAGCATTACTCCAGCCAAAATCAGTGTCTCAACAGCCCCAAGGACTCTGCAGCTCACGTGTCCCTAATGTCAGAAGTTGCAGTTTACCATGGACGCCATCCTGACTGCAGCTTTTAATCTGTCCAATCAGAATCTCATCCAGGAAGGGGTGGAAGACCACGTAGCGGAAATGCACTTAAAAGAAAACACATCATTAATGTTATGTCCATGTGAGTAAGCTACAGTCCTCCCACAGGGTGGTAGCCATTAAAACAAAATCCCACATCGTATATGCCCTCTAAAACACCCCGTTTCTTTTACAACTTCTTTACAAGCACTGATTAGACAGAAAAATGGGAATAGGAGTTCTGATTCCTAACTGGTTTGTACAAATTCCGGCAGCAGCTGATCAGCAGTGTCCTGTTCCCAGCACGCCAGTTTTGCAAGAAGTTCACAGAACGAAAGTGATAAACATGGAGCATGGCCTCTGATTAAGTTATGATGGAAGCACAATGCTCATGGTCAACAGTATCAGCTGAACTTATACTTTCTTGTAATACTTCTGCCTTTTATCTTTGTCTGCAATGCTGTATTTTCATTAAATGAAATCTTTTAAATCAAGTATTATCAGATTAAACAAGGTTCTCTAACATAACTGGACTTTTCCTCCAAGCTAGATAAAATGTTTCTAACTAAGTACATAGCATTTGTTATTACAAGAATGCTACACCAAGACAATCAGCCAAAGGATGCTTCTGACAAACTGAACATCATTGCAGCTATACCTCCTCATGTTCCTCTTTTACATAAAGCTAGGCTGTGCATTATAGAAAGAGTTATTACCAGACACAGCAGGATTTATCAAAGTGCTACCCCAGATTCTGAAAGCAGACTTTTTTCCCGAGCTCAGAGAGAAAAGTTCTCTTCTTTCAGTTCAAGGAGTAATTCTAAATTGAGGAGTTGGATGAAGATTAAAGCAAGCAGGAAAGCCTGACATCCTCCTTCAGTATTAGAGAAGCTTTTATTTGCAGGAAATGAGTTCCACTGGAGTTAAAATTTAGACAAGGGAAGGCACACATAGCCAGTGCAGTTCCCTTCTAACAGGAGATATTTCATGTGCTCAACCTAGGATTCTACACTGTAAACTGAAACTAGAAAAATGCATCTCTTACCAGTCTAAACCTTTATTTTAACTTAAAAAAATGAAATTTGCTTCTATGCACTTACTTCCAGTTTTTACTCAGATTTGCCAAGAGTCAAAGTAGAGAAATTAGTCATTTCTTATTAAAAAAATCACTAGAAATGTATGATGAACCAGATCTGTCTAAGTTTCAACAAAAGTGTCATAAAACTTCCAGCTAGTACAAGAGCATTAAATGCTGTGCAAATGCTATATGTAGAAACAGGTTTCATATCCTAGCTAGGGAAAATAAGCTTCAAAAAGAAAAAAAAAAAAATCAGAGAAATGCAAACCCATTATTACAACTTATTTTCTATGGGCAGACTTTCAATAATTTTCAACTAAATTAACCATTTCCTTACTCCATATCTATGGTTTAACTATAGAACAGAGATGGGCTGCTGCAGAAGCCAAGAAGGATTGGCTATTTAAAGCTCTGTTTGTACCCAAAGAAATTAAGAGACTTTCAGCATGTTCTTCTTGCCCTCCTAACAGGAACACAGTTAAAGCTGTGAACTTAAGGTTGTTACTGTCCCCAACAATTGATCTCAGCTTACATTTCCAGATCATTAATTAACCTTCTGCAACACAATGTAACTGAGGAAAAGCTCTTACCCTTGGTATGTGATGCACCATCCCCAGGAAATATGTATGAATCTTCCAGCTTTGTGATATCATACAGACAGATGCAGAGCCCAACATTGTACACCACCTGACAAAAGGAAAAAAAAATTCAAGAGCAGTAAATCAAACAACCCACGAGGTAAAGTCAAGCAAACTATGGAATTCATACATTGTGCACACCTTTTCAAAAGGCAGCAACAGAGGGGTGGCAAAATGGGATGGAGTCTGTTTTGGAACACTGCCTCCAACACCACCAGCAGCACAGGGGAACCCCAATCCAAATGTTGTGGGAGCACATTTTCATGGCACTGGAAAGAACTGGAAAGAACACTGCTACAAAGAGAAATCCTTGGGGAAACTGTCAGTGGTGAGAGAGCTTGAGCTGCCAAGATAGTAAACAGCTCCCCATCATTCACCAGCCCCACAGCTTGTCCAAATGTTAAACATGTTTTTTGCTAGAGTTACACTCTCAGAAGCCTCTAGGCTTGCCTTTGTCTTATGTTATATTAGCTCTGGGGAGACACGAGTCAAACTCTTGGTTTCTCTGCTACTTCTGAGACAGCTTCACTGCCTACAAAATTTGAGGCATCTACCAGTAATCAGTGGAAGAAGGAAGCCTTCTGCTTTTCATAAGCTGCCTGTATAATCTGCTATTCACAATCCTCGACCCCTTCAGCTTGCTCTTTTGAGCTCCCTTCACATTTACAGCTGCATTTTGAGTTTTGCACCTGCCCCATATTGAAAGCCATACACTAATCACAGTCCTGGGGCTGCACAGGGAAACTCTGACCTCCAGGTCCACCAGAAAACACTTTTTATATCCTGCACCAAAGACCAACTTACTGCCACCATGTATTATTTCAATTACTGACCACAGACCAAATCAGCTATTAACAGCTTCACTTCTCTTCCAGTATTACTGTTCTACATGTGTTTATATAGTTTTTTTTTTTCTTTAAATTCCCAACTCGATTGATTAGTATGCATTTGTTTTTCAGGTTGCATTTTGGATTGCTCCTTTTAACACAAACCAGCAGCTGCTCTCACTTCTCTTCCATGCTCCTCTGCCCCATCTGGTGTCTCAGTATCTTCCCATACAACATCAGCCATTAGAAAAATGTCCCCTTTGAGATGATACGTGGCTGTCTCTTTGTTTACAGTCGCAGGGAATGGCCTACACATCTACAGCCCTGTGACACCTCAGCAGGCACAAACACAAGGAAGAAACGCTCGGGGATGTTGTGATGCCTGCATCAACCTAAACGTGGCCCACACTTTACCTTATTGGCCAATTTCTTGTTTAGCTCCTCAGCAATGGACTCGTTCAGTTTCCTTTCAAACTGCCAGGGAGGGATTCTCACAGTGTCAGTCATCTCCACCAGGACAAACATGGTGCCGGGGGGCGAGGAGACGCCAGCAGCCTCGGGAACGGGAGGGCTGCGAGCAGCGGGCCGGGAGGGCAGCCAGACGTGTGGCTCGGAGCCCGGCGGGGCGGTGTCCCGGCTGTCCCGAGGGAAACGGGCCCGGGAGCGCCCGGGGGTGCCGGGAGGTGCCGGGGGGGAGCCGGCAGCGCCCCTCACTCACCCACCCACCGCACGCGGAGCCGCCCGCGCGCCCCGGCCTCGCGCCACTTCCGGCGCCGCCGCAGCCAATCGCGCTCGGCGGGCGGGTCGCGCGCCCCGATTGACACGAGGCGGGGCGGGGCCCTGGCCGCCGCCATTTTGTCCGTCCTCAGGCGGGGCGGGGCCGGGCCGGGCTCGGCCCCCGCTGACCCCGGAGCGGGGCATGAGCCGGGGAGGCCCGGGGTCCGGTTTTGGCCAATATAAACCTGGAAAGGGGCTCAGCGCCTGGGCGTCCTTTGCAGGGATGCTGTGTAGTTCCCTCCTTCCCCTTCGCCTCCGGGCACTTTCTGCCCTGCCACAGCTGGAACAATAACAATTCCCAGCTGCGGTTATTCCGATTTAATTTACCATTTTCGTAAACTTCAATCCAGATAGGGCAGCAAAGATCACAGAAGCACGGAACAGGTCGCATAGGAAGGGACCACAGTGGGGTATTTGGTCCAACCTCCCTGCTCAAGCAGGGTTGATAAATAACATAGAGAATAGGAATTTTCAGAGATAGTGTTTTATGTGTCCTACGTAGATAAGGAATGTTTGCTTTCTAACGCTTCAGATTGTGTTAGAAAGTTTGTTTCCCAGCCATTTTGGTATGGTGGTCATCCCAAAGCACATGGCACAGGAATTGCATCCAGAGGATTCCTGAGGAGACTCCACAGCCCCTCTGGGCAATCAGTTCCAATCTGTTCCAGAGGCCGGGCACCTGCACAGTAACAAAGTTCTCAAAGTTCTTCTTCATGGTCAGGTGGAGCTTCCTGTGCACCAGTTTCCGCCCCATTGCCTGTTGTCCTATTGCTTGGCACCACCGGGAAGAGCCTGGCACCAGCCTCCTGGCACCCTTCCTGTACTCATACACATTGATGAGGTCTCCTCAGTCTTCCCGAGCCCAAACAGGCCCCACTCCCTTAGCTCTTCCTCATAAGAGAGGAGCTCCAGTCCCCCAGTTATCCTCGTTTCCCTCTGCTGGACCTGCTGCAGGAGCTCCTTGTCTCTCTTGCGCTCAGGAGCCCAAAGATGCAAGTCTCTGCCAATTCTTCAGCTGTTTGCCCACATCTCCAGCAAACCTGAGTGGGTTTATACTTCTCTTTGCACCTGGAAGTCCCCCACAGCTGTGTCTGCCCAGTGCTTAGGTCAAGGTTCTTTTCAGGGACAAACTGCCACCATACACAGCTGGAATAATTTGAGTGTTAATTGCCAAAAAAGAAACCAACCCCCCTTGGATAATTTTTGAGGCCTCGGTGCATTCTGCAGTGAGGAAGAAGCAGCATGAGGGATGGCATAAAAACAAGGGGGTGTGCTAACATCTGAGGTTTGTCAGGGAAATGAAAGGAGGTTGTTTGAAGTGTGCTTAAAAAAAGATCTGCCAGGAAAACCAAACATCCCTGGCTGACAGTGAAAACTGCACTGTCAGCATCATGGCTTTGATGCTAAGGCTAAGTGTGTCATCCCCCATGCTCCCCAGCAGCGTGTGGTGGGACAGTAACGAGCAGTTTAGGTAAGAAATCATTAAATGTTGAACTGTCTGGGAAAGGGAGGGGGAAACAAGGTTGGAAATACCCTGGCTAGGCCTCATTAAGAAGGTACGTGTCTTGGACGAGGAGGTGTTGATTTCATCACAATTGCTCTGTTTCATCAGGGTCTATTAGGTTGTGGGGTTGTTGTTGTTTTTTTTTTTTAATCCACGTGGCTGGTCTGCCCATGTTTGCCATGTTAGTATTAAATAGGGGCCCAGAAACAAGATTTCCCCCGTCACCTGGGAAGAGCAGCAGCATTTTCCTTGGAGCAGCATCTACTATCTCAGCAAGGAGCTTTGCTGCCAGCACAGCAGACACCACTCTATCAGAACACCTCAACCCAAATCCCCAGAGTTTCTTGCTGCTCTTGTCCTACTTCAGGGAGCCTTACAAAGGCTCCTTTCTCCTGCACTCCACTCAGGGCTGCGCTAATCTCGGCACAGCACAGCTTTGCTGGCACACATGCCACATCCCTTGCTGCTCTGTCCTGGCCTCATGCAGGTCTGGCAATGCAAAGTTTGACCTTTATCTAGTGCAGCTTTTGCAGGAGTCTGTAGCTGCTTCAGAAGAGTGAATTTTTCTCAACCCTGTCCTGGCAGCAGGGGAAGAAATAGCTTTGGTATCACACAAGGAAAGAGAACTTAAGCACTGGTAGTTTTGGCAAGGTGATCACTCTGGGTGCTTGTATATAAGAACTCTAGGGTTAAATAGGGGCATGTGCTCAGGGAATAGTAGACAAATACCTGGGAGAACATGGGAGATGGAGGGAAGTGAATTTGGACAGAGTCATATCATACTTTCATTTCTGGCCCATTCTTGAGCGAACATTTTCCACACTTTCAATACTTGTGCCCCATCGGGAGCTTTTGGGCGTCCAATACAAAGCAGACACGTCTTCCTTCAGCCTTATCCACAGCCCCCAAAACCAGATGTGTGAGATCTGCAGGGCCTTGCTTCATACTGTCTTGGGTGCTATGAGTGAGGTCTTTCGTGTGCTGTAGAGTGCAGACCAAGCAAGATGTGCAGAATGTCTCTCCTGTATCAGCCCTGTGATTGCCAGCAAGGATTGAATGCTGTGGGCCACTCCTCAGGAAGGACAATAAGATTCCTCTTCTCTCTGCAGCTGTGTGTTTCACTGAAACTTGCAGGTACTTTGATTTCATGCTGGGGAAACTGAATTGAAATGTGTGCAGAGAAAGCTGGTGAGGGCAGTGTCAGATGAGCTTCACTGCCTCGGGTACCAGGCTACAGTCACCCCAGAGCTGAGTCTGGCTGTCAGTGTTTCAGCCTCCACCAGTAACATCCCAGGCTGTGGGAAATTGTTTCCAGTCTCACTTTCTTCAGGTAGTCCCTCCCCAATCCCAAGTGGTGCCTGCCTGGGCTGTCTATGCATGACTGATGTTGCTCTGTTCCCACCTAGGTTTTCTCCCCAGAGGAATTCCATATTCCATAAGTGCTGTCTTCAATGTAAAAATATAAACAAAAGCCAAATTATGCTCTGTAGAATATGGGTGTTGCCTCAGCTAATGGTAGTGCTCAGAGTTGCACTATATTTATTGCTGCTGCTCAAGTGTCTTGCTGCTGGAGATGATGTGAACATCTTGGTTTTGCTGAGTTGTCTCCTCCCAGTAACACTGACATGGTGAATACCCAGAAATCCACAGTGCCTGCACATACTTTTTTACACATAGCCATAAAGTCTCTAGAGTCTCTCTCAGCAGTACTGGGGCTTTTCCAGTATTTCAGAGCATGATTCTCTGATTCTCAGTTGCTGGGTTGGGTTTTTTTTTTTTTTTTTTTTTTTTTTTTTTTAAGCTTTAGCTGCTGGAATCCAAGGGTTGCAGAAGAGTTTTTCTGTTCCTCAGAGAAAATACCAGACATTTATCATTCTCTTGATTGTATAGGAAAACTGGAAAACAATATCTGAAGTTACCTGAAGGATTGGAACCTTTGAGAAAAATGAAAGGAGCCCCCAAATTACTTGGTTTAAGATTTCCTCTGTCCCCACATGCCCATGGCTCTTGGAGAAAACTGGCTCCGGAATTCTAGGGGAGGTGAGTGGTAATTTGCATCTCAACAGTTCTGGCCCTCCTTTGATTGACTCCAAAGGAATTATGTATCTTCTCACATAAAAAGTCCTCCCCGCTCCTGCCTGTGCTTCCATCTCTGCAGGCATCTCTGGCACCCCCACTCCCACTCTCTGTTTGATCAAAGCTTCCCCTCTTCTCCTTTTATCATTTTTAAAGCATGCCTGCTTTAGACTCTCTGCCTCCTCCGCTGCAGCACATGCCCAGAGTCACCTTCCAGCCAAACATACTTCAAGTTCCTGTGCATTTTCCATCAAAAGCCTTTATGTGGGAGAGCCAAAGCTGTCCCCCAAGAAAGGAGAAGCCATCTCAGGATAAACTCAGAATGAAGACTGAGAGCTGGCTGGGGCCTCTTCCCCTTCTTTTGCAAAGTTCTGAAAAGTAGACTGGAGAGATAAGACTTGTGGTGTCTGTAGGGCATGAATGGAGCTCATGTTCTGCCATGGAATAGTCCTTGAAAAGCCATAAACAGTGCGTGATGGACAGTGGTAGAATCCACTGGCACTTGGAGTTTCAGTGCTTTTTGGTGCCCTTGCCATGGACTGTTCTCTTCTGCCTGTGGAGCTTTTTTCTGCATTATAATTCATTGACAGGAGAGAGACAAGTGCCTTGTGATCTCATCCCTCTGTCAAAGCCCTTGGGACAGCCCCATATCAACACCCAGTACCGGGATGGATGGATGGATGGATGGATGGATGGATGGATGGATGGATGGATGGATGGATGGATGGACGGATGGATGGATGGATACAACCAGGTGGAGCAGTTGCAACCCTCAATCCTGACTCTGTGCCATGCCTTGTGGTTGCCACACAACTTGTGTGCCACCCTGCAGCCCTGAGGGTGTTTGTGGAACGGGTCTGGTTAGTATCACCATGTTCAGCTACTTAGAATGTATCAAGGAAAGAGTTTAAGGAAACAAAAGCAACTCCCGACCACCCCAGGTCACAGGATGCCCATAACAGCTCCCTGCAGCACTGACACTGCACCATGGCTGTTCCGGGTTGCTGTAAATTTTATTCCAGGATCACAGGCACTTGCTTGGTAAAGTGCTGATATTGACTACCTTTCTACTCCAAAATGGGGCTGATATCATCTAAATCGCCCCTGAGTTATGCGTGCCCAGCCTGTTCTTACCAGCCTGCAGTGATGGAGACCCTGCTGCTTGGCCAGGCAATCTACTTGAGTAATTAACTGTCTGTTCTGTTAGAAAGTGTTTTCTAATGTCCAACATCAATCTTGCTCTTTGTAATTTAAACCCCATTACTCCTCGCCCTATTCCCCAATGGACTCAGCAAACGATTCTGCCCTGTCCCACTGCCCCACACCCCGACCAGAGAAATTCTCAGGCGGATTTAGGGCATGGCCTCTGCCCGCAGAGGTGGCTCCCCTGAGCACGGTCACACATGCATGGGGGAGAACAGAAAGGAAAGATCTTTTGGCACAGTGCACTGATAGAAATGAGACCCTTGGAAAGCACGTGGGTTTGTGATGGCTGACTGTGGGCCCGGAGGGAATGGGGCAGTAAGAGGGGTTTGTGGCATGTGCCTCTTGTTCTCTCCTACTGTAGTACCCAGGGGTGCTTGGGCAGGCGGGAAGAGCGGCTGCAGGGCACGAGTGGGACTTGGGGTGACAGGGGAGAGGTTTCACCCATTGTGAGGGACCCTGTCTGCATCCCTGCCTGCACTGCACACCTCATCCTGCTGTCCCTACAGCCTGTGGGGCTGCCCCACTGCGTCCGGCTGTGCCACTGGCGTGCGTCACTGTGCGCAACCGGAGCGATGCAGCCCCCCGGGGCCGACCCTCGTCACCTCCGGCCCCCCATGCAGACTTTCTCCTTTAAGCCCAGCTCGCTCAGAATTGACCGGGCTGATCCCTCCCACCTGCCCGCTCCCCCTGGCCCGGCCCTGACGTCAGGGGAAGGCGTGCGGGTGCGTGTGTGTTCGAGGCGCACATCATCCATCCGCACATCAGACAGCGCAGACCCGTCAGCCGGCAGGCAGGCAGCCGAGACAGCCCCCGGAGCCGGGCTGCAGGCGACACCGCTGCTCCTCGCTCGGCAGCGGAGCAGCGTGCGGCCCCTCCGAGCCCCGATGCTCTGCAGAGCGCAGCTCCAGGGAGCCCGTCGCTGCTAAGGAGGTGGGTAAGGGCACGCACAATGGCCATGCAGCGCGCCAGGGCTATTGTAGCCGGAGATTAAGCTTCACGGACCACCTTTTTCTTTGAAACCTGCTCTTTCCTTTTGACGTTGGAGAGGTGCGAGGATGAAGCGTGACTTCCCTCCTCCGGTTTGGTTATTCCCCACCAGCCTCAGGAACAATAAGTCCCCTGGGGGTGGCGGCGGCAATGTTGCACGTCTGCTTTGGCTTGGGGGCAAATAATCCAGGGTTTTGCCACGGAGGGCTGAGCTCAACTGGGATCCGGCTCTCGGATTGCCGGGTGAGCGGGAGGCAATTTGTGAAAAATCTGACTTATCAAAGTAGGCTGATAGTTATGGGGGCTGGAATTGGGATTTCTTTGGACTGGTTGCACTATTCCTGACGATGGCAAGTTAGATCCACAAAGGAGGAAGGAAGGACACAGACGAAGATGTCTGTGCCATGTCTTTGAACAGATACTATGCTAATTAAAAAACATAAAAACCATCACAAGAAAGTAAATAAATCTCACAAATTTGGTATTTGGGAATGATGATTATGCATACATGCTTTAAAGGTAAATCAAGCCTCCATGATGGTTTCTCCCTTTGCTTCTCCTTTGCGTTTGTCAGCCTGCTTGCTTTCCCTCATGGCCTCTCTGAGAACTGGGCAGCCCAGCACTGACTAAGGGAGCTTTTTATAATCAATCCATAAAGGTGACTTTCATATTTTAGCGCTAAGCAGGCTGTATCGTAGGCGAGACTATCTCAGCAAAGATCTCTGGAGTTGGGAATGTGATTGGCTTAGCTGGGGAGGGGATGCTGTCAGTGTGCATTGCCCAAAAACCGCCTAATTTTATTTTTCATATAGTAATTTGTCTTGTAAAAGGGGTTTGTAATAGGCAGGATAGGTGAGAAAATGGCTTTGCTTGGTATTTAACTCTTAACATGATCTGGTGACCAAAAAAGGGGAGTGGGGGAGCTTAGAGGCTTTCATTAGCATCAGACAGAGACAGCATTTATAAAAATCTGCCAGACACCAAGGCTGTGAGCCTTCTCCGAGGAAGGAAGGATGGAGAAACATAGCCCAGCCAGCGTTGCAGTGGCCCTGCTCACAGAAACCCTGCCTGGAGCCATCGTGGTTCCTCAGCTGGTTCCTGCCCTTCATGGCAGCCCCCCTGGGATCTCTGCTGGCCACTGTGTCGTTGTTGTGTCCCTCGGCAGGTGAATATGCCCAGCAGTGGAAAAATAGGATTTTTGTTCTTGCATTGGGCTCTGGGGACGCGCTCATGCGTCTGGAGGGGTGTAGCTCTTCTCTGTTTCAGCCTGTGTCTAGACAAGCTGAGTCTGGGGGGGCATCAGCCTCCCCGAGAATGGCAACGGGCCAGAGCATTGCTTTCTGTGCTCCACACAAGGGGTGAGGAGACGGCTGCTGGCAGCTGGCTGTGGAGATGGGGTGTCTCTTTGACATACAGAGACCTTTTTTCTGCTGGGGTGGGTTTAGAGGGGTAGTAAACCTGACTCCTGAACTGAGGCCACTGGCAGTTGCAAGGGATGGAGAAAACGTGATGGAGAGTGGCATGGAAGAGCCCGTGCAGGAGATTGCTGCAAAAGGCAGCAGAGGGAAAATAACCCGCAGCTCCTTGGCTGGGGCGGGGGGAGCAGTGGCGCTCGGGAGAGCCAAGCGTGGTGGCAGGCAGCATCGGAGCTGGGGGTTCACAAAGATGCAGTCAGCATCGGAGCTGGGGGTTCACAAAGATGCAGTCAGCATCGGAGCTGGGGGTTCACAAAGATGCAGGCAGCATCCGAGCTGGGGATTCACAAAGATGCAGGCAGCATCCGAGCTGGGGATTCACAAAGATGCAGGCAGCATCCGAGCTGGGGATTCACAAAGATGCAGGCAGCATCCGAGCTGGGGATTCACAAAGAGAAGCGGCGTCGTGAAAGGAGCTGCCCATAAAGGCGACGGTGTGGCCGCCGAAGGGTCACGTCCAGAGCCGGAGCTTGAGGGCCGCCGGCAAAGCGGCCACCCACCCGCCAGTCCATCACCCCGGGCATGCCGGGGGTGCCCGCGGACGGGAAGGAGCACAAAGAAACGCCGCTCGGGAGGGCCGGCTCACCAGGGCGATGAAGCTAATTAAATATGTATTCCCCCGCCCGGGCGAGGCAGCGTGAGGGGGCTTTTTTCGCTGCCACTAATGAACGGGGAGTGGCAGATAGAGGCTGCTGCCTCTTCAAAAGGCTCTTTCCCCCCTTCTAGCGGGCCTTGAAAGGCTGTTTAGTTAAACAAGGTCACAGCCAGCACCCAAGTCAATGTGTTTGGCTTTAAAGAAGGGGAGAGAGACAGTGATTTTATTTGATAAACCGCAGACCTTTCAGTCGCTGCTGATGAATGGGGTACTTGGATCTCGAGATAAAAGCTGATGTGTCTACTGCCTGTCTGCCTTAATTGGCCTGGGTTTCCTGCCTCCGCCTGCAAGGGCTCCTGACTGTCAGCTCCTCTTGCTCAGGAGCCTGCCCTCCCAAAAATATAAAAGCAAAGCTGCCTTCTGCTGCCAAAGAAGACCCTCTCACCAGAGGGCTCTGGGGTTTGGCTTTGAGATGTTTTTTTTGGGGGCGGAGGAGAGGAGGTGAGCAGGGAAGGAGGTGTTTTTTATAAAGAGCATTCTTTTAGGAAGCCCTGGGCTTGCAGCCACTTTCCTCCTTGGCTCGGAGGACTGTCACCCCGGGAGACCCTCGGAGCAAAGCCACCAGGAGGAGATGGGGAGGAGCGAGGGGGAGTCCGGCAGTGGCAGGGGAGGGTGGTTACTCTGGAAAGGCTTCCCGTGCCCCGCGGCAGAGCCGGGCTGCTGCCGCCTCTCTGCTTGCTTCCTCAAGTGACCCCGATTCCGTCCCTGCACTGCATACGTGCCTGGGGTGGACAGAGTGTCATGGGGTGCTGTCAGCCAGGCCGGGAGAGACCTGAGGTGGGGAGAGATGCTCTCATCCTCAGCAGAGATTACTGTGGCCACAGGAGATTGAGGAGAGGGTGAAAATGCCTCTTGTGCCGAGGTACTCCCTCCTTGTCCCCTGCTGGGGCTGCATTGTGGAGAAATGGTTGGGGAGAGGATGGTGGGGTGGAGAGCAGGGAGGGAAGGAGGACAGCAGAGGTTTTCCCTGGTCTGCATCTGCGCTAGGAGGGGAGGAGACACTGGTGAAGATATGCTCGTGTCCTCACTCTTCTTTCAGCCTGCTTCTGCCCTGAGTTTAATTTCCTCGGTCCCTTTGTTTGCAGCAGGGATTTAAATGAAGTGGGAGGTAGGATACAGCCCTGGAGACCCCCATGTGCCAAAGCTCCTACACGGCGTCAGCTTCACCAGCACCACCAAAGCCAGGAATTGAGCTACTGGGCACCAAGGCTGACCAACAAATCTGGGATGCTTGATCCTGGTGCTGAAGAGGGGCTGAGTGCTGCTGGCTGAGTGAGACAGCCTCAGCCTGGCTACAGGACAGGGATCTCTGCTCCAGCCCCTGTTCCAAGCAGGAGATAGAGCAGGCAGCTCTGTGACATATCCAGGCAGTGCATCCACCAAGGATGGGGATCCTACAGCCTTGCTGTGCCCTGTGCCTGTGTTTATCCCAGTGAGCTGCCCCCCAGCATCCCCCTGGGCCATCCAGAGAGACCTTAGAGTGCCTGTGGGGGATTGCACCTTGCTTGCTCTCCCACAAGGAGCAAGCTCAGCTCCTGGGGGCAAAGAGCAGCCCAGGAGGGCACCCTGAGCTGCTGCCCTCAGCTCTCAGGAGCAGACTGTCTGCCTCCTCAGCAGTGCTCTTGTTCTTCACCACTCATCCCCCAAAACAGGGAGCCTTCCAGGGCACCTGGGCCTGGGCTGGTCCCACAGGTGAACCTGGGGCAAACCCCTTCTTGGTTGCCACTTCATCAGAGCACACCATTTTGTCCCTGCAAGCTCCCCCTCCTGCACACCCCCTTGCCTCTTATTTTAATTTTGCCTCTGGGAAACTTCCATCTTTTCAGCCTCTTGTGGATGCCAACCAACTCCCTCAGCATACTAATAGTTTGCTCCAAGCATCCTTATTCAGGTTACATACCCTCCATTGTCCCTAAACTGGTGGGGGAACAGAAAGGGCTCCTCTGTCAGAGAAAGCCACACAGAGGAGGTGCACCACCATGGTGAGGCCATTTTCAGAGTGACAGCTTCATGATGTGGCAGAGAACTGAGAGCTATTTCCCTCAAATCATCCCACTCGTCCAATCCTGACACCTCCTGGGAAGGTGACAAATGCTGCAGAAATGCATGGGAATCACATCACTTCTAAAGTGCTCTAAAGTGGCCAGGCTGCTCACCAGCACAGGCAGAGAGGTCAAATGGGGGCACAGATGGGAACTGTGAAGCAGTTTAAGGACTGGTCTGGCTTTCGGGTGTCTCACTTGGGTGCTCCCTGAGCAGTTTGGTGTCTGGTCTGGCTTTGGGGTGTCTCACTTGGGTGCTCCCTGAGCCTTGCTGAGCTCCTTAGGCGTGGAGGAAGGAGATGTGAGCCTGAGCCTGGGAATGGGACAAGGAGATGCTGAGCCAGGGTTTGGGGGAAGTAGATGCTGAACCTGGGCATGGAAGCAGGAGCTGAGCAGCCCCTGTGTGGGGTGGGATGGAAGCAAAGGCAGATGTGCATGCTCCAGTTGCTGCATGGAGGAGAGGAGCCACTGAAGCACAGGAAAGGTTTAGTGTGGGGATGGGTGGGGAGCCAGCAAAGGGAAAGACAGTTTGGAGAGGTCTGCAGCCACAACTGGAAGTTGTCTCAGAGGGCAGGAGGAACATGGTAGCTTCTGCCTTGGACCCTAGTGTGGCCTTTACTGCCTGGGCGTGAAGCTCTGCAGGGCTGAGAGGGAGCAGCTGTCAGGAGGCTGGCTGAGGGCTGCCCATGTGGGGGCAATCCAAGCTGGACTGGCAGCCGTGGGGGCCCAGTGGCAGGCACAGCCCCTGGCAGAGGAAGAAGGTGGAGGTGGGTGAGGGGAACAGGAATTGCCTGGTGCCTCCTTGACACTTCAGCTGCTCTAGAAATCTTTTCCCATGTCCTTGATGCCTGCTAATTTCAGAGTGGAGGTGACCCCCTTTTGTGCATCCCCCCAGGGCCTTTGTGTCTCAAAAGGCCACAGTGAGTCAGAAAAGAAATTAAATATTCTCTGTGTTTCCTGGTGTGTGCAGGTGTTGTCCTAAAAGATGCTGCATGCCCCAGTGGGGTGCAAAAGTGCTGATGGGGGTGCTGGGGAAGGGGATGGGATCCGTGGGATATTGGGCTCCTCAGTTCCAAGTGATGGAAACTCCTAAGGGGCAATGGAAATGGGTGAGCCCCCACCCAGTGCACCCAAAGAGAGGTGCCCTCAAGCAACCCCTGGCGTGAGGCACCCTGGGACAGAGGCACCAGCGTCAGATGCAGCAACTGATTGGAATGAAAATCAACAGAGCAAGGCTTTTCTCAGCAAGCAGCTGCAGTGCTGATCACACATCAGAGCATCTGGGAGACTGGAAAATGCACAGCCCCTCCAATTTCATGCTGGGGTGCTTCAGTAAGGACAAGAGTGCCCACAATTGCGATTGCTCTGTCTGCAGGGTTTCTGCCCCTTAGGGCTTTAACTCCTTGCAAATGGCATGATGCCTTCAGAAACTGGAGCCTGATGATGGCAGCAGCAGGAGGTTGTGCTTGTGTAGTGGCTGGGCTGAGGTGCCTGAAGGACATGAGGGCTGCTGGCAACCTCACCAACAGTCTCCTGGTGTTCCTTCATTCTGTAGGAATGTGTCTGGATGGGCAGCAGCTGCTGGCTGGGATTGGGGGTGTCCCCTAAATCCTGTGAGGCTGAAGCAACCTCGTGTGCTGAGAAGACCTCAGACCCCTGACCTTGACATACTGACATGCTGGCACTGCATGGGGATCCTTCCCAAAATGGTCCCTGCCTGTGGCAGCCCATGCCCCACTGCTTCTTTTCCCAGGGTGTGCTTTTTACTGACTTCACCTCAAATATGTGGGATTATCCTGGCAATTGAAAGGTTGAACAAACCAGGTTCTTCCCTTGGGATTGATTTTGTGGAACATCCCAGATGACTTCAAGTTGGGACAGGCTTCCTGGGGCAATTCCCAGTGCTGGAGGTTGGGTTGGTGTCCAACGCTGAGGGCTGGCAGCATGTGGGAGCTCCGTGCTCCCATAAATGGCTGGGAGCTGAGGGACAATTCCAATTGTGCCAAAAGCCTCACAGAAGGCCCTGTAACTCCAGCCCTTTTGCTCCCCAGGTCACCAGCAGCAGGCCCACACTCCTGGGCATCCTTTCTCCTGCTGCCCACCTGCCCGATCCCAAGACGGAGGAGCCCAGCGACCCCGCCATGTCATCGGAGCCCAGCGCCCCGCCGGCAGTGCCACCCCTGCACTCGCCCAAGTCGCCGGTGTGGCCCACCTTCCCCTTCCAGCGGGAGGGCAGCCGCATCTGGGAGCGGGGCAACCTCCTGCTACGGGACCTGCCTAGCCCCCTCCCCACCAAGAGGACCAGGACCTACTCGGCGTAAGTACCTGCTGGGTTTGGGACTGTCCGGTTGGTCACCTGCAGTGCCTGCAGGACCCTCTGCACCTGGGGCGCTTTGTCACCTGGTGCCCGACATTGCTGCACAGCCCTGCCCAGAGTGCTGCGGGTGGGTGTCCTGCACTCGGCCTGGAACCATCGTGTTCATAGCAAAAATCTCTCCCTGTGCCTCCACCTGGGCAAGGGCCACCAGTGAAAAATCTTCCCTTTCCTTCTGTAGGACAGCACGTGCCTCTGCTGGCCCCATCTTCAAGGGTGTCTGCAAGCAGTTCTCTCGCTCCCAGGGCCACGGGTTTATCACCCCAGAGAATGGCACTGAGGACATTTTCGTGCATGTGTCTGAGTAAGTCCCAGGGCTGTGCGGTGCTGGAAGACCCCAGGGAAGCCATGCCATCAGCATGGAGCTGGAGACTTGTGGGCTGGGGTGTGGATGTCTCCATGGGGTGGACATGGGTCTCTGCTTGTCCTGTACCTTCCATCATCAATGAGCTTTCTTTTCCAAGGCACCACTGGTGGGTCAGGTGCCTTCCTTCATTCTGGGTGGTCTGGGGCAGGGGTCCCTCTCTTGGCTGGGGCACCACCACCACCACCTCTCCTTTCCTCTCCTGCAGCATCGAGGGAGAGTACGTCCCAGTGGAGGGGGACGAGGTGACGTACAAGGTGTGCCCCATCCCTCCCAAGAACCAGAAGTTCCAGGCAGTGGAGGTGGTCCTCACCAACCTGGCACCCCACACGAAGCATGAGACATGGTCTGGCCAGATCATCGGCTCCTAGGCGCCCGGGGGGCCGCCAGCCCCTCAGCCCCATGGAGCAAGCCTGCCCAGCCGCTCCCAAGGGGCGTGGGGGCAGCCGAGGCGGCGGCGGGGCCGGGGCTGCCCCCAAACGTGCAGGCGTTTGCATTCAGTGTCTTTTATAAGGTTACGGTTTCCTTTCTCTGTGTGTGTTTGTAAGTGTCTGTCGAGGGGGACAGGGGAAGCAGAGCCCTCCCTGACTGTCCCCCAGCTCCGGGGGCAGCACCGAGCCCCACGTTCCATTCCTTGCTCCTGAGGCCACGGGGAATAGAGGAGCCAGCCCCAGCCCTCCAGCTCTACTGGGCTGAAGCAAGTGCCGAGAGCAGGAGGGGGTGGGGAGAGGCTGGGTGGCTCAGCTCACCCTCCTGAACTCCACTCTGGCAAGATGGGCACCCCACTCAGTCCACAGTGGGACGGCAGCAGTGGGACATGCCCTGGAGCAGGGACAAAACAGGGTGCTGTGGGGTGGCATATCACTGTGCGGGGTCTGGGTGGCTGAGACCCATCCCCATCGCTGGCAGCTCACAGCACCCACCTGAGCCACATCCCTCCATCACAAGATCTCAGGTTAGCGGTGCCACAGGGAGGAGACTGGTTTACAGAAAGTAAAAATTTGGTTTTAAGAGGCAGACAGCTGCTGGCAGGGCACCCAGGGCACTCGGTGCCGTGCCTGGGGGGCTCCACCTGGGCACAGGGCAGGGGGCACTTGGCACCTCTGTGCTCCCTGCTGCTGCTGGGCAGTAATGCACTTTTCTTGGCTCAGTGCTGACATGGTTTTGGGGAGACAGACACTTTCTCCTCCTTCTCTTGCCCCCCAGCCCCCTGGGGACCCCCTTCCCATGCGTGTGTGTGTGTGTGTGCATGTCTGTAGCTTGCTAGGGCGGTGAGGGGCTGAGGGGTCTGAGCAGCCTCAGCCATGGGGCGAGCACAGCCACCTCCTCCCCAGCCCCTCAGTGTAGGCAGGGTCTTGTATACAAAGCACAAACTTTGGTTTTGGTCTTTTCTGCCATACCCTGGCCAGGTGGGCTCCCACAGCCCCAGGGAGCGACAGGGCAGAGGGCACTGGGACAGGGACAACGTGCACTGGGCTCAAGAGCTCACCCCAGGGAAACAGTGCTGATGCTCCAGGAATTACCAGCATCTTCAGGGGTTCACAGCAGGGCTGGGAACAGTGGGGTCCCAGAAGGTCCTCCCAAGCAGGGCAGGAGGGGATAGGCAGCTCCCAGAGCACCATGCCAGCAGGAGCTGCTGGCATTGCTGGTGCTCAGTGTGGATGGAGAGGGGTGTTTGCCACCTTTCTTGCTGCTGCTGTTGCCAACAGGGCGAAGTGGGGAGAGGAGCAGAGCGAGGCTGGTGCCACGCAGGACAGCCGGGCCCCGTGGATTCAGGAGGACCATGCTGGTGTGGGAATTGCCCCAGGACCCTACGGCCCATCTCACTGCCAACCCAAAGCCTGGCTCTCCCAGGGGCTGTGGCAACTGTGGCTCAGGCTCCAGGCATGCCCAGGACATGCAGTCAGCTTGGCCAAGGCAAACTGTTGGATTTTTTTTTTTTTTAATAAACTAAAACCCTAGACTTGTTGGTGTTTTTACAACTCTGGTGTGGTTCCTGCCTGTCTGACCATGTGTCAACCTTTGTAACATTGGCAATAAACCATTAAAAGTGACTTTCCCATGAGCCCTGCCCATCCTGGCTCTTTGTGCTGTGTGCATGTGTCACAGTGACTCTCCCAGGTAAAGTACCTGGAGCACCCAGGAATTGATCCAGACATCAGAAAGGACTCCCCCACCGTGTGTCCCCGAGGGGGCTGGAGATGCTCCACACTGTGGGCCTGGGACAGGAGGCTGCTGCTCACCTGAGGGGTGACCAGGAGTGGGGCTGGCCCCCATTGCAGTGGGGACTTTGAAGTGTGTCTTGCGTATTGTGTGGCTGCCCTTCACCCAGCACAGCCCGGCACAAAGCACACACTGCCTCCAGCTGCTGTGTGTTGTGGCTTTAATAGGATTGATTTTAACTTTTTAATATACATATCTATGTATTTAAATATATTTCTCATTTAACAGTTGTCATCAGCCAGACAGGAGCTGCCCATCTCACACTGATATGGATCCAGACACCAAGACAGTTCCTGGCATGGGGCCTGCCACATCTGCTTGCTCACATCCATGGGGAGAAACCCCCACTGAGGCTGTGGGCACCCACCAGGAGAGGAGCACCATGGCAAAGGGGCCTCAGGGCATGAAATACCTTTCACTTCTAAGGTGCAAGTCACCTCAGCCCCCAAGGCCACCAGAGTGCCCCACGCCGTCAGGGCCAGACCCTGCTCTTCACTCAGCACTAAGCTCACTAGAGGTCCTGCTGGCTGTCAATACACTCACAGGAAAAAACAAACTCCCCCAGACTCACACATAACCTCATCCACAGTGAAACAGAGAGGAAGGAATCACAAAACACAATTCCTCCATGAAGGTTGCAGTGGAGGGCCAAAACAGATGACCTGTGAAAAGGGTATCCTGCATACAAGCTTCTCCAACAGGTCCTCTTCTCCCACACAGAAATCTTCCCTGGGTAGAAAGAGGAGTTTGTGGATTTGCTGGGGATTTCTGGATGCTGGCAGACTGCTGTGCTCATGCAAATGTGCTGCACCAGAGATCTGATGTGTTGTAGTTAGGAGGTGCAGTGAGGTGGAGGAGACAGCACCGCACCAGCACTGGTCATGCAGTATCCCTGCTCCTGGGGCCAGCCAGCAGTGCCAAGGGCCACCAGGGACTCTGCCCAAGGCAATGTGGGGACCCAGCCCTGCCCTGGTCTAGAAGCACCAGTGTCTCTCGCCTGAGGAGGATGGTGGTGCCTTGATAGGTGGCAGTAGCCAGCTGAGAAACTCCTCTCTGCAGTCCAGCTGCCAGTGGAAAATGGAGAATCATCATGAGGGAACTGGGAACAGAAGAAAAGGGGGAGAACACAGGACTAAGAGACAGGGCAGTGCCACAACCAGCAGGGATGGGGTAAGAAAGGCTCCTGGGAAACAGTGGGGGAGGGTTTGCAGAAACCTCCAACATCCTCCAGGTCCACAAACACCAGATTTGTGTACCTTGGGGAGCTCCAAGCAGGACATCTCCCTGAAGGGGATCCCTGAGCTCCTTTTGAGCACCAAGTTGTGACAAAGTGTCACCATTGTGGCCACACACCACAATGCAAGTGCCAGGAATAAAAGGACAACGTGAGGGAGAAGGCCAAAGGCTGAAGGAGAGATGTGGGTTTGCACCCTACAAAGATCAGGGAGAGGAAGAGGACATAGGACAATTGCACTGGACATCCTGTCTCCCTAAAGGTGAGCCTGTTAACTGGGTGTGTGGGATGAGATGGAGGAAGAGCAAGCTTGGAGAGCACTGCTGAGCAGGGACCTCCAGCAGCTCTGTGAACCAGGTATGGCTGGTGCTGGGCCCTGCTGGAAATGCCTCTGGCAGCAGGATGGAAAGCTGAGAACTGGGGAGGGAAGGGGACTTGGTCTGCTATGAATGCCCTGGGTAAGGTTTTATAAGGACACATCTCTCTTATGAGGAGAGACTGTGGGAGCTGGGCCTGTTCAGTCCAGAGAAGAGAAGACTGAGAGGATCTCATTAATGCATATAAACATCTCAAAGGCAGATGCCAAGAGCATGGTGCCAGATTCTCTTTGGTGGTGTTCACCAAGAGGATGATGAGCAATGGCCATAAACTAAAACACAAGGCTCCACTTCAACATGAGGAAGAACTGGAACAGGCTGCCCAGGGAGACTGGGGAGTCTCCCCTGCTGGAGCCATTCAAAACCCACCTGGACACATTCCTGTCACCTGCTCAAGGTGACCCTGCCTTGGCAGGAGGGTTGGACTATGATTTCCAGAGGTCCCTTGCAACCCTAACAATTCTGTGATTCTGTGATGCCCAATGGATACAGGAGTGGGAAGACCACTGGAAATCCTTTGACCACAAACTGTTCCATAGCATGAAGTGCCAGGATCCTCCAGCTGTGCCAGACAAGGTCTGACTTGAAAATACAGAATAATATAGATAATAAACCCTGGGTGTTTTCTGTAAGCTAAAGAGAAGAATTGGTTTCTTTATGCACCCAAGCAAAGCTCAGAGCAGCAGCCCAGCCATGTTAAAGCCATCGTTCCCAGGTCATCTCCAGGGAGGGACTGGCACACTGTGGCACTGAGGGGAAGGACACGGTGACCTGTCCATCAGAAAGCACAACAGTGCAACAAAGCTGGGATCCCAGCTACTCCTTCCTACCACAGGCTTGGAGCAAACAGCCTTCCTGGCCTCCTGCCTCAGAGCAGTTCTGGTGAATGCCTTGAGCTTCAGCAGCCCCAGCCTCTCTGGCCAAGGTGCAAGGGGGACAGAAAGGTGAGCCACACGCTCCCTCATGCACAAGTGTTACGAGAAAGTGAGTGGAAAAGGAGAGAAGAGGAGAGGGAATGCAGGACAGACACACACTCACTCTTTGGCCCTTTCAAATGCTTTCTGACCACAAAAGCTCTGCATCACCGCCCACCACAGCTGAACTGTCAAGCGAGGGGTTTCTCTGGAGGCGAGGAGGGTCTGGTGCCATGACCCCAGCCACACACGGGCAGCGCTGAGGGGCTGCTCAGCCAAGGCCCCTCCTGCCACCCACCCACACTCACGTGTCACATCCGGACCAGCTCTGTCAAGTGAATTTTTGGTCTACCCTGAGCAGATTCCTCAAATGAAGGTGCTTTTCCAGGTGGGGGGAGAGGGTGGGACTGGGGCAGGGCTGCAGGGAGCGGGCAGTCAGCACTCGTTGGCTCTTTCTGGAAAGAAGATTTCGCGGCATCGCTGCACCGTGTCCTGGGGGGACTGGACACTGTGTCCTACAGTGCGGGGATCGTCATAGATTTCATAATCATTCCCTCCCTGCAGGGGAATAGAAAATAGGGACAGCATTAGCAGGGTCTGGCCAGAACAACCTCATCCATGAATCCACATTTTGCTCTGTCCTGTGGGAAGCTGGGCTGGGAGCCAGAGGCTGAGCAGGCAGGGGCTTGGTGGGCAGGGGCAGGCAGGGCTTTGCTGGCCCAGGGGGGCAGAAGAGGCTGGGCTGGGAGCTCTGCTCCCTCCCTCTTGCCTCCCTCTTCAGTGCCAGGGGAGAAGCACAGAAAAGATGGGCAATGTCCAGGAGCCTGAGTTAACCCCTGCTCTGCCTGTGGAGGGGCTAGCAGAAGGTAGGATGGGCACATCTGGGGAGCAGAGGCTGCCAGCATCTGGGAAGAGCTGAGTGGATGACCAAGCTGATCTACAGCAGTAAGGAAGCATCATCCTCCACTGCTCTGAAGGGAAGGTGAAGCTGTTCCTGCTGTTGAGGAGTCCTCTCCTAAGTGCTGGGAGCTTGTGTTCTGGGTCATGCAGGCCACAGCAGTGGCTGCTGTTCTCCCTAGGGTGCTGGGGCAAGGAATGCTGAGATGGACTTGATTCCCAGCACAGTGAATCCAAGTGATTTCCCCATGAACCAGCAGAGCCATCATGAGAGCACCCCACAGCACAGGGCAGCATCTTCCCCCCTCACACCACTAAAGGTCTGTGTTGTCCCCAGTGGGACCATGGGACCCACAGGACCCATGATGGAGCAGCAGGAGAGAAAGCAGCCATGTGTGGGGTGAGTGGGGCATACTCACAGGGGTTGTCTCGTTCCCAAAGAAGTGGATGGTGTCAAACCTCTCATCATCGAGCACATTGAGGCAGTAGCGCTTGTCCCAGCCCTCTGGGAACACATCAAAGCTGATCATGCCACCTGCCAGGGGAAGGGAGGGCATCAGGAATGCTGCTGGGAGCTGGCAGGGTGTCCCCCCACCCGGGGATGGGTGGGAGGATGGGAAGGGGCTGGAGGTCTGGGGGGAGCCCCCACCCCAAACAGCAGCTCTGCCTTAGTGTTCCTCTTGGCACATGGCTGGGACAGTGGCAGAGGCTGTTCCTATGACAACAGGCTGCAGTGACATCAGCATGGCTGGGGTGACATTAGCACAGCTTCCCTGCAGGCAAGCAGGAACCAGAGGGTTCTTCCCAAGAGAGGCATCTTTTGGGGGGAGAGATTTTGGCTCATGCCTTGCAGATAGCACCAGCACATTCTGTGTCCCAACAGGGGACAATGACCTTGGAGACTGGCACCAAACTCTCTCCTAGGCTCCCGCTAGACATCACTGGCCCTTCTAAAACCACTCTTCTGATGCTCCTTAACTGTGCAGGGACTGGGGTCTCCTGCAGGCTGTCTCTGCACACTGACCAAGGACCTTGCTGTGGAGGTACCACCATGGAGGTACCACCTACCCACGGACATACTCAGGGCACAACCCTGACCTGTGACCTCTTGACACAAGAGCTAGTGAAGGTTGCCAGCATCTGGGGAGGCACCAAGTCACATGTGACCAACACAGAGTGGCAAGGGAGCTTTCCCAGAGAACATGTATGTGGACAAGGACACCCACAGGCCACCAAGGGTTAACAAACTTCCCAGCCCTTGCTCTTAGACCAGGCAGAGTTTACCCCAGCACTTTGCTGCTTTTTGGGGGTGCTTGGAGGCAGCACCTTCCCCATCCTCTCAGGTCCCCACTGTGTCCCCAGGCTGCAGAGAGACCCTTGTCCCAGCACCAAGACAGGAGACAAGCTCTTCCCACAATAAAGCCTGCAACTTAGGGCACATGTATGCTTAGGTCTCACTCAGAGCCAGAGGAACAGGGATTTGAGCTGGAATGTGTGACCTCCTGCCAGTCAGCTTGTCTTCTCCAGGCAACCTACTGGAATATCCATGAGAAATCCTGGAGTTTCACACCCTCCTTCTTAAATGATAATCCTACCTCTCTAAGGAACAGGGCGAGGACAGATAATCACAGGGTCAGTTCCTGCTAAAGAAGAGGCACTGACACCCCAGGTTGCTCAAACATGTAAGCCCTGATGCCATGCACCTCCCCTTCCTGGCTGTTTGGAGTGTCCCTGTTGGTTTGGGGATCCTGAACCACGCCTCCTTGGAACCTGAGAAGGTGGAGATAGAGCCTATACAACCACCTTGCAGCAGAGAAACTGGACAGGGCACTGTGATAAGGATGGGAGCAAGTGCCCTATGAACTCAGGGCAGGCTTGCAGCAGGATCAGAGCAGGAGCTAAACTTGGTGACATCCTCTTTTTTTCCATCCAGAGCCATTTACCTGTAAAAACCACTGCCTGTCACTGCATTCTAGCCCTCTAAACAGAGCTGGGCAGCAGGAAGGGGCTCCTGATGCCAGCTGGAGCAGGCAAGAAATCAAAGAGTGAAGAGGTGGTGGGAACCAGCCAGCACTGTTACTCTCCTAGGGAGAGCAGGGGCCTGGGGGGCTGCAGGGAGACCTCCCACCTGGGCCTTGAATCCTCCACAGCCAAAGGCACATGGAGCCAGCCTGGCAGAACAGCTACATTTCTGTATGCCCTTTTTTCACATGCCTGACCTGAGACACCCCACATTTTCTTTGTGGAGGAGCAGGGGCCCCACAGCTCCCCTTTATACAACAGGCCTGGGCTCTTTGTGGCAGCTTCCCAAAGCCCAGGGAGAAAGGCCCATTGTCCAGCTCTCACACCCTGTGCCTGAGGGCACACAGCAGCAGGGACCTTGTCTTTCTCTGCTCTGACAAATGGTGTGTGCCAGTGCTGTGGGCAGCACGGGATGTCCCTGTCAGGATGCTGAAGGCAAGTGAAAGCTCTTAGAGAAAAGCTCTTGGAGGATCAGAGGGCCTGGGTGTCACCCACAGCCTCAGTCTCACCTCCCTTGCCCTTTGGCTGGGTGCCACGTGGAACCTTCCTATCTCACACCCCTGCAGAGGATCCTCTTCCAGCATCACCCCCACAACTTACACACCCTCATTTTTCTCCTTATCCTGGCCAGACACCCAGGATTGCTCAAGACTCTCCTTCAGCTCTGCACCTTGGGTAAGCTGGCTGTCAGAACCAGCCCAAGCAGCGGCCCTACAAAAGCCCATGGCAGGGAGCTGCAATCTCCTTACTCCTTGTCAGCTCTCCCTCCTGGAAGAAAGATGTTTCCCTTGCAGCTAACTGTCCCAAAAAAACCCCAGAGCCAACACATGCATTAGTCTCCTGTCCTATTGCTAGACAAGACTGCATGTGCCTGGGGCTCTGCTGGCTGCCCTGCTGCTGATGCTCGAGCCAGAACAGATCCCCTGGGCAGCAGTGGGCTCCACTGGCTGAGATTAAGGCAGGGATAATGCCACAGGATGGAAACCTGGCTGGCTGGCTAATTCCCAGGGAGGGAAGCCTGCAGCATGGCTTACTCTCTGCATGGATGCAGACATCATGGATGCAAACGTGACTCCCCTGTGGCAGCTCTCCAGGATTAAAATCTCCTGCTGCTCTTCCCAGGGTTTGCAGACACTCAGAGGGAACAGTTGGGATTTCTGCTCCCCTTCACAGAATTTTATGGGAAACATGATAAAGGCAAAGCCAAGGAAGCCCTCCCTGCTCACCTCGAGAGAAGCGCAGGCCTTTGCCAGCAAATTCCCTCTGCAGGGCTGCCACGAACTTCTCCCGAATCCGCTCCTTCTGCGAAGGACAAGGAGGGAAGGGAAGAGGGTTTGAATAATTACATGTTGACAGTCTCCCAGAAATCACCATAACCTGTCTGCTGGGCAACTCTGCTCCCTCCCCAGCTGCACTGGGCCCCAGTGCCATGCCATTTAGCCAGCTTCCACCAGTCCTGCCCAGTGTCCAAGCAGGCCACCAGCTCACTCCACCGGGAGAAGCGGATCCCAGATCTTCCCTGGCAATAAAATGCAACTGCTTCAGTTTCCCACAGCCCAGTTCATAACCCAAACCCTTCAGCTTTGCTTAAAAGGTCTTGCCAAGACCAGCTGATCCCTCAACCCCAAGAAAGCCTCCCCAGGCAGAAACTGGTATGAGCAAGGGCCAAGTCTTCTAGAGACATCAGCCCAGCAGATCTGCCATGGCCCTCGCAGTTTGGAAAGCCCATTAGTTCCAGCTCTTTTGGGCTGGGGAAGTGGGAGAGAAAATACAGCTGCTGGGCCATCTCTGGGTACTGTAAATGAGGAAACAGGCTGTTAAATAACTGCATCATTCCCTGGGGCTCTCCCACAGCACAGAGAATCCTGCTGGCCACCCTCTTGTATTGGTGGTCCCTAATAAAATCAAGTTTCTTCCATCCATCTGCGTCTTCCCTTGGGTTTCCTGGCTCCCAGTCCTGTCTCCCCCTTGTTGCATATGCACAGCTTGAAGCTGAACCTCCCTTCTCCTCGGGAAGGGGGGGGAGCACGTAACACCTGAGATCTGGGGTGATGCCAAACCAGCCAAGGGGAGGCTGGGCCCAGGCCTGGCCCTTGTACCTTGTCCAGCTCGGAGAACTCGATTCGCTCCTCCGGGGTGCAGCTGCGACCGATGGGGGAGATGTTCAACATCCCATTGCGAAACTCAATGAAGGTCCCTCTGCGGGTGGGCAAGGGCACAAGGTCACTGGGGCAGGGGGGAAAAACAACATTCTCCTTTCCAGGAGCATGGCGGCTCAGTGAGGCTCTGCAAGAACATGCACGAGGAGAGAAGCCATGCCGGCTCCTGAGTGCTTCACAACAGGCACGGGTCAGGCACCAACAACTGCTTAAGGTCCCAGGGAGCTCAAAGTTTTATAAAAGAGACTGTGAGAGAAGAGAAATAAACAGTCTCTCCATGCCCTGGGGATAGGCTGGAAGCAATGAGCTTAGGGGAGATGACAGATAACATTTTCTAATGTTGTGATAACTGCAAGGACAGCTATTGACTGGCCTGGACCAGCTGCCTGATGAGGCTGTGGCACCTCTACCCCATGAGGCTTTTAGGAAATGCTGTGTGAGCTGGGTGAAGCTGGCAGTATCTTGGGGCACTGGGATGGCCCAGGGCAGTGTGACTCGCTGTTGATGTCCAGCAGCAGGCAGAGGAGCAATCAGTGCCTCCTCAAGGGACACAAATCAGAGTCTTTGTACCTCCCTCTTGACCCTCTTGCACCTTTGACTGCAGCTCTTATCTAAGCCTGCACAGACAGGATCCAGTTCCTGCTTGCCACCCTCACCTTGTCCTGGGGTCACTTCTCAGCTGCTTCCTCAGTGGGGTGGTTGAAAGCACTGAGCTGGCAGAAACCTGCTCCCTTCTTTCATCTCTGGTAAAAACCCAGCTACTTCTGTTTGCTTGTTAAAGGGTCAGCTGTGCCAGCACTGGTGGGGTAGAAGCAACAGGGTATGGCAGCCCTGTCAGTGTGAAATTCTTGTGCTGGAGAGATCCCCTCCCCTGTCCAGCTGAGGACCCCTGAGCTTATTGTCCCTCCCAGCCCTGCCTGCTGTTTCTCTGTGATAAAGTGCTTACCACCCCGAGTCTGGAGGAAAAGCTCTCCCCCTCCCATCTCCTGACACAGTGAGGAACATCATGGAATGGACACACAGGCAGCCATGCCTGCAGCCCAGGAGCAGCATCTCTGTGGCACCAAGGGTTTGGTGGCTCACACCCCAGGCCAGGACTCAGGAGATGTGGGTTAAAGTCCTTGCTTTGCTAGAAATCCCATAAAGCTAAATCCACAGAGCTCTCCTTGGGAGCTGAAACTCCACCAAGGCTGTTGGGTAACCAGACAGCAATGAGGCAAGCCAACAGCCTTGAGAGCTCTGGGTCCCAGCCCGTGCTTTCGGGGGCAGCAGTCGACTACCAGCAGTCCTGACCCCCCTCACTGGTCCTTGTACTGCCACGTGGTGACTCATAACAAACAACTATCTGGATCACAGTTTAGCAACTTCTACAGGAATAATGTCACCTGCTTGTGTTCACTGTACAAACACAGGGGGAGAGCAGGAAAAAAATCAGCCATGGCAAGGGGAGGGCAGAGCTGCTGCTCCCAACAGCCCTGGGTGGCTCACATGTTCTTGACACTGTGGTCTGAGGTGAGGTTTGACCCTGCAACCAGGCTGGTTTAACTCCTGCTCCCCCTTCCACCTTCATGCCATCAATTTTCTCTTTCTGTGCTAACAGAGTGAGCTGATCCAATGGAAGACAACCCTTTCTTGTCCTGGTAGTGGCCTGGTTTTCCTTCAGCAGAGGTGCACCAACGCAGGTCACCCTCTGGCTGCTGGGTCTTAAGGGGAAGAGCAGTGAGCAACACAGGGTAGAGAGCAGAGCAGGGCCAGCCAGCAACACTGGGTGAGAAACAGTGTGAAAACGTGTGCTCAGGGGTTGGACTTCCCATCTTAAGATCCACTGTTTGCCTGGTTGGAAGCATGTACTACCAGTGATGCCTGATGTCCTGACCAGTAACAAGCTGGTACCATTGTCCTAAATGAGATACACACAGTGGCTGCACCCTGCTTCCCAGGGAGGAAAATCCAAGGGGCAAAAGAGCAGGCACTATGCTAAAACATAGTGCAGACTCTTCAGAACAAACACACTCCTCCATTATTTGCCCAAGGTGCCCAGCTCAGGGAGACAGTGATCCTACACAATGCCTCTGGATGCTAAGATAAAACCTGGAGCAAGACAAGCTCTGTAAATCAGCTCTGTTTAGGAGAGATCTGGAGCTCAGCTCCATGGAAATCAGTGTCATGACTGCCACTCGTGTACACTTGAGCCATTACCGTTTCTTGGGCAGCTTCAGCAGTGCCATGTAGTTGAGACAGAAGTTGATCAGATCCTGCAGCAGCTCCTCCCCCAAGTGGTCCTGAATGGCCTGCAGAAAGAGAAGGGCAAGTGACGATGCCTGACTTCCCATGAAGCCCAGCTGGAAGAGGCAGCAACTGGGGAGAAGAGGCTGCCCATCTGCCTGGGCAGGGCAGGTGCTGCTCCCCATGGTGCACAGGGCAGGGGAGCCATGGCTGCAAAGGGAGCTGGACTCACCTGCTTGGACACCAGCTGCCCATTCTTGTATTGCACTGTGCCGTTCTCTGCGAAGACGTAGTCAAATTTATCAATGACTGAGAGGGGAGTCAAAAAAGAGGAACCATTACTACTGCTGGGGAAAAGGGGCAAAAAGGACTGGGATCAGGACTGAGTGAGCCATCTTCTTGCTTCCTTAGTACTGTGCTTTCCACAGCTCCTGTGCTCTGCAAAGGGCCACTGGCCATCCTACGCTCCTTGCTTTCCGCAGAGTGGATGAGGAGATTATCTTCTCCTCACGGGTGGGGAGGTGACGCACGCAGGGGGAAACGACCTGACTGAGGTCACGGGCTGAATCAGTTGCAGGGTGAAGATAAAGGCTCACAAATGTTTGGCTTTCAACTACATACGTGCTACTCCGCTCTCTGCTGTGCCCTCCCCACGGCCAGGCTGCTGGGGTGATGTGGTTACTGGTTATCTAACTCCAGCCCCCCCTGCCACCCAGACACGCAGCACTGGCGACTCAGCAATCAGCCTCAGCCGGGAATTTCTCGGCCTCCCTGCACTAACGGAGTGGGAGGCAGAGCTTGGAGCCCAGGGACGCTTGTCATCCATGCCGGAGAAGGAGAACACGGTGGAGGAGGAAGGAGCTGCCTCCTTGCCCTCCCACTCCTTACTCTACCCCATGCCCGCATCGGAACGTGAGGACCATGAGGGGGACCCTAAGGGGAACCTGAGGAGGAACCTGAGGAGACCCCACCACGGAGCAGCAGGGAGGCGAAAATTGCCAGCAGGGCGTGAAGCTGTCAGAGCTGTGAGGCAGGTCGTACAAATCGAGCCGGCAGCCCTGGATTGCAGCCGGCAGCATGGATCGGAGCATCCCTGCCTGCCCTCCACACTCGGGCAGAGGGAGTCAAGCAGCAGCTCCCGCCTGGGGACGGTCGGCCACTCCAAGGGCAGCCTTGGGACTGCATTTAGGGCACAGGCGCCCCCGGGGAGACCTCGCCCGCCGCGCTCACCTTCGTCCCCTTCCCCCAGCTGCTCGGCTATCTTGGCATAGTCGGAGCCTCCCACCACGCCGATGTGCACCCTCTCCCGCAGCTCCCTCAGGAACGCGTCCACCTCCGGCTCGATTTTCTGGCGGGGAAGCAGCGGGTGAGGACGCAGCCGGCGGGACGAGCTCCGCCTCGCCGGCCAGGCCCCCCGAGCCCCGAGCGCCCGCGCCTCGCTACCTGCCGGGCCGGCGTCAGGGTCCCGTCCACGTCGAAGAGACAGAGCACCCGGCCCCGCGCCGCCGCCATCCCGGCCGGGTCTGCGGGCGGGGGGCGGGACCGCGGGAGCTGATGGCGGCCGCCCGCCCTCTGGGGCCGCACGGGCGGGACGTGCCGCCCTGCCCGGCACCCCACGGCTGCTCCCCCGCGCCTCCACGGCCCTCACAGGGATGCACTAAGGTGCGGGTCTTGAACGGCTCCCCCGCTTCGGCTCTTTCCTGAAATCATTTTCGAGCCTGGAGCTTGGGGGACGATGGTGTGTGGCGCGTCTCTTCACATTTGCTGTTATTGCTGCAGTGCCCCCCGGAACTGAGAGCTTTGGGCCTGGATTGTGCTGCCTGGTAAGTTCAGCTCCTCTGAGGGTTCCTGTGTCCTACTGAAGGGGACAGGAGCAGCACACACTTTCCTAGTCAGTGCCTCACCTTGCTTTTCCAATGGATGCTGTTAATATTTTCACTGGGGAAGCGAAAATACCCTCTGCACAAAGCCAGTAGCTTTTGCTTTGACCCGCCTACCATTTACCCCACGAGTCATTTAGGATTTAATTAGACCATCTGGTCAGACCACATTCATACGGCGCTGTATTATGCTGGCTTGATGCTGACAGCCGGCCCCATACCCCTCCTCCTCCCCCCTACCTCCCGGTATCTTATAATAATTCCTGAATTATTTTCCAAAATCAAAACCAGCCTATGTGGAACATCCAATGCTTTCTGCTCAAAAATTAGCTTGCATTCTCTCCCCCAACAGTGCTCAGTGTGCTGAGCTATGTTGGAACTGGGGAGAGATTTATTCTTCTTTTACCGTCTGATTGTTTTTTGCCTCAGTATAATTTGCTCCAGGATATCACGCAACCCCTTTTCCCAGTTCTTCACCAGATTCCTCTTACAAGGAAGCATTCAGGTGGCTTCACGGATTCTGTTTTCTTCTTGTTTGTGGTTTATGATTTTACTGCTCCCACTCAGTGGCAGGGATATGTACAGAACAATGTTAATAATTCACCTGTATGCCACTGCCTCGGACGAGGTTTACCAAAATACCTTCAGCTACTTTCTGGGGGAGACATTTGTTGAGTCCACCAGTCCTCAAAGCTGTTTCCATTCTGCTTCTGTGAGCTGGCTCTGCAACACAGCGAGTCAGGAAGTGTTGGATAGGTATTGCATGTGTCACTCACTCCAACACTGATATTTCTGCAGAATCTGTGGCCTTCTGGATCAGACCCTGGTTATGGGCTCCCACCTCTGGAAACTCTTTTCTCAGATGCAGGGAAGCTCCCAAAACGGTTTCTAAGCACCCAGCTACTTTGTATGCACTTGGGTGCAGAGTTTTGAGTTGAGTTTAGGGTTATGCTCATTTATAGGACTTGTTGAGGTGTGGTTACACATTTATCATCAGTTAATGTGTGGACACTTACTCCAGAATATGAATACATCCAAGTGTGCCTACCATGGCATGCTGATGGGTGAGCAGAGATGCCTTCCTGGATTTGGGTGCTTGAGTGCCAGAAGCCAAGGAACTGTTCCTCCATGCAGCAGAACTGTGAGCTAACACCCAGGGCTCTCAAAGGACGGCTGTGGGGTCAGACACACTGTGAACTCCCAGGGTTTCAGGAATGCAAACCTTTATTTTTCCTAAAGGATGTCTGGGTGGAAGCAGTGTGGAATTAGCTTTGTAGCAGCACTGGGTTCTGCTGTAGCCCAAGCTTCTCCATGGTCTTGTTTCCTAGCTGCTCCTACCTGCAGCTTGTCTGGGAGACTCGTCTCGTGCCTCTTGCACTGACACTACTGTGGGCATCCCAAAAGCAGGAGCTGTTCTCCCCAGGCTCAAGTGCATCCCTGTGCTGCAAGGCAGCAGTGCCACCTCGGGGCACTTTCCAGAATTGGGAGGTCTGCTAAAATACAGGTCAGCATTCACATTTTCACACTCCTGCAGTACTGTTGGGTTTATGCTACCCAGGGGAACTTCCTGAAACCTGCATTACCTGCTGTGCTTTCTCAGCTTGAACTGCTGCTTTAGGGAGTCTCTTCATGTCAAAATGCCTCTCCAGGAAGCACCTTGGTAGCCATTCGGTGTCAGCTGGTGAGGACCTGGGACAGCTTGGTTTCCCTGGGAGCATAAAGGTGCCTTGTGCTGAAGTGCACAGCTGTCCACAGCTGGGGCTGTTCCCTCAGCTGGGTTAGCTCTGACAACAGGGCCACCATGGCTGTTCTGGTTATTTAATACTCCACATTCCAACCACTCCTGGTACATTCGCTTGGTTGCCGCTCGGATAGGCAGCAGCTGTTGTCAGGAATAAAATCTCTGTTACCAGCAGGAAAGGCCAGGAAATTTTGTTTGAAGTTTAGAAGGCAAACAACTGTGAGCACTGGCTTACACTCTGTCTAGAGCTGCCATTAAGGTCAAAGTTTTCCTTTTAGTTTTAAAATTAAACTTTTAAAAAGTCAAAAAAAATTTAAATACCTGCTTCCAGGTATTTTCTGTGGGGCCAGTATTAGTACTTGGTAGCAAACCAGTACTGCATCTGAAGAACACAGCCAAAATATTCACAATCACACATCTCTGTTACAATCCCCTTCTGTTACAAGACCTCTTCTGTACTGTGCTGATACAGGCTGTTACACAAACAGGAAACTCTGTGGTTCATCATTTGGATGCCATCAATAAGCATGCAGAAGGCTGAACCAAGCAGAATGAATTTCTTCCCCAGAGCCAGATATTTTAGGCAGTGCTACATAATCCTCCCCAATATCCCCTCTGGAGCTCCAGAGGAACCCAGTCATGGAAGTCAACTTCTTACTCTACTGCTTTTTTCCTTTTTTTTCCCCCTTTTGAAAGTAGCATCAAGGCAATCAGGAAAACACTTTTTTCCATTTTAAAACTCTGTTTGGCCTCTTCTTCAGCAGCAGACATTAGACATTTCATACATGCAGACTTAGATGACCAAGGTCTGAACAAAACCTGTGCTGACAGAACATCTTCATTCACCTCATCCAAGCTGTGTCAAGCTGCAGGAGTATGGTTTTAAATACTGCAGTACTTACAGTAAAAAAAATTTCCCAGACTTAAATAAGAGTATTGCCTTTGGCCAGTTTGAGCAAAGGGCAGTTGCCACCACTACTTCCAGTAGCAGCACCTGGCACAAGCTGCTTGGACAATTTCTCAAGCTGGACTTCCCAGATGGGACCAGAATGAAGATAATGACTTCTGGGCAGCTGCATTGGCTGGGCAGCTGTTGGGCATATGCATTCAACCAGAAAAATGTGTTGTATTTATTTTTATTGTAATAGAAAAAAACCCACAAGTAAATCAAAACATCACTTTCTGCCTAAAGACATTATTAACATTTTTAAATGACACGGGGGAACCTCAGCAATACAAGACAGAATAGTAAGTGTGGGCAAAAGGATTCTGTTCCCTTTCATGATTTCAGTTCCCCTGCCCCTTTGTCCAACAGCTGGCTGAAGTTCATCACCTATATACATTTACATACACTTCTCAGTCTAGTTTGTTTTCAGCTGGGTGGAACACTGAGGGCACAGTCCTGCAATTTACACATAACCATCTTTGGAGAAAACAGGTGGGGTCTCATTACACAGTAAGAGCAAGCAAAGAGGATTCCCTCTTACAGTTCTTTTGTCACAAAACCCAAGATAGGTCCTGAGCCCAGGAGCTCTGACTATTGCAAACAATATATGGCTGAGTGAAATTTTACCCAGTGAACTTAAAGAACGAGCATCATCTCTGCAAAGGGGCTCTGCTCAGGAGGGGAAAAGGC